>NC_142606.1:54078440-54411331 GCF_041222555.1 Hakea prostrata
AAGTGGGTCAAACAAAAATCCTTGTGCATTTGAGTTTTGAGAAAAATTTCATCAAATAGGGATCCAATGTTACATGAATAGTGAAATATTCACAAAAGAATGCAAGAAGTTGTTGTTGAGGCAATGCATTAAGTGAAGAAAAACATTCCTAGACATGTTTCTAACATAAACCTTAGCCTATCTCATGGTTAGACACAAAATTGCACATGGATTTGAACCTTGGGAGAGGTAACCATTGACATACCCGTGGTTTGATTATCTAGAGTGGCGTTGTAGAAGCACAAGGAAGTCCCAAAATCACCTTTGATTGCAAGATGAAACTTTTCTCCAAAGCTAAGAAATGTTTGAATCAAAATGCAAATTAGGAAAGTGAGATTCATGGGGTCTTCAAAGGACCCACATTTCGTGCAGGGTAGACCTGGTCGCCCTAGGTGACCAGCCTTGCCTAAATTGCTGATTTTTGAATTTTGGGATAATTTTGGATTTTCGTGCATATATTTTCCTACTTGATGGTCTATCATGATGAATTATATGTTACATGCATGCTTGAGGTTTGGAATTGGGTTTCTAACAAGAGAATATGATTGGTTGCCTTGGTGTTGGAATGATAGGATGGTGAACACAAGGAACCAAAATGTAGCAAATGGTCAAATGGGAATGGAAGTAACCCTAATGAAGTCGTATCTCCTGGTGCTGCTGAAAACTAGAATCACAAGAATGATCCACCTATTGGAAATCCTCCTGGTGCTCCCCAGGTTGTGACTATACAGGATGTTTTGAATATAATGGGAAATATGATGCAACAGCAGAGCAACCAGTTTAATCATATGATGAATGGGTTCATAACTATGCATAATGACAACCGTATTGCTCAAGAGAACCCTAATGTAGCTGACACATCTTTTGTAGGTGGTAATGCAGTTGTACCACATGCCAAGGTAATAAAGAATTTCTTAAGACTTTAGGTACCGAACTTCACTGGTGTGACCAAGGACACTCTGTTTCCTAATAAGTGGCTTCGGGAAATGGAGAAGGCTTTTTGGAATTCACAAAATTCAAAAGCTCAGAAGATCATCTTTGCAAAACAAGAACTCTAGCATGAAGCAAATTCATGGTGGAATGCAACTCGGCTAGTGTTAGAGGCTTTGCATAATAATAATATTACTTGGGTTGTTATCAAGGATACATTCTATAAGAATTGCTTCCTTGAAGTAGTTAAGGACACCAAAGAATCTGAATTTATGGCATTTGTCCAAGGAACCCTGTTGGTGTTAGAGTATGAAAAGAAGTTTGATAATTATTTTACTTCGCTCTTAAGTCAATAAAAGTGGATAGAGAAAAGAGGAAGAAGGTTTTCAAAGGACTCTGACCGTCTATCAAGACATACCTCTTAGCCCTACACATCGAGAGCTATGCCTAGATAGTTCAGGATTCATAGAAGGTGAAAGAGTTAGAAAGGAAAAATTTTCGTCTTCAGTGGACTTTGTAGAATACGAGTACTGACTATGTTGATAGAGGTGATAAGTTCAATAAACTGACCCCATACCCTACTCCACCATTTCAGCCTAGGAGTATGGGACATGAATATGGGAATGCACAGAATGGACAGTATGGTCAGAGTGTTGTCAATCGACCAGTTGGTACTACTCTAGCCCCCTAGGCCAATTTATGCTAATCCAAGGCTAGTAAATCAAAGACCTCCAACGCCAGTGACAACTATGGGACAGAAAGAATTTTGTCTCTACTGCTATCAGACAGGACACTATGCATGTACTTGCCCCCAAGGGACTAGTCAGCTGACAACAACTTTCGCTAAGCTAGCACAAGCCCCTCAAGCTGGAAAAGTGTAAAATCCGGCCATATCCTAACCCTGACCCGGCCCGGATTTTATACTGTTGTAGGTCCGAAGACCGAAGTGGTGGTAGAAGAGACCTGTGGGCCCTCTTAGTGGAAGATTCGATGCTTGATACTGAGCCTATGGACATTGACAATGATGCCCCTCACTTGTGCACCTTGTCAGTGTTGAGTAAAAATCTGCTCATCGATGAAGATTGAATTAGTTGAATCACTTCCCGGAACCTTGTGATCAATCTGAAGGTATTTTCTGAAAGTAGACTTGTTGATTGACTTGTAGGAGAAAACCCCACCCAATTTGACCTTATATAGCCTTCCGAATCCACTCCTGAAGTTTCTGCCATAGCTTGGTCGAGTGCTTGGTCGACTGACAGTCGACCAGCCAGTCGACCAAGAGTAATGAAATTCGAGTTTGCACTAAATCTCTTCCCATTTTGCCCCTACCTTTTTGCAACTCGTGAATGAGGACCTAAACTAATCATTTGCACTCCAGAGCTCGAGGTTGGACACTCTCTTGGGCTATTCCTTGATGCTTGGGAAGATCTTTGACTCCATTCTTTATTGTATACACTAATCATCAACTCAAGGTATGATTTCTTCTGTTCCTCTTCTAATTTATTCATGTTTCTATCAATTAATAATCTTGAAACCATGGCTGAAGTGCTGCAACCTTGCAAACACTTAACCATGAGTTTTCCCCCCTTTCAAATTCTTAATCCTCCCCCACTCTTGCTATGCTATGATTCAAATGAGATTAATTGCACTCCATCACTTTGATTCTATTCAATTGCACCTATTTTGATTCAAATCTGATATGTAGATGCATGATAAGCTTAGACTATAATGAAATTAAGATTCTAGCTTGATTCTTAACACTCATTTAATTGATTCTTATCATCCTTTTCAATTTCTGTAAGTTTCAATATAATTCTTGCTAAGTATCATATAGAACCTAAAATTCGATTTGGGTATTTTTGATTGAACCGTTGGATCATCATGAAAATTAGTGTGTAGTATCCTCTTACTGTTATAAACATGCCCTCCAGATTTCATGACGATCGGAGCACCGGAAGGGCAGTTTCGGATCAAGTTTCCATTGTTGTCCTGAAGATAACAAGTCTTGGTCGACTGCTTGGTCGACTGACAGTCGACCAAGCCAGTCAACCAAGAGTTGTTAAGGCCCTGTACTCAGCCAATTTGATCCGTTTGAACCCCAATTCAATTGTTTTCTTCTCTGACATTAATTGTATGATTATCTAGGGTATCAACACTGATTTTGGGACAATACTTGGTAATCATTGAATCTATTTACAACTTGATTAAGGTAAGGACAGTCGTTAACTCAAGTATGTTAATTATACCAAGATGCTTACATTATGGGAACTTATCGGTTATGATCACATGAGTAATCCTTTATTATACATGATCGTTATGTGTTTTATTATCAGTAATAGAATGTATATATCATTTAGAATATCATGTTCAGTTTTACTTTATGATTCATGTATGATCAATCATGTTATGATATGTATTTGTTTATATGACGAATCATTGATTTAGTATAATATGATGAGATTGAGATTGTGATTGACTACGTATGACTTGGGATTGAGAGGTGTCCTTTCGACACTTCTGTCCTTGGACATTGAAAGGAGTAGTATGGGATATTCCCCGGAGGTGTCCATTGACGCTTTCCTGGGTTATTGGATGACATGTATAGGATTGTCTAGGTGTATGGTTAGGATTTCCCTTGTCGTATCAGACCCGAATCAGAAGGGTATTGAGACTGAACGACCAATGGTAGAATATGGTTGAAGGGCGCTCAAGACCGGTACCCACTCCGTGAGAGGACTTGAACTATATTGCAGATACCCGGAAGGGGCCATTTATTGGTAGGGTTGCATATGGATAGACTTGGGCTCACGGACGATCAAGACCGGTAACCAACCTGTGAGAGGATGTGAGAGCTTCCCGTTTACTATATGTGGATGACCAATAGGGTTGATGAATCCAGGATTACGCTGACTCTAGTGCGAAGGATACCGGAAAGGATCACCAGGGGCGAGGAATGTACGTATTTGGATTTGACATGATATGACTGAGTAGATGACTTGCATTGGGCTAGGCTTTACTGTGACATGCGCCAATACTTATACCAAACGGTGATGTGAGAGAGTGGTGACTAAATCCCCAACCATGGTTTTGAGATGACTTTACCGAACTTCCCCAAGCAGACCCAAGATATCTTATGATTGAGGGGGAGTGACTGACGACCCAAAGAAGTATGGTGCCATGACTTAAAGCATGTCTACCTTAGAGACTAGCATACTTAAGATTAGAATCATCTTTCATCATTGTCTCATATCATATTGCATCCTATTTTGACTTGTGTTGAATGAACTGTGGATTATGAAATGACTTGCCTTGCTGAGTTCTTTTGAACTCATTCCTTTTGCGCAATTTGTTAGATTATACTGCAGATACAGAAGACCTTGATGGCATGTCCTATGACCCGAGCTATGATCCCGCATACTACCCTTCGGGTGATGGCTACACGGAGAGTCAGGATTGCTATACCGAGGAGGATTATAGTGCGTACCAGGTTTAGCTCCACATTAGTGAGGGAGCGGCCACGTTGGGTTTACTTCATCCATATTTCGAAGAGGATATCATTAGGATAGAGGAAACCTATGTGTAGGCCCCATTTCCCTGGATGACTGTAATCATTTGGATATTCTCTCTCTAGTTCCTATGGATTTATTCATAACATTGGTTGTAACTTAACTTGATTTACCACTGTTCCGCTGATTGTGAAGGAGTGACTTCTGATCACTCTTTCTCTTTGAGACTTTGTTACTTAGAAGTTGTTACTTAATGTTTCCGCACTCTGATTAATTACCCTTTTCTCATTCATTTGATCTATTTATTGTTTACTTTATACATTGATTATATTGTTCATGATTATGTTATCGTGTATGTGGGAGGCATGGCCGCTCGATCTGGATCTTCGGGCTGTGGATCACATCCCGGGTATGCCAGATAGGATACTAGCTGGATGGATGTGACAAAAAGTGTATAGTATCACTGGGATTGTGCAAGATCAAAGTCACGATGTTGTGACAGATATACTACTTATAGCTTCAGCCATTTTTGTTTTGTTTGATACTGGTGCATCTCGTTCCTTCATATCATCTGCATTCGTAAGGAGAACTACGGTAATATCAGAAAAGTTGCCTAAGTGTTTAGTGATTAGTACACCCACTAGATCAATAGTTCAACTAGACCAAGTAGTAGAAGCTTGCCCTGTTACCATAAATGGAAGAAACTTGGAAGGAGATTTGGTGAGCCTTGATATGAACGATTTTGATATAATCTTGGGAATGGATTGGCTAACTACACACAAAACAATGATTCTTTGCTCCTTGAGAGGGTGCGGTTCTAGCTTAATGGAATTTCATCTTTGAATTTCAAGGCGATCAAGGAAGACTTAGTAAGGAGATCATGACTGCAATTATGCAAACAAAGGCATTAGTAGAAAGTGCATCACTCAATGCTTCATCAAGGGATGAAAGCAAGAAAGAGAAGAAAATTGAAGAAGTTAAGGTACTAAGAGACTTTGCAGATATCTTTCCAGAAGATTTATGAAGACTACCACTAGAAAGAGAATTGGAATTCTAGATAGAACTAATTCCAAGAGCGACTCATGTGTTGAAGGCTCCGTATGGGATGACACCCACCGAGTTGAAAGAACTGAAGAACCAATTGAATGAGCTCCTAGAGAAGGGATTTATCCAACCAAGTGTTTCACCTTAGAGAGCTCTAGTTCTATTTGTGAAGAAGATGATAGCATGTGACAGTGCAATGATTACCACTGCCAAGGATAGATGATGTCTTTGATCAGTTGAAGGGAGCAACAATGTTCTAAAACATAAAATTGAGATCTTGATATCGTTAGCTTAGAGTGAAGGCAAGTGATATCTGCAAGACAACATTCAGGACTCAGTACAGACACTACGAGTCCAAAGTGATGCCTTTTGACTTAACAAATGCTCCTGCAATGTTTATGGATTTGATGAATCAAGTATCCCATAATGTATTGCATAATTCTATGATTGCATTCATAGACGATATCTTGATTTACTCGATGAATAAAGAAGAGCATGCTGAACATCTCCCTTTTACTTTACAAAGACTGAAGGAGAAGAAGCTTTTTGCAATGTTCAGTAAATGTGATTTCTGGTTGTCTAAGGTAGTTTTCCTCAGCCATGTGGTTTCAGCAGAAGTAATCCAAGTTGATGCTGATAAGGTTAAGGTAGTTGTAGAATGGGATAGACCTAAGACTATGACCGAGATCATAAGCTTTTAGGAATGGCGGGATACGGACGAAGGTTTATAGAGAACTTTTCTAAGTTAGCTGCTCCAATGTCTAAGCTTACTAGAAAAGGTGAGGAGTTCATCTAGAAAGATGCTTGTGAGAAGAATTTCCAAGAATTAAAGAAGAGACTGACATGTGACTTAGTGTTGACCATACTAGATGACTTTGGGGGACTGACAGTCTATACTGATGCTTCGAAGATTAGTTTAGGTTGTGTTTTGATGCAACACCGGAAGGTAGTGACATATGCCTCGAGGCAACTGAGATTATGAATGAAATTACTCTACTCACGATTTGGGGTTAGCAACAATAATCTTTGCCTTGAAGATTTGGCGTCACTATTTATTCAAAGAACAAATCGCCATCTACATTGATCATAACAGTTTAAATTACTTCTTCACCCAGAAGGAGTTAAACATGAGTCAATGTAGGTGGCTAGAGTTAGTAAAAGACTATGACTGTGATATTCAATGTCACCATGGGAAAGCCAATGTAGTTGCATATGCCCTCAATAGGAAGAGTAAGCGGGAATAAGTGGATTTGAATACTCTCAGCAAACCGCTTTTGTATTCCATCTTAAAGTTTGGACTTGAGATTGTTCTAGAAGGATCTAAAGTAATACTTTTAGCTATGACAACACGGTCGACCTTGAGAGAGGATAATTTCCCTACAAGCTTCAGACCCATAATTGAAGGAAAAGATTAAGAAGATTGCTTCTAGTCCAAAGGAAGAGTCTGATTTCCTAATGTCTACAGATGATGCTTTGACATGTAGAGGAAAGACTGTGTGTAACAACAGTTGAAGAACTTAAGGAAGAAATTTTGAGAGAAGCACATCAATCAATATTCATTGTACATCCCAAAAGCACCAAGATGTATAGGGATATGAAGGAGCACTATTGGTGAATTGAACTAAAGAATGATGTGGAAGACTTCATGGCCAAGTGCGACACTTGTTAGCATGTCAAAGCTATCTGACAACCTTCACCAGGTCTTCTATAGCCACATCCCATTCCTAGTTGGAAGTGGGAAGACATCACTATGGACTTCATCACTAGACCTCATACCAGCAAAGGGAATGACACTATGTGGTTGATTATTGATATATTGACTAAATCAACATATTTTATTCCTATAAAAATCACATACACCATGGATAAGCTGGAAAGGTTGTATGTGGACAATGTAGTGCGTCTGCACAGAGTTCCAGTAAGTATAGTATCAGACAGAGATCTAAGATTTACCTCTAGATTCTAGAATAGTTTGCAGAAATCCATAGGAACTCAACTAAATTTGAGTACAACTCATCATCCACAAACTGATGGATAGTTTGAGCGGATGATTCGGATCTCAGAATACATGTTCAGATCTTATGTATTGGATATGGGAGGTAATTGGGTGAACATTTAGCTTTGGTGTAATTTGCCTATAACAACAGTTACCAATCAACGATAGGCATGGCTCCTTTCAAAGCATTGTATGGACATACTTGTAGAACACTGTTGTATTGGACTGAAACTAGTGAAAGAAGAATTCTAGGTCCAGAGATGATACAAGCTACAAGTGCAATGGTTGATATAATCAAACAAACAATCAAGATAGCACAGTCAAGGCAGAAGTCTTATGTAGATATAAGAAGGAGTTGTCTAAAGTTTCAAGCTAGAGAAAGAAAATTTTTGAAGGTATCACCCATGAAGGGAGTAATGAGATTCAACATCAAAGGAAAGCTTAGCCCTCGGTACATTAGACCTTACGAGATTGTTCAAAAGGTTGGACTGGTTGCATACCGAATGGCCTTACCCTCATCGTTAGCCGGTGTGTCTGATGTGTTCCATGTATTGATGCTACTTAATGTGTGGAAAATCCTGAGCATCTCCTCCAGCAGGAACCAAAAGGTTTAGGTGCAGACCTTACCTATGATGAAGAACTAGCCGAGATCTTGGATAAGAAAGACAAGCAGTTATGGAACAGGACAATACCATTGGTAAAGATTAGGTGGAAGAACCATACCCCCTAGGAAGCTTCTTGGGAAAAAGAACATGATATGAAATCAAAATACCCCCTTCTCTTTGGAAACCCATGTACACTTCCAATTTCGAGGATGAAATTTTTTTTAAGGTGGGGAGGATGCGAAATCCCCCAAAATCCTAACCCGAAAATCCTTATTGTAGGTCCAAAAAACCGGAGTTCAGGAAGAAGGCAATTGTGGGCCATCCAAGTAGAGACCATTAGGTTGGATTCCGAACCAATGGAAATAGATGGACATGATGCTTAGTTGGGAGTTCTGTCAAAGTTTGGAAGGAGATCTATCTTGGATGTTGATGGACTTGGTAGATGTATCAAGTTTACTTTGATGACACATGTTGAAGGTCCCAAAAATCAGGTAAGCCCCTTCTATAGTATAGAATAGAACCTAGGGTAGAACTTGGGCTTTCAAGGTCTTGGTTTTGCTCTTGGAAAAAAAGTTTCAGAGGCCGGTCCGACCGCTCGCTTGCCCCATGCGACCAACATGGTTCTGTGAAAAAAGGGAATTTTGGAAATTTGATTTTTGAAGCCCTATTTAATGTGTTTTCGTTCTAAAACATGTCATTGTTGCTTGTATCTCAAGATATTACGCAAGTATATGTATCGCAATCAAGTAATAAATGATAAGTAAAGTATCGATCCCACGGAGAATTCTGTCCTTAACTTTCAATGTAAAAGTAAAATTGATTTAAATGAGATTAACAAGGTTGATTCGTGATTGACTAACTAAATGACCAAATGACAGTTAATTAAACTAACGAACTAAATTGGAGATTGAGCAATGGAAGAAACTTAGTGAGTGAAAAGTGTGTTAAGAATCAAGTTTCCCTTCCCCTGAATTTTACAATGCAAATACTAAAGCAATACTACAACCCCAAGATAAATCAAGAACTTGGAATGAATGGCAATATGGTTTTTTCCAATAAACATAAGCTAGCATCCTAAATCAACATCTGCATATTCCTATGAAGAATTGAATTAAGAATGCAATTTAAACCCAATCCTGTCACGCCCTCCCAGCCGGTACCCTATCTGGCATACCCGAGAGTGTGATCCACAGCCCGAAGATCAGGTATCGAGTGATCAACCTCCCACATAAACAATAACATAATCATGAACAATCATAATAAAAGTGCGGAAGATAAACCATAGATCCAATAAAGAAAGAATGAATCATAAATGAATCAGAATAATAGATATAATCAGAGTGTCAAACAGATAAGTAAAGTGAGGCAAAAATCCCACTCTACAACCAGCGGAAAAGTAGCTCTAAAAGAATAAACCAGACAAAATCTAATCCCAGTACAAGTACATTGGGTAACTAAATTGTTCTCCACTTTATAGACAACATCCTTATAAGTGTAAATCTCATAAATGGCACAAGGACGCTTCCACTCAATGGTCGGACTAAGCATCGTACGGAGCATAACCACTCGCGGGATCTTCAGTGTAATTGTGGTAACCGCAATCACCTTCCTGGAGATATGCCTCTTCGCCTTGCTCTTCTTCATAGGGACCGTCATAGTACTCAGTACTTGCAGGATAGTCTAACAAACATTGTACAATAAAGGAATGAGTTTCAAAGAAACTCGGTAGAAGGCGATTAAAATCCATAATAACATAAATGGCGGGATTCCGGAACAAACATAAATGCAATATGATATGAGACAAACAATGAATGAATGAATCTAACTCTATGTATGCTGGTCTCTATTGGCAGACATGCTTTAAGTCATAGCACCGTACTTCTTTTAGGAAAGTCCACTCACATCCTCAACCATTTAAGATATCTTGGATTCTCTCACGGATCATTTCACCGGTCTTCAGCAGCGGATTGGTAATGGGTCCTTCATCCCTCAGGACAAACCATGGCAGGGGGTTAAGTCAACACACTCTCTCACAACCATTTGGTATAAGTACTGGCGCATGTCAGGGTAAAACCTAGCCAAATGCAAGTCTTCTACTTAGTTACATCAAGTCAGATCCAGATACGTCCATTCCTCGTCCCCGACGATCCTTTCCGGTATCCTTCACACTAGAGTCCTCATAGTCCCCGACTACGGACTCATCAACCCTATTGGTTATCCACATATGGTAAACGGGAAGCTCTCACGTCCTCTCACGGGTTGGTTACCGGTCTTAAGCGCCCGTGAGCCCAAGTCTAACCATATGCAACCCTACCAATAAATGGCCCCCACAATGTGATTCCTGTCCTCTCACGGGTTGGTTACCGGTCTTGAGCGCCCATGAATCCCCATTGCTACCACGGGTCGTTCGGTCTCAATACCCCTCCGATTAGGGTCGACATAACAGGCAAACCAGCCAAAAACAACAAGAAAAACCCGAAAAGGTAACCCAACGGGTGGGGGGGGGGGGGGGGGGGGGGCCGGGAAGAACCAATAAAAAACTGTTGGTGGGGTGGGAGGGGGGGGGTAAGGGGAAAGCCCCCCCTTCTAAAAAAAATATAAATAAAAAGAAATAAAAAAAAATAAATAAAAAAAGGAAAGTTAGTTAAGGAAAAGAAAGAAAAAAAAAAATAAAATATAAATTATTAGTAAATGGGTGAGTAAATCACACATGAATCAATTTAATATAAATAAGTAATGCCACTGTAATCAAAGTTATGCAACAGTAGTATATCATTGTAAGAATCTAATTTAGGAAACATGTCAATGATATTCAAATATAGAAACTAGATTCATGCTATCTATGTAATTAAGGAAATAACCATCCTTACCTCTTATAACTCGCAAAGGAATCCTAAGAAGTCAAGTAAGATCTTGGCAAACTTGAGAAGAAGGTCCTAAACAAGTATATACAACATATTAGGAAAGATCCCTAATAGAAAAGATACCAAAACATCCAACACAGACCAATTCTGGAGTTGCTGAACTCATTGGTCGAGTGGATTGGTCGACTGGTCCAGTCGACCAATCAGTCGACCAATGCAGACAGTAGCCTAAAAAAACAGAGTTTTAAGATATGAAATCCGAATTTGGTGGTTCAAAAGGGTACTAATCAAGGGGTAAACTACATCAGTAGTATTCTAACATATAGGGGACTTCAAAACACCAATCAAATCAAGACATCAAGATCCAAATTAGGAAACAAAAAGTTACCATAATTAGATCAACCATGGATCTTGATGAATTCGAAATAGAAATCAAAGACAAGAACAATAGGAGGATGGATCATTGCTTCAGGTAAAGGTATCATGAAAAACATACTTAGATCTTCAATGAAAAAGACTTAGAAGCATAATCTAAATAAGGAAATAAAACCTACCATATATGTAACTACCATGCTTAATGAAGAACACATAGTATGGTAGAAGAGAACAACTAGAAATTGATAGATTATAGATCATGGAAAGAAAACACAGTAATTAACTACTAACATGATCAATATAGAAGATCCAAAGGGATCAGAATTCAAATCAGAAGTTTAACAAGATTAGATCATGGTTTGATCATGATTCCTTCAAAAGCTTGCAATGATCATGGTTAAGATCATTGTTCTAGCCTCAAATCCTTAGGATGATCATGAGAACATGTTCAGAGATGTTTGCAACAGAGAATGCAGCATCTCTTCTACTGTCTCAACTCAAAAAGGAAAGAAAAACAAAGATGGAGGAGAAGAAGAGAGAGTAGACATACCTTTTGATGCAAAAGGAAGAGTTTCGACGAAGATCCGTCAAGAAAACACCAAGGATGCAAGGGAGATGACTTGCAGAGGTCTTTGGTTCGTTCCAAAGAGTTTGGAGGCAGCAAATACGAAGTGGACTCGAGATTGGACTTAAATAGAGCAAGAAAAACCTAATTGCCAAAGACAACACTCATTGGTCGAGTGAATTGGTCGACTGGCCCAGTCGACCAATCAGTCGACCAATGCTGACAGCAAGACCAAAACAGGGAATTGAAGGCCCAGATCAAATCCAATCCTAAAGGGGTTTTGCACACATGTCAAGTGACTTACCTAATAGGTAGAAATGCCTTCAAACCAAGATAGAGAGCACTCCAAGTCCATCAACTAATCCGATCTTCATCAAGATTCAGTTTCCATAAATAGAACTTCATCAACAACTTTCATGGATTCAAAGCTAGACACCAAGTCCTCCACTGGGATGGCCCAAAGCTGACTTCTTACTTTACTTCGGGTCATCGGACCTACAAATAACAAGGTTTCCGGGTCAAGGTTAGGGCTGGGTTTTACATTCTCCCCCCCTTAAAGAAATTTCGTCCTCGAAATTGAAAGCGTACCTGTGCTTCCAAAGAGGTAGGGAAACTTCTCCTTCATGTCTTCTTCCTTCTCCCAAGAAGTTTCTTCAGGGGTATGGTTCTTCCACCGAATCTTCACCAAAGGGATGGTGCGATTCCGCAGCTGCTTGTCCTTCCTATCCAAGATTTCGGCCGGTTCTTCATCGTAGGTCAAATCAGCACTAAGTCCTTCAGGTGCTTGCTGCAAAATGTGTTCCGGATTCTCTATGTATTTTCGGAGCATCGAAATATGAAACACATTGTGAACACCAGCAAGAGGCGGAGGTAATGCTAATCGATACGCAACAGGTCCAACCTTTTCCAAAATCTCGAAAGGTCCAATGTAACGAGGGCTAAGCTTTCCCTTAACATTGAATCTCATCACACCCTTCATTGGTGAAACTTTCAGAAAAACTTTCTCTCCAACTTGAAATTCTAAATCGGTCCTTCTCTTATCAGGGTAAGATTTTGTCGTCTTGACTCGGGCAGACTTAATCCTTTCTCTTATCATATCTACCATAGCACTCGTAGCTTCAATCATCTCAGGACCTAAGACTTTTCTTTCACCTGTCTCGATCCAAGACAAAGGTGTCCTACAAGTACCTGCCATACAAAGCCTTGAATGGAGCCATGCCTATTGTTGCTTGATAACCGTTGTTGTAGGCAAACTCAACCAAAGCTAGGTGTTCATCCCAATTACCACCCATATCCACCACACAAGATCCGAGCATGTCTTTCAATGTCTGAATTGTCCGCTCGGATTGTCCATCGACCGTGGATGATGAGCTGTACTCAAGTTCAATTGGGTTCCCAAGGCCTTCGCAAACTATTCCAAAACCTTGAGGTGAACCTAGGATCACGATCCAAAACAATACTCAATGGCACACCATGCAGACGAACCACATTATCCACATAAAGCCTTGCTAGCTTATCCAAAGTATGAGTGATCTTCATAGGAATGAAATGGGCTGATTTGGTCAACCTATCAACAATCACCCACACAGTGTCATTGCCTTTACTTGTCCGAGGCAAGCTAGTCACAAAGTCCATGGAGATATCCTCCCACTTCCATCTAGGAATAGGAAGAGGCTGAAGTAATCCAGATGGAGGTTGTCGAACGGCTTTCACATGTTGGCAAGTCTCACACTTGGCAACAAAATCATCAACATCCGCCTTTAGACCAATCCACCAAAAATGTTCCTTCAAGTCCTTGTACATCTTGGTGCTTCCCGGGTGTATAGTAAAGACTGACTGGTGTGCTTCCTTCAATATTTCTTTCTTAACTTCTTCATTTGCAGGCACGCACAGTCTTCCCCTAAACAACAAAGCACCATCCATGGATATACCAAAGTCGGGGTCCGACTCAGGATTCGAAGAAATCTTCTCAACTTTGATCAAAAACTCTTGATCAGAACTCTGCAGAGCAACAATCTTTTCTCTAAGACCAGATCTTGCTATCATGGCAGAAAGAATGAAATCAGAATTCTCAGGGACAATTTCCAAATCAAAACTCTCAATAGAAGACCACAATGGTAAACTCAACGCATTCAAATCCAAAGTCTTCTTCTGGTTCTTCCTACTAAGAGCATCAGCAACAACGTTTGCTTTCCCAGGGTGATACTGAATATCACAATCATAATCGGAGACTAGTTCCAACCATCTCCTTTGTCTCATGTTCAACTCCTTTTGGATAAAGAAGTATTTCAAACTCTTATGATCCGTGAAAATAGCAATCTTCTCACCATAAAGGTAATGTCTCCAAATCTTCAAAGCAAAGACAACGGCGGCAAGTTCTAGATCGTGAGTGGGGTAATTCCGCTCATAATCCTTCAATTGCCGAGAAGCATAGGCTACGACCTTGCCATGTTGCATCAGTACACAACCCAAACCAATCTTTGACGATCGGTATAAACTCGTCATACCACCGGAACTATCAGTATAGTCAAAACCGGGGCACTTGTCAATCTATCTTTCAACTCTTGGAAATTCTTCTCACAAAGCGCCGACCAAACAAACTTTTCTTCTTTCCCTGGTCAACTTAGTCATAGGAGCAGCCAACCGAGAAAAGTTCTCAATAAACCTTCGGTAGTAACCCGCTAATCCAAGAAAACTTCTTATTTCCGTTACTGACTTCGGTCTTTCCCAATCAGCCACAGCTTGGACCTTTTCAGGATCGACACGAATACCTTCGGCTGAAACCACATGACCAAGGAATACCACTCTCTTAAGGCAGAAATCACACTTGCTAAACTTAGCGAACAACCTCTTTTCTCGCAACCTTTGCAAAGTGAAACTTAGATGACTCGCATGCTCTTCTTCGCTCTTCGAATAGATCAAGATGTCATCAATGAAAACAATCACAAACTTATCAAGCACATCATGAAATACTCGGTTCATGAGGTCCATGAACACCGCAGGAGCATTGGTCAATCCGAAGGGCATGACTCTAAACTCGTAGTGACCATACCGCGTTCGGAAAGCTGTCTTGAAGATATCACTAGACTTCACTTTCAATTGGTGATATCCGGACCTTAAGTCAATCTTTGAGAACACAATCGCACCCTTCAACCGATCGAAGAGATCATCAATTCTGGGCAGCGGATATCTATTCTTGATAGTCAACTTATTCAACTCACGGTAGTCGATGCACAAGCGCATACTACCATCTTTCTTCTTGACGAACAAGACCGGAGCTCCCCAAGGTGACACACTAGGCTGTACGAAACCTCTATCAATGAGCTCATTCAACTGATTTTGCAACTCTTTCAACTCAGTAGGAGCCATCCTATACGGAGCTTTAGATACCGGAGCGGCACCAGGGACGAGATCAATAGAAAATTCGACATCCCCCGTCTGGAGGCACTCTGATAGATCATCGTGGAAGACATCAACAAAGTCGCAGACAACTCGACTTCATCGACTCTTTTCTCCACTATACCCTTGCCTTCAGGATGAAGCATCATCCACTACGGCATAGACTTGCATCAGGTGCAGAAAGCACCTTCTTACAAACCCTTCTCTTTTCACCCCGAAATTCAAAGACCGGACTTCCACAAATATGGAACCGAATCTTCTTTGAGGAACAAAGGAACACAACTTTGTGGGCTGTCAACCAATCAATTCCCAAAATAACATCAAAGTCCTTCATGTCAAGAATTACAAAATTGGCTTCCAAGTTCTTCTCACCAATCAACATAGGACATTTAGATAACCCCTTATCTAGTTTCACAACAGGACCTGTAGGTGTACTAATCAATAAACAACTAGACAACTTCTCAGGGATTAGGTTAGTCTTCTTGATGAATGCAGATGACATGAACGAATGAGATGCACCCGTATCAAATAAGACAAATGCAGAAATAGAAGCAACTAACAATGTACCTATAATCACATCATGGCTTGGATCCCGCTCAAAGACCGGAAATACCGAAAACTCTACTAGAGGGAGGAGCAGGAGCACTCTTCACCACCGGGGCAGGCTGCAAGGCAGGCCGCCGCTCGGACAGCACGAGCAAAATGACCAGCTTGCTTGCAGTTGAAGCAAACAGATTGCCTTGGATCCAACAGGGGTGGCTGCAACAGAGGGCTTTTGAACAAAAGGCCTTGCACTTGCACTTGCACTTGCTGGTGGTCGGTTTCCGCCATACTGTCTAAACCTGGCCGGGCTGCTGAAAACCCGTGTTCGACCTACACTCTTAGCCCGAAAGGTAGGAGTGGGGTAGGGTGTAGGTCTCACAAAACGACGGTCATTACGATCCACCAAACCAGAATTCCTTGATCGCTGTGGCTTTTGCACACGAGCACTTTCCTTCTCTGTTTCTTCCAACTTCTTCGAGTTCTCGCACCACTTGAGCATAGCTCACTATAGGCTGGACCGTGAGATAAGCTTTAATGGCAGGGCGCAGTCCTTTGAAGAACTTCTTTGCTTTGGCGAGGTCATCCTTCGGAGAATCTGGAGCAAAGAAATGAAGCTCCTCGAACTTCTGTTGGTACTCCAACACAGACAGAGATCCCTGAGTAAGAATCATGAACTCAGCTTCCTTCGCATCTTTTACCGCCTCGGGAAAGTAATTCATACAAAAAGCCTCTTTGAACAACTCCCAAGTTACAACTCCTGCATGCAAACCTTCCAAAACAGGCCGAGTGGAGATCCACCATGCATCAGCTTCTTGTTGTAACTTCTGTTCAGCAAACAGAATCTTCTGAGCTTCCGAGCATTGCAGATGTCGGAAAGCCTTCTCCAACTCACGAAGCCACTTGTTAGGAAACAAGGGGTCCTTGGTAACTCCAGTGAAAGTGGGTACTTGCATTTTCGTAAAACTCTCCATCAAAGTGAGTATGAGGAGTTCCAGCTAAACCTCCCGCATTCGGGATCTGCGGCATGAGGATTCACATTAGCACCAGCCCGGGTCTCATTATGCAGAGTCATGAAACCCACCAACATCTCGGTTGAACTGAGCTGCTTGCTGCTGCATCATATTGCCCATAATATTGGCAATATCTCGGAAACTTCCAACATTCGGGGCACCAGGTATCTCATGGGTACCCTGATCAACATTAGGTATCTCGCCACCTCCACGAGGTATTTCACCACCTCCATGAGGTATCTCACCACCACCATGACCACTGGATTCACCACGCCCACTTCTCAGAGTAACCATTCTGCAAAACCGAGAACATCAAAATACCGAATTTCGAAGTTTCAACATAAACCACAAGTCCAAATGATTTGAAAACTTAAATCATGCTTAAATATATCCATATAGTCATCAAACAATAATCCATAAGGCAAAAATCACATTTTCCAAAAATTCAACAGCAAATGAGGTCTCTGTGACCATTGGTCGAGTGATTGGTCGACTGACCCAATCGACCAATGAGTCGACCAATGCAGACAGAATGCGAAAATTCGCATTATAAGCCTCATTTTCACATTCCAACCTCATTCTAACTTCTTCCAAAGGTGAGAGAGCTCTAGGGAAAGTCTCCAAGAGTTCTCACAAGTGTTCTTGAGGTGATTTGGTGCATCAACAACAACACCACAACACACAATCTTCACAAACTAGGTAAATCTCTCATTCTTTCTTCCATTTTTATCTTCTCATGCTTGCATTTCAATAAAACCATGCTTTACTTGTATCCAATGCTAGAAATCATGCTTAGGAATGCTTAGAAACATATCCCCTAGGTTTTAAACACAATGCCATGCATAGACAACAAGTTTTAACATAATGGTGTTCATCTCGCAAAGTTTTCATACCGAAATCGATATCTTTAGAAAAATTCCGTTTTCTCTCAAACCGCTTGAAAATTTCGCACGAGATCAAATGCTACATGCTCAAGATGACATTATAGATAGGTCCATACAATTTGATTTAACCAATTTCAACTTTTCAAAAATCCAATTTTGACCTAAATTGCAAAATCCCCAAATTTCCTTCTTGCTGAATTTTTCGCTTTAATCCAAGTTTTCGATCGATTTTCACCAAACAAACTTCATAGACATGAAATTCCAAGTATTGCGCACATGCTAGTATGTTCAAATCAAATTTCCCCCAAAATTTGAAATTTTTGAAAAATTACGAAAATACCCTTTTGGCTCAAATCTTAAAATAGCACTAACTGGAATTGTCTCTTGTCTCTTTCACAGATACCCACTATGCAGAGGGGAGGGCGAGGACGAGGTAGAGGTCGTGGTCGCATTGTAGGTGCTCTTAGGGGCAGAGGTCGGGTTCCTTCGAGCCTAGACGGGAGGTTAGGAGACCAGACATGTTTGACACACCTCGGGCCGAGTTCCTGTACGAGGCCTACTTCGATTCTTGCAATATCGAGATGGGACGTCTACTTCACTTACGCCAGCTCAGAGCCTTTAGGATTCGGCAGAGATTCGACACATTGCAGTGGACTCATCTCTTCACCGAGGATCTGCCGGTATACCCGGAACTAGTGAGGTTGTTCTTCAGCAACCTTACCTACACAGAGGAGGCTCGAGGCCAAGGACATCCACTTAGACTTGTCCTCGGGAGCGGGGTCTTCCGGACTCGGATTCGCTTCTCTACCCGGACACTGGCTGAGATCTTGCGGGTTCCTTACTATCCACAGCGGTGTGTGTGGATACCTGCAGGAGCAGATCTGGACAGCCATCTGATGCCGTACGAGCTACGCGAGATATGCTCTACGCTATGGGATAGCCGTCGATGCTTCACTCCGTGGACCAGCGGACGGATGACGGATTCTGCACGGATTATCGGTCGCATAGTCGGCCGAAACATCATGCCGAAAGCCGGACATCACCATCGGGTCACGGTGATGGAGGCCTTAGTCATCTACCGCATCTACATGGGCTTCGAGATCGATCTCTCCTACATCATTCAGCAGGTCATGTTGGACTTAGTTCTGCGGCCTAGCATGCGGAACCTTTGCTATGGGAGGCTACCGACTTTGATCTTCGGGCATTTCGGGGTGAGTTTCGAGGATACACCGGTGGACACCGGTTCGCGGGGATACTCTATTGGGACTCGGACCATTCGTCGGATGAGACTACAACGATCGGGAAAGATCTCCTGGTCCGGAGGGTGAGGATGATGATGAATCGAGAGGATGAGGATCAGGGGTCAGAGGATGGAGGAGAGGATATCGGTCCTGATAGTGATGATCGGGCCGGAGATGATGCGAGATATGCACGAGGCTGAGCCTGTGCATCACGAGTTTCCTTCATCACACTTCGAGGCGGGTGGCCCTTCACATGCGGTTCCGGAGACTTCGGATCTTGGAGCACGAGATGAGATCGATGACTTCCATGTTAGAGAGGATGGAGGTCGGACGGGAGCGGATGTACGAGAGGGTGGAGTCACGACGGGATAGGATAGAGCATCGGGTGACTCGGCTAGCGAGAGGAGTTCGAGCATACGAGAGATCAAAGAAGATCACCTAGATAGACTGTACCTTAGGATTTCCATTTATGCATTTCAGATGTAATCGTTGTAAAAACTTTTGAAATTAATGAAGTTCATTTTGTTTCCCTTTAATTATTGTATGTTATGCACCTTTCTTTTCCTTGCATTAGTGACATTTGTTCAAGTATAATTATGGTATGTTATTCGGAAATGTTCTGTTATGCCTCAAAGGTCAAGTTTCTAATTCAGTGTTCTATTATTCACTTCTAAGAGTAGAAGAGTCATTTCAGATCAATGACTCGGGAATGTTCAGTTATTGTCTTTTGTAGTTAGGATCTCCTCGAACCTTGGGCTCCGATACCAATCATCACGCCCTCCCAGCCCGGTACCCTATCTGGCATACCCGAGAGTGTGATCCACAGCCCGAAGATCAGGTATCGAGTGATCAACCTCCCACATAAACAATAACATAATCATGAACAATCATAATAAAAGTGCGGAAGATAAACCATAGATCCAATAAAGAAAGAATGAATCATAAATGAATCAGAATAATAGATATAATCAGAGTGTCAAACAGATAAGTAAAGTGAGGCAAAAATCCCACTCTACAACCAGCGGAAAAGTAGCTCTAAAAGAATAAACCAGACAAAATCTAATCCCAGTAGCAAGTACATTGGGTAACTAAATTGTTCTCCACTTTATAGACAACATCCTTATAAGTGTAAATCTCATAAATGGCACAAGGACGCTTCCACTCGATGGTCGGACTAAGCATCGTACGGAGCATAACCACTCGCGGGATCTTCAGTGTAATTGTGGTAACCGCAATCACCTTCCTGGAGATATGCCTCTTCGCCTTGCGCTTCTTCATAGGGACCGTCATAGTACTCAGTACTGCGGGATAGTCTAACAAACATTGTACAATAAAGGAATGAGTTTCAAAGAAACTCGGTAAGGCGATTAAAATCCATAATAACATAAATGGCGGGATTCCAGAACAAACATAAATGCAATATGATATGAGACAAACAATGAATGAATGAATCTAACTCTATGTATGCTGGTCTCTATTGGCAGATATGCTTTAAGTCATAGCACCGTACTTCTTTTAGGAAAGTCCACTCACATCCTCAACCATTTAAGATATCTTGGATTCTCTCACGGATCATTTCACCGGTCTTGAGCAGCCGATTGGTAATGGGTCCTTCATCCCTCTTGACAAACCATGGCAGGGGGTTAAGTCAACACACTCTCTCACAACCATTTGGTATAAGTACTGGCGCATGTCAGGGTAAAACCTAGCCAAATGCAAGTCTTCTACTTAGTTACATCAAGTCGGATCCGGATACGTCCATTCCTCGTCCACGACAATCCTTTCCGGTATCCTTCACACTAGAGTCCTCATAGTCCCTGACTACGGACTCATCAACCCTATTGGTTATCCACATATGGTAAACAGGAAGCTCTCACGTCCTCTCACGGGTTGGTTACCGGTCTTAAGCGCCCGTGAGCCCAAGTCTAACCGTATGCAACCCTACCAATAAATGGCCCCCACAATGTAATTCCTGTCCTCTCACGGGTTGGTTACCGGTCTTGAGCGCCCATGAATCCCCATTGCTACCACGGGTCGTTCGGTCTCAATACCCCTCCGATTAGGGTCGACATAACAGGACATCCTAGCCAAACACTACTAGACAATCCTAGATATGTCATCCAACAGTTTAGGAAGGTGTCCAGAGGGCATCTCCGGAAACATCCCATAATATTCCCGTAGTAGTCCAAGGACAGAAGTGTCAAAAGGACACCTCTCCTTTCCAAACCATACTTAAGCATACACATGCATCAATTCATATCATCACATATATGGTAACTTCATATATGGAAAGAAAATCACACATGAATCAATTTAATATGAATAAGTAATGCTACTGTAATCAAAGTTATGCAACAGTAGTATATCATTGTAAGAATCTAATTTAGGAAACATGTCAATGATATTCAAATATAGAAACTAGATTCATGCTATCTATGTAATTAAGGAAATAACCATCCTTACCTCTTATAACTCGCAAAGGAATCCTAAGAAGTCAAGTAAGATCTTGGCAAACTTGAGAAGAAGGTCCTAAACAAGTATATACAACATATTAGGAAAGATCCCTAACAGAAAAGATACCAAAACATCCAACACGGACCAATGCCGGAGTTCTTTGAACTCATTGGTCGAGTGGATTGGTCGACTGGTCGATCGTCCAAATCGACCAATGCCAAGACGATAGCCTAAAAAAACAGAGTTTTAAGATATGAAATCCGAATTTGGTGGTTCAAAAGGGTACTAATCAAGGGGTAAACTACATCAGTAGTATTCTAACATATAGGGGACTTCAAAACACCAATCAAATCAAGACATCAAGATCCAAATTAGGAAACAAAAAGTTACCATAATTAGATCAACCATGGATCTTGATGAATTCGAAATAGAAATCAAAGACAAGAACAATAGGAGGATGGATCATTGCTTCAGGTAAAGGTATCATGAAAAACATACTTAGATCTTCAATGAAAAAGACTTAGAAGCATAATCTAAATAAGGAAATAAAACCTACCATATATGTAACTACCATGCTTCATGAAGAACACATAGTATGGTAGAAGAGAACAACTAGAAATTGATAGATTATGGATCATGGAAAGAAAACACAGTAATTAACTACTAACATGATCAATATAGAAGATCCAAAGGGATCAGAATTCAAATCAGAAGTTTAACAAGATTAGATCATGGTTTGATCATGATTCCTTCAAAAGCTTGCAATGATCATGGTTAAGATCATTGTTCTAGCCTCAAATCCTTAGGATGATCATGAGAACATGTTCAGAGATGTTTGCAACAGAGAATGCAGCATCTCTTCTACTGTCTCAACTCAAAAAGGAAAGAAAAACAAAGATGGAGGAGAAGAAGAGATAGTAGACATACCTTTTGATGCAAAAGGAAGAGTTTCGACGAAGATCCGTCAAGAAAACACCAAGGATGCAAGGGAGATGACTTGCAGAGGTCTTTGGTTCGTTCCAAAGAGTTTGGAGGCAGCAAATACGAAGTGGACTCGAGATTGGACTTAAATAGAGCAAGAAAAACCTAATTGCCAAAGACAGCACTCATTGGTCGAGTGAATTGGTCGATGGCCCGATCGACCAATCAGTCGACCAATGCGACAACAAGACCAAAACAGGGGAATTGAAGGCCCCAGATCAAATCCAATCCTAAAGGGGTTTTGCACACATGTCAAGTGACTTACCTAATAGGTAGAAATGCCTTCAAACCAAGATAGAGAGCACTCCAAGTCCATCAACTAATCCGATCTTCATCAAGATTCAGTTTCCATAAATAGAACTTCATCAACAACTTTCATGGATTCAAAGGCGGACCCAGGGCCCCCCTGGGGGGGGGGCGAAGGGGGTTTTTTTTTTTTTTGGGGGGGGGGGGGCCAAAAAATAAGAAGGGTGGGGGGGGGGGGGGGGGGGTGGGGTTTACAAAAATAATGAATGGTGGTGTGGGGTGGTGGGGTTTTTTTTAAAAAAAAAAAAAAATAAAAATAAAAAAAAAAATTATTAAAATAAAAAAAAAAAAAAAAATAACTTATTTTTAATAATTAAAAAAAAAAAAAAATAAATAAAATATAAAAAAAAAATAATGAAAAAAAATTAAATTAATTTATTAATTTTTTTTAAAAAATAGAGGGGGGGGGAAGAGAAAAAAAAAAAAAAAAAACATATTAAAAAAAAAGGTTTATGTATTACTATCATCCTAACACAGCAAAGATTTAGCCCATAACAGAATTTAAATACATAAAACCAAGTATAGTTGTCATGAGACTAAAAAGTAAGAAGATAGAGTTATAAAAACAAGAAGAAACTAAAGCTTTAATGCTTCCACACGAGTTCCAGCCTTCTTCTCCAGCAAATCAGCAACTCCAGCAGCTCCTTGCTTCCACAAGAGCTCCAGCATTCGTTCTCTACCTCCTTGCCTTAGCCGAGTACTCTCTTGCCTCCCTTAGCCCAATGTCTCTCATTCCTCTCCTTTGCCCCCTTCTCTTTCTTCCAAAAATGCTTTCAATCATTAGGTTAGATTCTGGCCATAGAATTAGAACATTCCTCCTGAGATCAAGGGCTGAGAACAATCATATATTTACAAGAATCATGTCCTCTTAAGTTAGCCCCTTCTAGTCATTTCCACCTGTATTGGATCTAAGAATATTCTGCTCCGTTTTGCTGCAGCAACTTCACAGCAAAGTTAGAGGAAAGCTTCTTCTTCTATTATGGCTCTTTACCTACATTTTTCAAAAGAAAGAGAAACAGTCAAATCCATCCACAAATTTGAAGAGAAATTCATGTAAAGGTGACAATAATGAGCTAAACAAGATTCAACATGTTAAGACTAAATAAGACTACATCTAATGAATACTATCACTAAAACAAAGACAAAATGCTCTTAAATCAAGCCATCTCAAGTATAAAGTTACCAATCTTAACTCTATTTCATAGAGTTATCAGTCATACAATCTAAAGCCATCAAAGAACGTCAAAGCTCATCATAGAACACTCCTTGAAGGTGAAAGACAATGTGGAGAGCATCTGACAAGGTTTCAAAGAAGCAATTTGCTTTCTTAAAGGTTAATATTCATCTTCTTCGTTCTAGTTCTCTTCTATGATTAATTCCTCCTATTGTCAAGACCTAGTTGAAGGCTTCTAGTAATTGTATCAACCTACTTCTTCTACCCTCTTTACTCGAGAGGGAATCCCCATTCACTCTTTCTCATCCATGAATCTTTTGGAGAAGACCTAATATAGGATTCATTAGGTTTTCATTCTTTTTGCTTTGTTTGATGTCTAAACTATGTTTGATCATGTTTCAATGTTATTTCAGAATTTTCTATGTATTTTTGGCATAGTTTAGAACCCAATTGGGAAATCTTCTGATGATTTGAGTCAATCTGTCCATACTCGGAGGCTAGTTGATTGGCCTGGTCACCCTAGGTGACCAGCCTTGCCTGGGCCAACCACACCAACCAACCATACCCTACAATGTTGGTCTTTTGTTTCTCTTTTCAATGTCAGATCTCTAGGATTATTTCTAACTTTGAACCAACATGTTAGTTGGACTTTTTGGGAAGCGCGAACTTACTCTTTGATTTAACTTACAAAGTTTGCAAATCAATAGCAAAGTGAGGTCGTTTACTTGCACTAACCATTGTTACTTTCTCATCTGTTATGAAACTTGCTTATATTTTTACATTCTGCTATTTTAGGGTTTAGGAATGCTGATTATGACTCTAAAATTACAATATATAAGTGATTAATGATGCAATTGTATATATATATATATATATATATATATATATATATATATATATATATATATATATATATATATATATATATATATATATATATATATATATATATATATATATATATATATATATATATATATATCAACGTGTGACTTTATGGACTTATATTGATTTATGAATTGGGAATGTGATTGAACCTTCTTGCTATGTGAATGTGAGTTGTGATTGTGATTTGGGGAATACATATTTGGGTGTTTCTGTCTTGGAATATCAATGGAGGTGGTATGGGACACAATCCTCTGATGCCCCTCGTTAGTTTTCACGATTACTGGATTCCATGGGCCCATGACTAGGAAGTTTAGTGGAGTTTGGTTAGGAACCCCATCATATCACACCCTATCGGCATGGGTATTGATGTTGAGTGACCTGTGGCAGTAGTGTGGGGTGGTGGGCACTCAAGACTAGTAACCAACCTGTGATAGGACACAACCACATTGTGGGGACCATTCATCGGTAGGATTGCATGATGCCAAGTGACCTGTGGCAGTAGTGTGGGGTGGTGGGCACTCAAGACCGGTAACCAACCTGTGAGAGGGCACAACCACATTGTGGGGGCCATTCATTGGTAAGGTTGTATATAATAAACTTGGGTTTATCGGCTCTCAAGACTGATAGCCAACCCATGAGAGGACATGAGAGCTTCCCTGGATGACTAGTAGGGTTTAGAGAAGGCATAGTCCAAGTTTGTTGGTTCCATAGGATATGTTGACTCTAGAAGGGGAGGATATTGAACCAAGAGTGTGAGATGCATGTGGGGAGGTATTTGAAGCTAGGTTGATGTGACTAAGTAGTTGATTTGCACTAGGTCAGGTATAACCCTTACACACGCCAATACTCATACCAATGGTGTGGTGAGAAAGTGATGACCTAAACCCTAGCCATGGTTGTGAAATCCCTCACAACCCTAATCTGGAAATCTATATTGTAGGTCTGAAAACCCGAAGTGAAGGAAGAAGACAGTTGTGGGCCATCCCATTTGAAACCATTAAATCCGACTTGGAACCAATGGAAGTAGATGGTGATGATCCTTTGATAGAAACCTTGCCTGATTTTGGAAGAAGATGCAACTTAAATGGTGACGGACTTGCTAGATGGATCATGAGTGCAGTGTTGACACAAGTGGAAGGTCCCATAAAACTAGGTAAGACCCTTTATAACTTCATAACTTTGGAAAAGGACCCAAGACGAGTTTGTGGCTTTTGGGGACTAAAATTTAGTTTCTGGCCAAAAGGTACAGATTTGCAACCTGCTTTGGTCACCCCAAGCGACCAACCATCCCCTGACAGGATTTGGCACTTTTGGGAATTAGGTTTCCGAAGCCCCATATATTCAAACTTCGATCTAATTCGAGTCACTTTGTCTTTAAGCTGTTGGAGAACATCATAAGAACCCTAGAACTCTCTCTCCAAGGTCAAGGAAGATCCCCAAGCATTCATGAGATTTTTGCTCGAAGACTCTTCTTCTTCAAGGTTAGCAAACACTCTCATTCCTTCTAGATCTATTCTCTCTATTGATTCACCCATTATTGTGATTGTGAGGAAGGTCTTATGCTACTTTAATGACCTACTCTTTCATTCTCATGGTCTTAGAGTGAATCCCTATTCAATCTATTCCTTCCGTGAACATTATGGTGTGATTTTGGTAAAAGCCTAGCATGACCTTCATGATTGTATTCTTTTCTGAGTTATTTGATTCCTAATCCATGCTAGATATATTTCTAAGTTACTTTCAGACCTTGATCTATTGTTTTCTAAGTCCTAGAGTGAATCCCCACTCACTCTAGTCTATCTATGAAATCTACGGATTGATTTCGGATGAAGCCTAATATGTAATCCGTTAGGTTTGTATTCCATTGACCATGTTTGATGCTAAAACCATGTTAGATAGTCTCCTAATATTATTTCATAGTTTTCTTATTAATTTCAGAGTATTTGGAACTCAAACGATGAGTTTCCGATCAAATCTAGGTTTTATTGTCTATACACAAAAGGATTGGTCCATTGCCTTGGCCGCTCCAAGCGACCAAGCCAAGCAACCAAAGGGTACAGTGACAACAAGTTGCCTTGTTTTAACCCTATTTCATCTTCAATCATTTAGGGTTCGTTCCTAATGTTAAGTCCTTGTATGATTAGGGTTTCTTTGGCAACTTTGAACCTATCCTTCGATCTATTCTTTTGATATTTCACTTCGAACATAAGGTAAGGACGTTCACTTACAAATAGCATGATTTACTTTCAATTTCGAGAGCATTATCTTATTTACTGTTTTTAGGACTTCTGCATGATGGATATGTCTCTATGATTTATAGTATGATATTCATTATATGATATGTATCCTTGTTACGAATTTGAAAGTTGAAATATGAATGGATTATGATATGATGTTACATATGGAATCATATCTTAATGTGATTGCTTAAGATGTGGTTGTGGAATGGAATGCCCTTTTGATATTTCTATCTCGGGACATCAGTGGAGGTGGTATGGGACGTTTTCCTATGGTGCCTCTTGGCGCTTTTCATAATTACTGGATGACATACCTAGGACTTGTCTAGATGTATTTTTCTAGGAAACCTTGTAATATCTCACCCTATCGGCGTGAGTATTGATGCCGAGTGACTCGTGGCAGCAATGGGAAATATGGGCACTCAAGACCGGTATCCGATCCATTGTGGGGGTCATTCATTGGTAGGGTTTCACATAATAAGCTTGGGCTCATGAGTGCTCAAGACCGGTTTACAACCAGTGAGAGGACATGAGAGCTTCCCGTTTATTATAAATGACCAATAGGGTTAAGAGTCCGTAGTCCGAGTTGGTTAGGACCATAGGATACGATGACTCTAGGGGGAAAGATGCTGGAATGGCCTGCCAAGGGCACAAAAGGGAAGTATTCGACCTCAAGATTGATATGACTCAGTAGATGATGTGCATTGGGCTAGGTATAACCCTGACACACACCAATACTCATACCAATGGTGGAGTGAGAGAGTGGTGACCTAAACCCCAGCCATGGTGAATGTCTGAGATGGATGCCTAACTCAACTACTGCAGAGAACCCAAAAAGACGTGCTTAAGAGCCATGACGGAGAGTGACTAAGATTGCCTAGAGGAGTATGGTGTTTTATCTTAATGCATCTCAACATTAGTATCACATCCACCTAGTCGGTACCTTATCTGGTATACCCGAGTGTGTGATCCACAGCCTGGAAGATCAAGGTTAAAGCGATCATATCCACATGAGAAGGGATCACATGAGGATCACAAAAGAATATCAGAGTGCGGAATAAAAGATATCCATAAAAAAGAAATAACCGCAGAGTATAGTGGAAATTTACCCTATAAACAAAGCGGAAGGTAGATCGAAACTCTAAGCATAGTCTAAAACTATTACAATTCAAAATAAAAGTCTAGAAGAATAAAGAGTAAACTAATCAAATTCTTCCATAGGCTCTTCTTCTTTTTCAGTCTTCGTCTTCTTCGCCTTAGGATTGTGTTCTTGTAACTTTGGGTCAGCTCCCAATTCACGATCCCACTTGCGAATAAGACAATGCCTACTACTGTCAATAGAAGCCAATGGTGTACCGGTCCACACCGGTGTACTAGTCGCACCACTGGTCATAATCTTCTCCAACGACATCCATAGCTGTACCATGTAGGGAAAGGTCATTTGTACTGGAGCACGATTTCTTTTCCATTCCTGCAAAGGCATCTAAAAACATATCCCCGAAGGCTAAGCTCAAAAGAATTTAGCAAGTAGTTCAATCACAACAAACATTTACACACAAACCAAAGCAGACATAAGTGCAATGACATGAGTTAATGATGCAAGTATGCTTCTAACTCTATATATGCTGGTCTCTATTGGCAGACATGCATTAAGATAAATCACCATACTCCTCTAGGTAGGTCTCATATCACTCCTCCCTCAACCTTCTTGGTCTTTTGGGTTCTCCGTGATAATTGGGTCAAGGCATCCTTCCCGGACATTTTATGGCTGGGGTTTAAGTCAACACTATCGCTCACCACCATTGGTATGAGTATGGCGCGTGCCAGGGTTAAACTTAGCCAAATGCAAGTATTGAGTCACATCTACTTTAGGGTTAGATACGTCCATTACCGCGACCGCGATCCTTTCCGGTATCTTTCCCCCTAGAGTCATCGTCTCCTTCCCGGCTATGTAGACTCTTAAGTCTATTGGTCATCCACACATAGTAGGGAAGCTCCTGTGTCCTCTCATGCATTCCGTAATCTCGAGCACCCACAAGCCCAAGTCTACTACATGAAACCCTACCAATGAATGGCCCCCATAATGTGAATTGAGTCCTCTCATGGGTTGGTTACCGGTCTTGAGTGCCCACAAATCCCCCTTTCTGCCACGGGTCACTCGGTCTCAATTCCCCTTCCGATAGGGTCAGATATGACGGGGGTTTCCCTAGCCAAACACTTCTAGACCAATCCTAGGCATGTCAACCAGTAGTCAGAGAAAGCGCCAATGGGCACCATAGGAATGCGTCCCATACCACCTCCGCTGGTCCGATGATAGAAATGCCAAAAGAGCATTCCCCATTCCACAATCAAAACCTAGGAAATCACATCACATCATGATTCCATCAATTTCACAACACAGTCCATTTCACAATTACATCATTCATAATCAATAACAAAGTGTAAATCATAACATGAATAACCTACTGTAATTATAGAAGTAACACGATGTAAAGAAAGTGAAATTGTAGTAGCTAACTTATAGATTCAAGTCATAACATATCAAGGCATGTAAATATGCATATTGTGAGTGAACGTACTCACCTTGTATCCGACTTCGTAACCTCAAGTAAGAGACCAAAGAGCAAGTCCAAAATCACCTAAACAACCTTAAACAAACATGTATTGAACATAACAAACTCTAATGATTGGAGATGAAACGGAGACAAATGGAGCAAAGTTGCTATAAGCAACACCCTTGGTCGATGGTATCTACCAAGCAGAATCGACCAAGCATTCTGTATACAGACAGAAACTTCCAACTTTGGGGAGAAACTCTTCGAAACACATGGGAACACTCTGAAATTAACAGGAAAATTTTAAAACAACATGCTAAGACTATCTATGATGATCTAACCATCTAAAAAGCCCATTGGAATAGAATTCCAACAAATCACCTATTAGGCTTTAACTGATGATTATCATGGAAAGGATAGAATGAATGGGGATTCATTCTAAAGGATAGAAAACAGTAGATCATGCATAGAAAGCTACTAAGGAACATGTCTAACACAGGTTCGAACAAAAAACTACAGTAAGAGTAAATCATAGCATCATGCTAGATCAAAAATATAGAAAAACACCATATGGCTTCAAGGAAAACATAGAGTGAATGAGGATTCACTCTAAGACTAAGAAGATCAGAGGTTGGGTCATTACAGTAGCAGGAAAACACCATAATACCTTTTTCACAATCAAAACAACTAGCAGGAGTAGTAGAGAGAAAAGATCTGAGAAGTTTAGGATCGAACACTGACCTTGTAGAAGAGAAATCAATGGAGGAACCAGATCTAAAACCTAAAACTTCCAAAATTAGAACAATTATGTCCAAAGCTACCTTGGTCGATGGTATCGACTAAGGGAGGATCGACCAAGCAGTCCCCCTTTGCCAGCTTGCTGAATTTTGGATCTCAAAGGCCAAAACCAACACTTGGGTCCTCAACCAACTTAAGGAAGGGTCTAATCTAACCTCATAGGTCCTCCCAAAGATGTCAACACTATACTCAAGGTCCAACTTCCGGGTCAAACTTCATTCAAGTCACTTCTTCTTCCAAAACAAACAGGGTCTCGGATTAGTGTTAGGTGGGATTTCACAATTATAGACTAGCATATGTTAGAGCTAGAAGCATACTTGCATACTGTCTCATATCATATTGCATCATGCCTTGTTCTGAATTGTTTGTAATTGTTATTTGTGATTGAACTACTTGCTGAGTTCTTTTGAGCTCACCCTTTGGGGACAATGTTTTAGACTTTGTTGTAGGTGTAGATAATGGTGAGATCCAGGACTAGGAAACCACGTCAAGTGATCCGTACAATCTATAGAGTATTGGCGATCATGAACATCACTGTGAAGAATGTGCATGTGACGACTGTGCATACTAGGATTAGTCCTATTTTGGAGCTAGAGTACCCCATATTGGATACAAAAGTCTTTGAGTTTAGACATACTCCTTTTGAGTTAGAGATGTTTTACGAATAGACATAGATTAATTTTTATATTTCCGCTATACTCTATACTCTGATTATGTTGGTATCATTTTTTCGCACTCTGATTATTGATTTGAAATCCTTCTGAGATCCATCACTGATTGTTTCTTTAATTACATTTATACAATGATTTGTTCTTGCTCTTGATTATACTAATGTGCTATGTGGGAGGATGATTGTTGAGAATTGACATTTGGGGCTATGGATCACACCTCCGGGTATTGCAGTTAGGGTACCAGTTGGAGGGATGTGACAATGGTGATAGTCCGAGAGGGATGCCTTGACTCCTTATTCGGGAACTTAAAACTAGTAACCAACCTGTGAGATATTAGAGTGATGAGACCTACCCTAAGGAGGCTGTTGTTCTACCTTAATGCGTGTCTACCATTAAAGACTAGCATCCGTTAGAATACAGTTGCATTCTTGCATTTTGCCTTATGTCATATTGCACTATGTGATGTATTGATTTGGAATATTATATTGGTTATTTGTTTGTGAACTACTTGCTAAGTTCTTTTGAGCTTACCCTTCAGGGAAATTATTGTTTAGATTACTATGCAGGTGAAGAAGAGATCCTGAGCTCCGGTTCGGGTATATTTTCCATTTATTAAATTGTTGAGGAAGCAATGGGAACTGACAGTGGCTCGTGGTACAATTCCATTACTAGTAAGGAGCATTGTTATGGCTCCGATCAACAATGATGGGAGACACCTCATTCGCTAGTGGGACTTTGTGTTGGAAATTGATCCTAAGTTGTAGGTGTACAAATGATTGGAGAAGAAGGCAAAACATTAGAACATTTAGGAAATTTTGACTCTTTTTTTATTTTTTTATTCCTTCGAGTTGTTTACTTTAGCTTTATCATCACTTCCACAATCTGATTTGGTTTTGAGATCTTTCTGAGATTCTTGTTCCTTGACTTATTTCTTTATTAATATTATGACATTTATTTATTCTTGCTCATGATTTGACTATTGTGCAGAATGGTTGGTGATTGTCTTAAGACCTGATCTGTGGGGCTGTTGATCACTCCCCCGCATATTCGAGTGAATGGATACCAGCTGGGTGGGTGTGACAATATGACGTGAAACATAGGTGCAAGTCGTAGTAGGATCAAGGCACTTATAACCTTTATGTTGGTACCATAGCTTGTGAATGTTGTCAGGCCATTACCAAGGAAAGAAAGCATATCCATAAGTGTGAAGATTCAAGTAGTCCACTCTTAATTAAATAGAACTTGAAAAGGTGAGCAAGAAAATTGGTTAAGGGAGCCTACTAATCAAATATGTGGATATGGAAAATATTGGAATCCAAAAGGGTTGTGGATGAGAAGCATCGGCGATTAAAAGACAAGCCAGTGCCAACTATGTGCCGGTGCTTGCGCTCAACCTGACCATCTTGCTCACATGTGTGAGGGCATGAGTTTTGATGAGCAATACCATGTTGTTGGAAATATTTATCTAAGATTGAAAGATCTTAAAATTATGGTTTAATAAAGTGGCAACATGTTTGTGAAAGGAAATAAATGTAGAGGTTGTCAGAGCGCCGTAGAAAGTGGAGAAAACCAAGTGAAGTGACCAAAATCTCAATAAATGAAATATAATAGCAAAATCCTTCAATAGAAGACACCAAAGCAGGGCCCCAAATATGGGAGTGCATCAAGTGAAGGGGTGCCATGGCAGTAGAGGGATTGGTGGTGAAAGGGAGCATGTGAGATTTTCCTAACTAACAAGGTCCACCTTTGTTTATTGTGGATTCCTCTTAGATGTATAGGTCTTTTGACCTAAACTCTTTCATTTAATATAATCGTTGCTTTTTTGTTTTGGCCAAAAAAAAAAAAAAAAACTAACAAGGTCCACAAATGGAAGCAAGGAGCTTCGTTGAAGTAGGAAGCCGTGCACATGAAATAAATGACTGTAGACTGCGGGTGGATAGATGACCAAGCCTATCATGCCAGGTAGAGTAGGAGATACATTCACCGAGGAAATTAAGGGGTGGGGTAGATAAGATCTGGATGATGAATGGGGTAGGTCAAAAAGTCTAGTGTAAATCATACCTTGAAATGGAAGCTTTCCCATGTGAAGTCAACAAGTGGGGGTGAAATTCAATACTAACATCATTATCAAATCTAAAAAGGCTAAGATAAAGCAAGTTCTCAATAATTTGTTGCACATGCAAATATCAAGTTTGGATCCTCCACTCACATGGATAGTAAATTTTCCAATCTATATGGTTAAATTTTTGACACATGTCTAATTAGAGAGCAAGATCCTTTATTTTTAGTAAATTAGCTAAAACAATGATTAATAGTGTTAAGTTCTATATTAGCTAATTTACTAGAAAAAAAAAGATCTTGCCTTGAGATTAGACACATGTCAACAATCCAACCACGTGAATTTGAAAAATTTTCTCTCCATGTAGGCAAATGATCCGATTTCCAAAATATCATGATCAGGACAAAAATCATGGGCAGGATGACAAATAGTAGAATGCCCAATGTTGCAAATAGGCAAAGTAAAACATTATCAAAGTTCAGTACAACCAACAGAATCCAAAGCATCATCCTGTACAGAGGTGTTTGACATCCTTATTGCTAATTGAAAGACAAAAAGATGAAGGGAGTAACATCTGAGACAGGTTTAACAAAAGAGGAACAAAATACGGAGGCCAAGGCTTTTCCTTGGGGAATGGAAGAAGCCTAGGCAGACTAGCACAGTTGGAGCCAACTTCCAACTTGGACTCAAAAGCAACAGCCCCCACCTGTTGGTTATCACAATATCCATCATGGATGCCCACTCCTAGCCTGTCAGCCAAGTGGTGCGTGCACCTGCAATTAGCAAAGTGTCTTTGTCAATATGTTGCTATTGTGTAGAGGGGGTTGGTGTTAGGTAAAATAGATAGAGGTGGGAGAAGTTCAAATGCAAAGACCCACCCGGAGGCTATATTTTCAATTCCTTCAACCCAAAGAAAATGTAGTCTACAATTTTCTTAAGGACAGGTTGGCTCATGTGTAAGGATAACACCATTGCGTGCCTCCCATAGACACTACCAAGAGATTGCAAGAATAGAGAACAACCAAGCCAAGATGGCAAGACCCCAGTTAAATTTAAAACACTACTCAATACACCAATCTATTACAGATGGCACTGCAGCATACTCAGAATGGAGAACTTTTCGATATTGGCACACAAATAATACATACCAGAAAGTTTCAACAGGCGTATGTATCACAAAAATCACAAGACATACTTGAAGCTAACCACCAAACCTTTAACTGGGAGCCCATTGTGATAGACTCTCCAAAAGAAAGTTTTATACCTAGGGTGTTACTGTAGTGCTTGTTAAAGAAGCGCCACCACTTAGATAATTAACTTCAACATGATTGAGGATGAGAAGACAAATGAATAGCAGTCAATTGAGTGAAAAAAATTCCCTGAGCATGTAAGGGTGCATTGCCAAGAATCTTCTTCTACAGTAAACCACGAGTTTAAAAGCTCAGACACAGAATGAGCTGACGAAAGGGAGTCTAGGAGCGGGATATTTCATTTGCATTAAGTTGTGCCAACACTTGCTTCAATTCTGTGTATTTAATGCGCAAGACCGTCATGCAGCTTGTCTGTGGGATCAAGATCTTGGTCAAAATTTTGATCTAGACCATCAAAATTAACGGATCTGACAGTCCGAAATTTAGCTTGACCATCATGCGCATTAAATTGACATGACTGAAGCAATTTCAACCATATAGATACCTAAGTAATAGACTTTGGCTAAAAGCTGTGTAGGAAAGGCTTTGATGAAGGGCATTTTCATCAAACCAAGTTATAATTCTAGCCATTTGAGTTTAAAGACTAATTATTTTAATCAAGGTTGATACATGTAGTTTTAAAAGTATGATTGGTGAAAATAGAATTTTTTTTACACCATTCTTCAGGGATACACATATAGATTTCACTTTCTAATTATTTTCTTGCATTCCATCTTCTCTTTCTTCCATTGAAGGGATATCAATTATGAAAGTTATGATTTCTTCACAAGCGAGAAAAAGAAAGATACTACCAAAAACAACAAATAAATTCCTGTGTTCAACTATAAACCAAACTTAAGGTTTATGAGGAGGATATAATCCAAATTAAAAATATAAATAAAATGAGATCATTGAGACATGATTAAAGAGAAAAACCTAAATTTTCATTTATACTTCGAAAAGGAAGAAAAACACAATTACATATCATTGAGTGGTGAACACAATGTTTGGTTTCACAATCAGAGATGCTAATATGTTCCAAAATTGGTGGACCAGAAAGATAACAAAATGGGACCATTAACAATTCACTAGTGCTATGAACTTTAATGGGCCTAACCAGCTTATCGCCAATCCATTTATGTCTTTCTTTAGGAAGACCAGCTCATCAAAGACGGTCCAACCAAATGTTATTATGAATGACAACTCTAATTGGCCAGGTAGACACATTGAACTCTATTGGTTGGAAAAGATTCTTCCAGCTCCACGGGACATTAATGAATCTCTACCCCATATGAGTTGCAGGTTTGATTGGTCAGTACTTTTGCTGAGCACTTGATTAGCTTTAGAGAAAAAGTGTAGTGGAAGAACAATCCAAGGCCCCATTCTTGTCAAGAATGTCAACTTTTATTTAGGGTATCACATATCCACTTTTAAAACCCAATCCTAATCTTAAACTTGATTTTATTGGTGTTCCCATTTAAGGCTTCACCATGATACGGTGTGTTTTCCATTAATCTTCAATGATCTGAGAGCAAAACCAAACAAGGTCAATCAAGGTCTATCAAAGACGAATGGGGCTAAACAGAGCCAATAAGACCTCATATGGTAAGACCAAATAGGGGAGGTTAGACCGAACTAGAGAACAGGTAGGGTCGACAAACTGTGGTCAAACCAAACAGCGTGCCACAGTAAGTAACGTATACGGATATAACCGAAACTAACCCTCCCAAAATCTTCGGGTTGGACACCTGGTCGAACAGGGAAGCCATGGACAGTCTTAGATACCAATAGGGACTGCACTACTGCCTACGGTCGGGACACCCCAAATCAGGCAATCAACAGATATCTACGGAGGTTGATCGTACGACCAAGGTAACACCCGAGCTCTTATTAGAACCTAAGTCTTTGCCATTATCAAGCACACACTCTCTACTCTACAATCTAGTGTTTAGAATCTTGAAACTTGCATTCTTCTTCTAAAACTGTGAGCATTCACTGACTTAATCATCAGAGGCATTCCTCGGCTTACCCGGCTGAGCATGTTGTTTTGCAAGTTTGGTCAGCTTGCACTAACAAACAATTTTTTGGAGCAACAATTTTTGGCATCGTCTGTGGGAACGTAATCAAGAAGCCATGGTGGTACTGAGATCTAGGTTTGAAGCTAGAATTCAATAGAACTATCCTAAGACTCATGAGACTTGGCAGGAAAATTTGCAGGTGGTACGAGAGCGATCTGATCCCCCTCTCAACTCGCTACTAAGCCCGTCCAACTAGTATGTGAGAATGGACAGACTCAACGACTTGCAAAGACAGAACCTGAAGCTTCAAGAATTGGTAAGGGCTAGCATTCACCAATAGGAGATCTCTTGAGATCCAAACCCTTCAATCATCAAGCAATAAAGCCCCAACTGCCCCAGGATGAAAGGCACAACGACAAAGAGTCAAAGCAAGATGATGGTCGACCACCTCCAGTCGACCAATCCCTGCAACCCTCTCAAGGAAATCTAGATACGCAGAAGGATATGACTAGTGATCCGATCAGAGCAGCACGTGGGGTAGCACTTGTACATGATTTGGACCCTCCCCTTGATGGAGTAAAGGATGACCTTCGAGGTCATAAAAGATCTTTTGTGGGAGGCGGCCGACCACCTCTCAAGCAACCAGTAGGGCATGGGCAATCATGAAGTTCCAGGCAAAGAAATAGCCTACATTGATAAAATGCTAAAGAAGCTGAAAGACACAAGAAAGAAGGACATATATTCCATTCTCAATCTTGATCCATTCATCCGAGGTATTTCAGAGGCCAATATGCCAAAAGCTTCAAGAATTTGACCTTCACAGTGTTCGATGGTACTAAGGATCCAAGGCAGCATATCATGCATTATAAGTCAGTGAGTGTCCTCCTAGAAGAATAGCGAGGCTTTGTGTTGAACCTTCCCAGCCTCATTAACCAGGCCCGCATCCTGATAATTTTTAGGGTTGAAAGATGGGTTGATCTCAAATTTTGACCAATTTGGTCAGGTATTCATATCGCGCTTCCAGAGCGGAATAAATACAATGAAGAAGGAAGATATACTTTTTTTGGTGAAGCAAGGCCACTCAGAGTCATCCAGGGACTTTGTTTCTAGATTCAATAAACTGACTATCTAGATTAAAATTTTGGATGAAATAAATAGCATTCCACATTGTAAATCAAGGCACCACTCACCCACATCTGTTGGAGAAATTCATGCATAATATGCCTGAAACGCATTCAGACTTGCTAGACTGTTGCCACGAGCAAGCAATGATTTTGGAAGCCATTGAGTCTAGACGAGAGAAGAAGGAACCTACCAAGGAGAATAAAGCCAATAAAGACAATCCCCAACTCTGCCAATGTTTTGTTGCCGGTCCCAAGCCTGGGTAAAGGAGGAGGGTTAGTGCATTTGGTCGGTAACCGGCACCGGAAAAAATCTAGCCAAACCTTTTTTCATGGATTCGACCTTATATGATAAAAGCTATGATAGGGCATTCCTCGAAAAAATACGCGACACACTACACCATGACCCATGGTGTAGTGATAGGTGGGCAAGGGTTAGCTAGGGCGTCCCCTGCAAGCGACATGTCGCATCGGCGCCCGGATGTGGTGATAAGTAGGAAAGGGTTCCCGTGCTGTGGACGAGTGCGAGTAAAGAAGCTAGTCCATAAACGTAGGATTAGATTGGCATCTTGGAACATAGGATCTTTAACTGGTAAGAGCTTAGAATTGATAGATTTTACAAGGAGAAGAAGGATTAATGTAGCTTGCATTCAAGAGACTAGATGGAAGGGTAAAAAAGCCAAAGAGTTGGATCACTTTAAACGTCGGTATACTGGGGATAAAACAAATAAAAATGGAGTGGGTATAATAGTGGATAAAGATTTAAAAAATGATGTGGTGGATGTTAAAAGAGTGGGTGATAGGATTATTACTATCAAACTTGTAATGGAGAAAGAGTTCATAAATATAATTTGTACATATGCACCTCAAGTAGGATTAGATGAAAGTCTAAAGCTAGAATTTTGGGAAAATATGGATGGATTAATGCAAGGAATTCGTCAAGGATAAAAGATTATCATAGGAGGTGATTTAAATGGACATATTGGAAAAGATCAAAGAGGATATGAGAGTGTACATGGAGTATATGGTTTTGGAGAAAGGAACAAGGAGGGGATTTCAATGTTAGATTTTGCGACTGCTTTTGATCTATCTATTATAAATACTTATTTCAAAAAGAGAGATGAGCATTTAATTACCTTCAAAAGTGGACAACATATAAGCCAAATAGATTTCTTCCTAACTAGAAGGACTGATAGATTGTTGTGCAAGGATTGCAAGGTGATACCGGGGAAAAACTTAACTGCACAACATAGACTTGTGGTCTTGGATATGTACTTGGTCCCAAGGACACATAAAAGGTCCAAGGTAAACTATCCTAGAATAAGATGGTGGAATTTGAAAGGAGTGTGCTCTAAATCCTTCGTTAATGAAGTAGTCAAACAAGGAAAATGGGATTTTTAAGGGGATACCAATGCAATGTGGAATGAGATAGCTATGTGTATTAACAAGGTGGCTAAAGATGTCCTAGGTGAATCAAAAGGAAAGCTCCATTCTTATAGAGAGACATGGTGGTGGGATAGTGAGGTTCAAGCTGCCATTAGGAATAAAAAAAGCTAGTTTTAAGACATGGCAAAGAACTAATGATGTTGATGATCTTCAAAGGTATAGGTTGGATAGAAATGAAGCTAAGAAAATTGTGGGAAAAGCAAGGGAAAAGAAGTATGAGGAGTTATACAATAAGTTGGGCACGAAGGAAGGGGAAAAATCTATTTATAAGATAGCTAAGAGGAGGGATAGGAAGAGTAGACATCTTTACCATGTTAGATGTATTAAAAATGGAGATGGTAAAGTATTATTTTGTGAGGAGGACATTAAGAAAAGATGGGAAACCTATTTCTCTAGTTTACTAAATGAGCATTCTTCAAGCACTTATGCTTCGGACGATTGCACCTTTCACCATGGCACCAATGTCCGAACTTATATACGTAGAATTTCGATGTTCGAAGTAAAAGAAGCTTTAAGGAGGATGAAACTCGACAAGACATAAGGTCCTGATGAAATCCCAATTGAAGTATGGAAGAGCTTAGGAACCCATGGACTAGTTTGGTTGACTAAGTTGTTTAATAAGATTATAAGCACAAGGAAAATGCCAGATAAATGGAGGAGAAGCGTTGTGGTTCCAATTTACAAAAGTAAAGGAGATATTCAAAGTTGTAATAACTATAGGGGAAATAAATTGATGAGCCATACGATAGAATTATGGGAGAGAATAATTGAAACCCATTTGAGACACTTAACTACAGTTACGGAGAACGAATTTGGGTTTATGCCGGGAAGATCTACAACAGAGGCTATTTACCTAATTAGGAGACTTATGAAAAGGTATAGAGAATGTAGGAAAGACCTTCATATGGTATTTATTGACTTAGAAAAAGCTTATGATAGAGTCCCTAGAGTGTTAATTTGGCAAGTACTAAAGAAAATAAGTGTTGCAAGTAAATACGTAAATATAGTTAATGTCACATCCACCTAGCCGGTACCCTATCTGGCATACCTGAGTGTGTGATCCACAGCCCCGAAGATCAAGTATCGAGGAAATCATCCTCCCACATAAGCAATAACATAATCATGAACAGATAAAATCAGGTGTAATATTATAAATAAAAGATCCAAGCAAGGAAATGAATAACAATATAATCAGAGTGCGGAAAAATGATACCAGATGTAAACATAAAAAAGAAGTAGAGTGAGGCGGAATCTCACTCCACAGTCACAGCGGAAATGTAGCACATAAGTCTAAAAGAATACAAATGTTCTCAAAAGAAAGTAAAGGAATGGAAATCAAACTAAACTAAGAGTCTTCTACTCTATAGATAATGTCTTCAAAATAGTGGACTTCATTAATCCAACTAAGACGTTCCCGGTCCACATTAGGTCTAATCGTAGTACGCATCATGACCAAACGTGGGATCATCAATGTGATCTTCATTGTAGCCAAAACCTTGCATGTAGTACGCTTCTTCAACTGGTGCTTCTTCATATTGCCCTTCATAGTAATCAATAACTGTAGAGGAATCTAACATAAGAGGTTGCACAAAAAGGAGCGAGTTCGAATGAACTCAGTAAGGCAAGTTAAATCATAACAACATAAATATCATGATTTCAAAACATAACAAAATGCAATGCAATGCAATGTGAATCAGACAATGTATGTATGCATCTAAACTCTATGTATGTTGATCTCTATAGGCAGACATGCTTTAAGTCAGAGCACCGTACTTCTTTAGGAATGTCTCATCTCACAATGCCGGTTGGTAGTGGGTCCTTCATCCCTCGGGACAATCCATGGCTGGGGGTTAGGTTACCGCTCTCTCACATCACCATTGGTTTAAGTACTGGCGTATGTCAAGGTTAAGCCTAGCCCAATGCATGTCATCTACTCAATCATATCAACTCAGATCCAGATACGTCCATTCCTCGCCCCTGACGATCCTTTTTGGTATTCTTCACACTAGAGTCAACATAATCCCTGAATACGGACTCATCAACCCTATTGATCATCCACATATAATAGACGGGAATGTCTCATGTCCTCTCACGGGTTGGTTACCGGTCTTGAACGCCCATGAGCCCAAGTCTACTATATCCAACACTACCAATAAATGGCTCCCACAATGTGATTCCTGTCCTCTCACGGGTTGGTTACCGATCTTGAGCGTCCATCAAACCATACTACTACCATGGGTCATTCGGTCTCAATGCCCTACCGATTCGGGTCTAATACAACGGGGATGTCCTAGCCAACACATCTAGACAAGTTCTATGTATGTCATCCAATAATCCGGGAAAGCGTCGATGGGCATCTTCAGAGAACATCCCATACTATTCCCTCCAATGTCCAAGGATAGAAATGTCAAAAGGACATTCCCCAATCCCAAATCATACCTAATCAAGCACATTCTCAGATCATTCACATCATACATAACCGACATCTCATCATATAAGAGAATATGTAAAAACATGATCAATTTATTAACAACATACATGAGTAAGTATGCATATATATACTTGAATAATTAAAAAGAAAACACAAGTAAAGTAATACTGTACTTACAGCAGTGCATCATAGTAGAAAGTATAATATCAGTAGCATATCTAAGAGTTTTCGAAATCAGAACCAGCATACACGCAATCTATGTCATTATGAAGATAACTATCCTTACCTTAAATAGCGTTGATGATTATCCAAAGATCAAAGAGAGAGGTTCCAAACCTAGAAAATAAACGCTAGACAATCATAGATACAACATTAGGAAAGAAGCCTAAGAGATTGGAGAGCAAACGAATCAAACAGAGCGAAAAACAGAGCTACTGACTTGCTTGGTCGATTGGTTGGTCTACTGACCTAGTCGACCAACCAGTCGACCAACTGAGTCAGTACGAAGCAAATTAGTGGATACTGATCCGAAACTCAATCTACAAGATTTGAAACTTCACGAAATTTGAGGGAACCTTTAGAACAGTATTCTAACACTAAAGGAATATAGATTAGGCCTTAATAATGATTAAAAACACTACCTTCCAATTTGAAATCATGGTTTCCCCAATTGGGTGAAAACCCTAGAATTCGATGAAAAATATACTATGAAATCATGGAAAAGACTAGGGATGATCAGATCTCATCCTAGAAGAAGGTAATCAAAATCAAACACAAGTACGTCATGAGAATTGGATTCAATCATGCTAAGAAAGTGATTAGAAAGGGTAAAATTAGGGTTTCAAAAGGAGTTTGTCAAGGATCAGGGTTAAAATGATAATGTTGATCAGAAACCCTTAAGAAAAGAATGAAATGATGCAAGAGATGGTTGCAAGAATGCAACATCTTCTTCCCAATCTCAATCAAGAATAAGATTGTAGAAGGATAATGCACAAAACAGAAGAGGTTACTAACCTTGGATTGTCAGATCGGAGATGAGAAGCTTCAGATCTAACAAAGATTCTTCGAAATCACCAGAGAGAGCTTTGAAAGAGTCTTCCCACATTCTCAGAGAGTTTTGGAGGTAGAGGATACTAAGAAATACGAAGTTAAGTTAAATAGAAAGTGAAAAACCCTAAAATTGGATTTTCACGGATTTAACACTGTGAAATCTAGCCCAAAACCTAAATTAGACACCCTATTTGTTTTGGATGAAGAAGAACTTGTTTGATGTTTGACCTTGAAGTTGGACCTTGAGTATGGTGTTGATATGTTTAAAAGGTCCTAGGAAGTCAAGTCGGATCTCTCCCTTAGTGTAGATTCGAAAACCCATAGAAAATTGATGATGGAATTCCCTACTTGAAGAGCTTGGTTGATTTAGAAAAGAGAATGCACCTTGATGAAGAGAAGATTGGTTGATGACCTTAGAGCATGGTTAGATATGATTTAAAGCCATTTTCCTATGCTAGGTAAGTTATAGTTGTTGTGTAGAAAGTTTCGTTTGATTCCGATAAGAGAAAGGCCCTCAAATCCTTGTTTTAGGCTATGCTGTCAGCCTGGGTCGACTGGCTGGGTCGACTGGGCAATGCTACCCACCCACTCGACACAAGCAAATAGAATTCGAGCAGAATCTTCTGTTTAGGTCCTTATTGCTATATATACCTCATAACTTCGTGTTTTTAGTATCCCTAGCCTCCAAAACACCTAGAGAACGAAGGAAACTCATCTCCAAGCCTCCTTTGGTGTAGAAGAAGATCTACATTCAACTCTCAAGCTTTCTCTCTCTTGTTCTTCAATCAAAGGTTAGTATTCAATCTATTATGCTATTGATTCATTCTTACTAGGATCATTCTCTTCTCTGATCTGAGATTATGAGGAAGATATTGCATCTCTGCAATCATATCTTCTACAATCTCTTCTCATTCTATATGCTATGATTTCATATTCATTCTCTACATGATTTTCATGATTTCTTCTTAAACTATGATCATGTTCTTATTTCGATTCCTTCTAGCATATTAGATGCATCTCTATGATCATTCTTACTCTTGATTTACTGTGTTCATATACTAGAATGAGGTCTCATCATCTCTAGTTTATCTCTTTCATTCATAGCTTGTTTTCAATGAAAACCATGTTGTTTTCCAAATTAGAAAGTCTTGTTTTCCAAAATAGAAACTATGATTCTAAATTAGTAAGTAATGGTTTTAATGGTGGTTTGATGTCTAAATTATGCTTTTTAGTCTTAGACTACTGTGTTAGACAATCCCTCCAAGTTTCATCGCATTCCGGTTTGTGTAGCATAGGTTTCGGATCAAGATTCTCTTATTATTTCCGGATTTGCTCTTGGGAAAATTGCCTAGGTTGACTGGATCACTCAACCCAGCCAATCAACCCGCAAGAACACCAACTCTGTTTTTTATCCGTTTCGACTCCAATCTTTTGGAATCACTTCTTATGACCTATACATGTTTTGTCAAGCTTGTTTAGGTGATTTTGGATCTGTTCTCTGATCTCTTATTTGAAGACTATAAGTTCAAATTACGAGGTGAGTATTCCAACTCACAATATGCCTATTTACATGTCTTTATGTATTATGACATGAATGCATGATTTAGCAACTGTTATGTTAGTTTCCATTATGATATGAATGTTGTAAGTATAGTAGGATCTTATTTCCTTATTTACTTTATGTACTTGATCATGAATGAATACTTATTCATGTATGTTTCTTATTCATTTAATCTTGTCTTATTATACTCTTCTATTTGATGAGATATCTGTCGTGGATGATATGACTGAATTATGATTGTGATTGTTTAGGTATGATTTGGGATTGGGGAATGTCCTTTTGACATTTCTGTCCTTGGACATCATTGGGGATAGTATGGGATATTTCCAATGTTGCCCTTTGACACTTTCCTAGATTATTGGTTGTCATACCTAGGACTTGTCTATCAGTGTTTGGCTAGGATATTCCTTGTTATATCAGACCCGATTCAGAAGGGTATTGAGACCGAACGACCCGTGGTAGCAATGGGGATTCATGGGCGCTCAAGACCGGTAACCAACCCGTGAGGGGACATGAATCACATTGTGGGGGCCATTTATGGGTAGGGTTGCATATGGATAGACTTGGGCTCATGGGCGCTTAAGACCGGTAACCAACCTGTGAGAGGACATGAGAGCTTCCCGTTTACTATATGTGGATGACCTATAGGGTTGATGAGTCCGTAGTCTGGGACTATGCTGACTCTAGTGTGAAGGATACCGGAAAGGATCGCCAGGGGCGAGGAATGGACGTATCTGGATCTGAGTTGATATGACTAAGTAAAAGACTTGCATTGGGCTAGGCTCTACCCTGACATGCGCCAATACTTAGACCAAACGGTTATGTGAGAGAGCAGTGACTTAACCCCCAGCCATGGATAGTCCAAGATGGATGAAGGACCCTTTGCCAACCGGCGTTGTTAGATGAGACCTACCCAAAGAAGTATGGTGCTATGACTTAAAGCATGTCTGCCAATAGAGACCATCATACATATATAGAGTTAGAAGCATATTTGCATATATTGTTTCATATCATTTCATATATGTTTGTGTGTGAATACATGTGAAGATGCTTATTGTGTTTGGTTTACTTGCTAAGTTCTTTTGAGCTTACCCATCGGGGGACTTGTTTTTAGATGACATTGCAGGTACGAAAGAGAACACGTGCACCAGCACAGAGAACCTTTCTGTACATGGTACAACTCCGGATGTCCTTGGACAAGGTAATGAACCGCGAGGCAGCCAACACTCGGATTTGGGCTGCACTGACAACTCCTATTGATGGCAGCCGGCATCATCTTATTCGCCGATGGGATCGTGTGCTAGATGTTGATCTGAAGCTTCAAGAGCATGACCCTAAAGTGAAGAGGATGAAGACTGAAGAAGAAGAAGAGCCGACTGAAGAAGTGGATTAGATTCTCTTGTTTCTTCTAGACTTTTATTTTACTTGTATTAGCTTAGAGCTTGCTTTAGATTTCGATCTACCTTCCGCATATGTTGTGGGGTATATTTCTGCTATACTCTACAGTTGTCTTTTGATTTGATATCTTGTTATTCCACACTCTGATAATCTTTAGTGATCCTTCTGTGATCCTTTCTTGATTTTTACTATTAACTTATTAGAATACAATGATTTGTTCTTGCTTTTGATTATGTTATTGTGCTAAATGGATATGATCGTTCCTAAACTTGATCTTTTGGGTTGTGGATCACTCCCTCGGGTAACCCAGATAGGGTATAGGCTGGGTGTATTTGGGCGGGATGTGACAGACACCCTGTTGGTCGATTGCTTGGTCGATTGGCCCAGTCAACTAATCAATCGACCAAGCTGATCAGCAAGGCCCAAACAGGGAATTGGAGGCCCAACTCAAGTCCAAACCTCATGGGCTTCTCCCAACACAACATAAGACTTATCCAGTATAGAAAAATGCCTTCGAATCATGTCTAACTATACTTCAAGTCCATCAATTACACTCACCTTCGTCAAGTGCAGATTTAGAAAAAATCTGCACAGACTTTCAAGTATGGAACTCCATCATCAACTTCCATGGGTTCTGGGTTAAACACCATGTCTTCTACTGAGATGGCCCATAGTTGGCTTCTTCCTTTACTCCGGGTCTTCGGACCTACAAACAACCGGGTTCCTGGGTCAAGGTCAGAGTTAGGATAGGGCTGGATTTCACAGTTAAGGATATGTATGATGGTTCGGTGACTAGTGTTAGAACAGTGGGGGGACAAAGTAATAAATTCCCGATAACAGTTGGGCTACATCAAGGGTCAACTTTAAGCCCATATCTATTTGCACTGGTAATGGATGAATTAACCAAAGACATTCAAGATGAGGTCCCCTGGTGTATGCTTTTTGCGGATGATATTGTGTTGATTGATGAGACCCAAGTGGGGATTAATACCAAATTAGAATCGTGGAGAGTAGCTTTGGAATCAAAAGGCTTTAAACTTAGTAGATCGAAGACAAAATATCTAGTTTGTAACTTTAGTCATGATTGGGCAAATAATGAGGTGGTGATACTTGGTGATAAAGAGATTCCTCAGAGTGATTATTTTAGGTACCTAGGTTCAATCATAAGTAAAAGAGATGATTTAGAGGATGAGGTTTCCAAAAGAATTAAAATAGGGTGGATGAAGTGGAGAGGTGCGTCCAGGGTCTTATGTGATCGGTGTATTCCATTAAAGCTTAAAGGAAAATTTAATTGGACCATTGTTCAATCAGCTATGATGCATGGTGTAGAGTGTTGGGCTATTAAAAAGAGTCATATAAATAAACTTAGTTTAACAGAAATGAGGTTGCTAAGATGGATGAGTGGCAAAACTATGATGGATAAGATAAGAAATGATCATATTAGAGTTGGTATGGGAGTTGCTCCCATAAGTGATAAGCTTCGAGAAAGTCATTTGAGGTGGCACGGCCACGTTCAACGGAGACCTATAAATGCCCCTGTACAGAGAAGTGATATAATCTATATTGAAGGAGCTAGAAGGGCTAGGGGTAGACCTAAGATAACTTTAGGAGAAGTGGTGAGAAAGGATATGTATAGCTTAGGCCTTGTATCTAGCATGGCCTTGAACTGAACTGACTGGAGGGCAAGAATCCATGTAGCCAACCCTGTTTAGTTGGGACAAGGCTTATTGTTGTTGTTGTTGTAAAGACAATCCCCGACAAAACAAGAGCTTGATAGGCATTATTGATAGGGGTGATCAGACCAAGCCCAAGAAGCAGTCTTTAGAGAGGGTGTACACTCCCCTCAACAAAGGACAGTCAAAGATTCTTATACAAATCAAAGCTCAATGCCTACTCAAGTGGCCAAGCAATCTCAACCTAATGACTAGTATAAAAGCAAGTACTATGATTTCCATAGACCATCCAATAACTATAGGCGACTCAATGTAGAGATTGAAAAGCTTATATTCTAGAGCCACTTAAAGAAATATGTCCGAAGTAACAAAAAAGAAGAAGCTTGGTCATTGACCAGAGACCATAAGTGAGTAAGTTTGACCAGCAAAGAAAGTTGTTGGAGTAGGGTCCGAAGGGGACAATGATCAGAGGCACAGACAGACTCCAATCTATATAGTGCTCAGTGGTTCAACCAAGGAATCTGTTAGGAAGGCAAAGAAAAAGGCATGCTATGTGGGCAATGCTGAAGTTGAGAGGTCAAAGTCTAGGGTGACCATAGATCCCATAACTTTCTCAGGGAGAGGCATGCAAGATATCAAGACTCCGCACAATGATGCTCTAGTGACTAAAGTAATATTGAACGGCTGTGATGTCCATCAAGTTCTTGTCGACACTAGCTCATCAATAGATATTCTCTCATTGGAGGCTTTCTAAAAGCATAAATTCAATGAAAAGCTGCTTGTCCCATTTGGTGCCTAGTTGTCACATCCACCCAGCCGGTATCCTCTCTGGCATACCTGGGATGTGATCCACAGCCCGAAGATCCAGATCGAGCGGCCATGCCTCCCACATACACGATAACATAATCATGAACAATATAATCAATGTACAAAGTAAACAATAAATAGATCAAACGAATGAAAAAAGGTAATTAATCAGAGTGCGGAAACAGTAAGTAACAACTTCTAAGTAACAGAGTCTCAAAGAAAAAGAGTGATCAGAAGTCACTTCTTCACCATCAGCGGAACAATGATAAATCAAGTTAAGTTACAACCAGTGTTATGAACAAATCCATAGGAACTAGAGAGAGAATATCCAAATGATTACAGTCATCCAGGGAAATGGGGCCTACACATAGGTTTCCTCTATCCTAATGATATCCTCTTCGAAAGTATGGATGAAGTAAACCCAACGTGGCCGCTCCCTCACTAATGTGGGGCTAACCCTGGTACGCATTATAATCCTCCTCGATATAGCAATCCTGACTCTCCGCGTAGCAATCACCCGAAGGGTAGTATGCAGGATCATAGCTCGGGTCATAGGACGTGCCATCAAGGTCTTCTGTACCTGCAGTATAATCTAACAAATTGCACAAAAGGAATGAGTTCAAAAGAACTCAACAAGGCAAGTCGTTTCATAATCCACAGTCCAATCAACACAAGTCACAATATGATGCAATATGATATGAGACAATGATGTAATATGATTCTAATCTTAAGTATGCTAGTCTCTAAGGTAGACATGCTTTAAGTCATGGCACAATACTTCTTTGGGTCGTCAGTCACTCCCCCTCAATCATAAGATATCTTGGGTCTGCTCGGGGAAGTTCGGTAAAGTCATCTCAAAACCATGGTTGGGGATTTAGTCACCACTCTCTCACATCACCGTTTGGTATAAGTACTGGCGCATGTCACAGTAAAGCCTAGCCCAATGCAAGTCATCTACTCAGTCATATCATGTTAGATTCAGATACATCCATTCCTCGCTCCCGACGATCCTTTCAGGTATCCTTCGCACTAGAGTCAGCGTAATCCTGGATTACGGACTCATCAACCCTATTGGTCATCCACATATAGTAAACGGGAAGCTCTCACGTCCTCTCACGGGTTGGTTACCGGTCTTGAGCGCCCGTGAGCCCAAGTCTATCCATATGCAACCCTACAATAAATGGCCCATTTAGGGTATCCTCAATATAGTTCAAGTCCTCTCACAAAGTGGGTGCCGGTCTTGAGCGCCCTTCAACCATATTCTACCACGGGTCATTCGGTCTCAATACCCTTCCGATTTGGATCTGATACGACAAGGGAAATCCTAACCATACACCTAGACAATCCTATACATGTCATCCAATAACCCGGGAAAGCGTCGATGGACACCTTCGGGGAATATCCCATACTACTCCCTCCAATGTCCAAGGACAGAAGTGTCGAAAGGACACCTCGCAATCCCAAATCATACGTAGTCAATCACAATCTCAATCTCATCATATTATACTAAATCAATGATTCGTCATATAAACAAATACATATCATAACATGATTGATCATACATGAATCATAAAGTAAAACTGAACATGATATTCTAAATGATATATACATTCTATTACTGATAAGAAAACACATAATAATCATGTATAGTAAAGGATTACTCATATGATCATAACCAATAAGTTCCCATAATGTAAGCATGTTGGTATAATTAACATACTTGAGTTAACGACTGTCCTTACCTTAATCAAGTTGTAAATAGATTCAATGATTACCAAGTTTGGTCCCAAAATCAGTGTTGATACCCTAGATAATCATACAATTAATGTCAGAGAAGAAAACAATTGAATTGGGGTTCAAACGGATCAAATTGGCTGAGTACAGGGCCTTAACAACTCTTGGTTGACTGGCTTGGTCGACTGTCAGTCGACCAAGACTTGTTATCTTCAGGACAACAATGGAAACTTGATCCGAAACTGCCCTTCTGGTGCTCCGATCGTCATGAAATTTGGAGGGCATGTTTATAACAGTAAGAGGATACTACACACTAATTTTCATGATGATCCAACGGTTCAATCAAAAATACCCAAATCGAATTTTAGGTTCTATATGATACTTAGCAAGAATTAAATTGGAACTTATAGAAATTGAAAAGGATGATAAGAATCAACCAAATGAGTGCTAAGAATCAAGCTAGAATCTTAATTTCATTACAGCCTAAGCTTATCATGCATCTACATATCAGATTAGAATTAAAATAGGTTAGATTGAATAGAATCAAAGTGATGGAGTGCAATTAATCTCATTTGAATCATAGCATAGCAAGAGTGGGGGAGGATTAAGAAATTGAAAAGGAGGGAAAACTCATGGTTTAGTGTTTGCAAGGTTGCAGCACTTCAGCCATGGTTTCAAGATCATTAATTGATAGAAATATGAATAGATTAGAAGAGGAATAGAAGAAATCATACCTTGAGTTGATGATTAGTGTATACAATAAAGAATGGAGTCAATGATCTTCCCAAACATCAAGGAATAGCCCAAGAGAGTGTCCAACCTCAAGCTCTGGAGTGAAAATGATTAGTTTAGGTCCTCATTCACGAGTTCCAAAAAGGTAGGGGCAAAATGGGAAGAGATTTAATGCAAAATCGAATTCCATTACTCTTGGTCGACTGGCTGGTCGACTGTCAGTCGACCAAGCACTCGACCAAGCTATGACAGCAACTTCAGGAGTGGATTCGGAAGGCTATACAGGGTCAAATTGAGCAGGGTTTTCTCCTACAAGTCAATCAACAAGTCTAGTTTCGGAAAATACCTGCGGTTTGTTTTGGGGGGGCGGGGGAGGGATAAAATATATTTAATCTTTTGCGGTGGGGTTATTTTTACTCAACCGGGGAGGGGGGGGGGGGGGGGGGGTTTTTTTGTTTTTGGCGGGGGGGGGCAAGTATTAATTTATTTTTTTTTGGTGGGGGGGCCGTGTGCTTCTTCCTCCGGGGGTGTGGGGTGTGGCGTGTGGGAATTGTTGGGTGGGGGGGGGTGGGGTGGGGGTTTTGGTTTTTTTTTTATTTTTTTTTTTTTTTTTTTTTTTTTTTTTTGTTTTTTTTTTTTTGCTTTTGTTTTGTTGTGAGTTATGTTTTTAATTAATCCCTTTTTCTTTTTTCCTTGTTTCCTTTTATTTGTAGGTCCAAAGGACCCGAAGTAAAGTAAGAAGTCGGCTTTGGGCCATCCCAAGTGGTGGACTTGGTGTCCGGCTTTGAATCCATGAGAGTTGATGATGAAGTTCTATTTATGGAAACTGAATCTTGATGAAGATCGGATTAGTTGATGGACTTGGAGTGCTCTCTATCATGGTTTGAAGGCATTTCTACCTATTAGGTAAGTCATTTGTTATGTGTGCAAAACCCCTTTGGGATTGGATTTGATCCGGGCCTTCAATTCCCCTGTTTTGGATTTGTCGGCGATTGGTCGATCGATTGGTCGATCGGACCAGTCGACCAATCCACTCGACCAATGAGTGCTGTCTTTGGCAATTAGGTTTTGCTTGCTCTATTTAAGTCCAATCTCGAGTCTACTTCGTATTTGCTGCCTCCAAACTCTTTGGAACGAACCAAAGACCTCTGCAAGTCATCTCCCTTGCATCCTTGGTGATTTTCTTGACGGATCTTCGTCAAAACTCTTCCTTTTGCATCAAAGGTATGTCTACACTCTCTTCTTCTCCTCCATCTCTGTTTTTCTTTCCTTTTTGAGTTGAGACAGAGAGAGGAGATGCTGCATTCTCTGTTGCAAACATCTCTGGACTTGTCTCTCATGATCATCCTAAGGATTAATGGCTAGAACAATGATCTTAACCATGATCATTGCAAGCTTTTGAAGGAATCATAATCAAACCATGATCTAGTCTTTGTTTAACTTCTGATTTGAATTCTGATCTCCTTGGATCTTCTATATTGATCATGTTAGTAGCCAATTGCTGTGTTTTCTTTTCATGATCCATGATCTATCAATCTCTAGTTGTTTCTCTTCTACCATACCATGTTTTCTTCATGAATCATGATAGTTACATATATGGTAGGTTTTGTTTCCTTATTTAGATTTATGCTTTCAAGCCTATTTCCTTGAAGATCTAAGTATGCTTTTCATGATACCCTTACCTGAAGCAATGATTCATTCTCCTATTGTTCTTGTCTTTGATTTCTATCTTGAATTCTTCAAGATCCATGGTTGATCTAATTATGGTAACTTTTGTTTCCTAATTTGGATCTTGATGGCTTGATTGGATTAGTGTTTTGAGGTCCCCTTTATGTTAGGATACTACTGATGTAGTTTACCCCTTGATTAGTACCCTTTTGAACCACCAAATTCGGATTTTATATCTTAAAACTCTGTTTTTTTAGGCTACTGTCTGCATTGGTCGACTGATTGGTCGACTGGACCAGTCGACCAATCCACTCGACCAATGAGTACAGCAACTCCAGAATTGGTCTGTGTTGGATGTTTTGGTATCTTTTCTGTTAGGGATCTTTCCTAGTATGTTGTACACACTTATTTAGGACCTTCTTCTCAAGTTTGCCAAGATCTTACTTGATTTCTTAGGATTCCTTTGCGAGTTATAAAAGGTAAGGATGGTTACTTCTTTAACAACATAAATTGCATATCTTAGTTTCTATATTAGAATCTTGTTAAGTTATTTCTTTAATTAGATTCTTATGATGTTATACTACTGTGGTACTATCTTGATATCAGTAGCATTACTTAATCATATTGAATTGACTCATGTATGATTTACTTACCAATTATATACAAGTTGATTGTAATTATTGATTTCTTTCCATATATGAAGTTACCATATATGTGATGATATGAATTGATGCATGTGTATGCTTAAGTATGGTTTGGAAAGGAGAGGTGTCCTTTTGACATTTCTGTCCTTGGACTACTACGGGAATATTATGGGATGTTTCCGGAGATGCCCTATGGACACCTTCCTAAACTGTTGGATGACATATCTAGGATTGTCTAGTAGTGTTTGGCTAGGATGTCCTGTTATGTCGGACCCTAATCGGAGGGGTATTGAGACCGAACGACCCGTGGTAGCAATGGGGATTCATGGGCGCTCAAGACCGGTAACCAACCCGTGAGAGGACGTGAGAGCTTCCCGTTTACCATATGTGGATGATCAATAGGGTTGATGAGTCCGTAGTTAGGGACTATGAGGACTCTAGTGTGAAGGATACCGGAAAGGATCGTCAGGGACGAGGAATGGACGTATCTGGATCTGACTTGATGTAACTAAGTAGAAGACTTGCATTTGGCTAGGTTTTACCCTGACATGCGCCGGTACTTAGACCAATGGTGATGTGAGAGAGTGGTGACTTAACCCCCAGCCATGGAATGTCCCGAGGGATGCCGGACCCATTACCAACTGATGATAAGTGATTGAGACCTTCCTAAAGAAGTACGGTGCTATGACTTAAAGCATGTCTGCCAATATAGACCAGCATACATAGAGTTAGATTCATTCATTCATTGCTTGTCTCATACCATATTGCATTTATGTTTGTTCTCAAATCCCTGCCATTTATGTTATTATGGATTTAATCGCTTTACCGAGTTTCTTTGAAACTCATTCCTTTATTGTACAATGTTTGTTAGACTATTCTGCGCAGTGCGAATATTATGACGGTCCCTATGAAGAAGCGCAAGGCGAAGAGGCATATCTCTAGGAAGGTGATTGCGGTTACAACAATTACACTAAAGATCCCGCGAGTGGTTATGCTCCGTACGATGCTTAGTCCGACCATTGAGTGGAAGCGCCCTGTGCTGTTTATGAGATTTATACTTATAGGGATGTTGTCTATAAAGTGGAGAACAATTTAGTTACCCATTGTACTTGCTACTGGGATTAGATTTTGTCTAGTTTATTCTCTTTTTGAGCTACTTTTCCGCTGGTTGTAGAGTGGGATTTTGCCTCACTTTACTTATCTGTTTTGATACTCTGATTATATCTAGCACTCTGATTTATATATGATTCATTCTTTCCTTATTTGGATCTATGGTTTATCTTCCGCACTTTTATTGTTATTGTTTATGTGGGAGGTTGATTACTCGATACCTAATCTTCGGGCTGTGGATCACACTCTTGGGTATGCCAGATAGGGTACCGGCTGGGAGGATGTGACATGCGGAAACTTCTCTCTCATGTCTTCTTCTTTCTCCCATGAGGCTTCTTCTGGGGTATGGTTCTTCCACCGAATCTTCACCAAAGGGATTGTGCAATTCCGCAGCTGCTTGTCCTTCTTATGAAGAATTTCAGCTGGTCCTTCATCATAAGAAAGATCGACACTGAGCCCTTCGGGAGCTTGCTGTAATATATGCTCTGTGTTCTCTATGTACTTTTGGAGCATAGAAACATGGAACACACTGTGAACTCCAACAAGGGATGGGGGCAATGTCAAGTGATAGGCAACAGGTCCAACCTTCTCCAGGATCTCATAAGGTCCAATGAAGCGAGGGCTAAGCTTTCCTTTCACATTGAATCTCGTCACCCCTTTCATAGGTGACACTTTAAGGAAAACTTTTTCTTCAATTGGGAACTCTAGATTGGTCCTTCTCTTGTCAGCATAAGATTTATGTCTTAACTGCGTAGACTTAATTTTTTCTCTAATCATGTCGACCATTGCACTTGTAGCTTCAATCATTTCCGGACCTAAGACTTTTCTTTCACCTGTCTCAGTCCAATACAAAGGTGTCCTACAAGTGTTACCGTACAAAGCTTTGAATGGAGCCATGCCTATTGTTGCTTGATAACTGTTGTTATAGGCAAACTCCACTAAAGCTAAGTGTTCATCCCAATTCCCACCCATGTCCACCACACAGGATCTAAGCATATCCTCTAAGATTTGAATTGTACACTCAGATTGTCCATCAGACTGTGGATGATGGGCTGTACTCAGATTCAATTGGGTTCCCAAGGCTTTCTGCAAACCATTCCAAAACCTTGAGGTGAACCTAGGATCACGATCAGAAACAATACTCACAGGCACTCCGTGTAGACGAACCACATTGTCCACATAAAGTCTAGCTAGCTTATCCAACGTATAAGTGATCTTCATAGGAATGAAATGGGCTGATTTGGTCAACCTATCGACAATCACCCACAGAGTGTCATTTCCCTTTCTTGTCCGCGGCAAGCTAGTCACGAAGTCCATGGAGATATCTTCCCACTTCCAGCTAGGAATAGGAAGGGGCTGAAGCAATCCGGATGGAGGCTGACGAACGGCTTTCACACGTTGACAAGTCTCACACCTGGCAACGAAGTCTTCAACATCTGCTTTCAAACCGTTCCACCAAAAATGTTCCCTTAAGTCTTTATACATTTTGGTACTTCTAGGGTGTATTGTAAAGATCGACTGGTGTGCTTCTTTCAATATTTCCTTCTTGATTTCATCAACATTAGGCACACATAGTCTACCTCTAAACAATAAAGTACCATCTAAAGATGTACTAAAGGCAGGGTCCATTTCTGAATTCGAAGCGATCTTCTCAATCTTCTCTTCCAACTCAAGATCAGAATTTTGCAAGGCAACAATGCGGTCTCTAAGGGTGGATCTTGCCGTCATGGCATAAAGGATACTATCTGAACCCTCAGGAACCACTTCCAAACTAAATCTTTCCATTGACAAAAGCAAGGGCCGATTCAAAGCACACAAGCTCAAATCCTTCCTTTGATCTTTCCTACTAAGAGCATCTGCAACTACATTTGCTTTACCTGGGTGATACTGAATGTCACAATCGTAGTTAGAAACCAACTCCAACCATCTTCTTTGTCTCATATTCAGCTCTTTCTAGGTGAAGAAGTATTTCAGACTCTTGTGATCTGTAAAAATAGCGATTTTCTCACCGTACAGGTAATGCCTCCAAATCTTTAAAGCAAAAACAACGGCGGCAAGCTCCAAGTCATGAGTGGGATAATTCCACTCATAATCTTTCAATTGCCGATAGGCATAAGCCACAACCTTGCCGTGTTGCATCAACACGCAACCCAAACCGATCTTGGAAGCATCAGTGTAGACTGTCAATCCACCGGAACTATCGGGTATACTTAACACCGGGGCGCTTGTCAATCTAACTTTCAGCTCTTCAAAATTCTTCTCGCAGGCTTCGGTCCAAACGAGCTTCTCTTCTTTTCTAGTTAACTTAGTCATAGGGGCAGCCAACCTAGAAAAATTCTCAATAAATCTTCGATAGTATCCAGCCAATCCAAGGAAACTTCTTATCTCAGTCACAGTCTTCGGTCTTTCCCAATCGGTAACGGTCTGCACTTTTTCCGGGTCAACACGAATACCTTCTGCTAAAACAACATGGCCAAGGAACACTACCCTTGAGAGCCAAAAGTCACACTTGCTAAATTTAGCATAGAGTTTCTTTTCTCTCAACCTTTGCAATGTGAAGTTCAGGTGCTTCACATGCTCTTCTTCGTTCTTCAAGTATATCAGTATGTCATCAATGAAAATGATTACAAACTTATTGAGCACATTGTGAAATACCCGGTCCATGAGGTCCATGAACACAGCAGGAGCGTTGGTTAGACCAAAAGGCATGACTTTGAATTCATAATGTCCATACCTTGTCCTGAACGCAGTCTTAAAGATATCACTAGACTTCACTTTCAACTGGTGATACCCAGACCTTAAGTCAATCTTTGAGAACACAGCCGCGCCTTTCAACTGATCAAACAGATCATCAATCTGGGGCAGCGGGTATCTATTCTTAATCGTCAGCTTGTTCAACTCTCAGTAGTCAATGCACAGACGCATACTACCATCTTTCTTCTTGACGAACAAGACCGGAGCTCCCCAGGGCGACACACTTGGCTGCACAAAACCTCTATCCAGGAGTTCATTCAACTAAGTTTGCAACTCCTCAAGCTCGGTAGGCGCCATCCTATATGGAGGCTTAGACACCGGAGACGCTCCAAGAATCAAGTCTATGGAGAACTCAACCTCTCTATCAGGGGGTAATCCTGATAGATCGTCTAGAAACACATCAGCAAAATTACAAACCACACTGACATCTTCAAGTCTCTTCCTTTCCTTGACTTTGTTTCCAGATGAAGCATATTCCACCAAAGCGTGGACTTGCATTAAAGCGGTCAAGGTCTTCTTGCTCACTCTTCCCTTCTTTCCTTGGAACTCGAAAACTGAATTCCCATCCAATCGAAACTGGATCTTCTTAGAAGAGTACAAGATCACAGCGTTGTAGGATGTCAACCAGTCAATCTCAAGATGACGTCGAAGTCCTTCATATCAAACAACACTAGATTTGCCTTCAAGTTCAACCCACAAACAAGAACAAGACATTCCTCTAATACTTTATCTAGTTTAATAGCAGACCCAACAGGGGTACAAATTGACAAACAACTAGATAAACATCTGGGTGTTAGGTTAGTCTTTGCAGTAAAAGTAGATGAAATGAATGAATGAGATGCACCCGTATGAAACAACACAAATGCTGAAAAAGAGGCGACTAACAATGTACCTGTTACAACTTCATGGCAAGGGTCCTGCTCAGTACCGGAGATGCTAAATACTCTGCTAGAAGGAGGGGCAGGGGCAGGAACTGAAGCGGGAGCACTTCTCACAGTAGGAGCAGAAACACTAGACAAGGCGGACTTTTTCGGACACAAGCGAGCAAAATGTCCGGGCTGCTTGCGAAGGAAGCACACAAGATCTCTCTGTCCAACAGGGCGGCTGCCAAAGGGGGTCTCTGAAAAGCAGGCCGAGGGGAAACCACACCAGGCCGGGGAGGCTGCACAAATCCCGTAGGTCGAGCTCCACTATAATGGCCACGAGGGCCCACAGGAGTAGTACCAGAACTCTGACCCACACCCCTAGGCTGGAAGGCAAGAGTGGGATATGGTGAAGGCCTTACAAACTGACGCTCGGTGCGATCCGCAAGACCGGGATGCCTAGGCTGCCACGGCCTCTGAACTCGAGCATTTTCTCTTTCCGCTTCTTCTAGCTTCTTTGCATTCTGAACCACCTAGGCGTAACTCTCAAGAGGGAGAAGGGTGAGGTACGCCTTTAAAGATGGCCACAGTCCTTTGAAGAATTTCTTTGCCTTCGCATTATCAGGTTTCATCGAGTCGGGGGCGAAAAAGAATAACTCTTCAAATTTTTGCTGGTAGTCCAGCATAGAAAGGGAACCTTGGGCCAATGCCATAAATTCAGACTCCTTGGCATCTTTCACAGCCTCAGGAAAATAATTTTTACAGAAGGCTTCCTTGAATATTTCCCAAGAGACAGCACCACCATGGAGGGTTTCAAGAATAGGGCGGGAAGAAGTCCACCATGCGTTCGCTTCCTGCTGAAGCTTCTGTTCGGCGAAGAGCACCTTCTGAGCATCCGAACACTACAAGTTCTAGAAGGCCTTTTTTAATTCCCTCAGCCATCTGTTGGGGAACAGAACGTCCTCAGATACACCAGTAAAAGATGGCACCTGCAGTTTCAAGAAACTCTCCATCAGCCGAGTATGCGGGGTTCCTCTCCACATACGGGGCTGCCAAGCCAACACTGCCAGACCCACTAGCACGATTCTCTTCTCTCAAGCTCAAAAAACCAGCCATCATCTGGTTAAATTGAGCTTGCTGCTGTTGCATCATATTGGTCATGACACTTGCAATGTCCTTGAAGCTTCCAATGTCAGGGGCACTGGGGATGCCATTGGTAGTATGGCTGTCTTCCTGGGTCTGTTGGTCAGACCCTCCAGCAGGAGTCTCCTCATGTCCGGCACTACCGGAGCCGACAAGACGACTTCTCAGTAAAACCATTATGCAAAAGAACATTGACCACATCGAGATACGAATATTCATCAAAATACACTTGACCATATGATTAAAGTGCTCAAATCATACATAGATTCATCAATATAATAAGAAAACAATCAAACATTGGTCAAAATAGAAAAAAATTCCCCAAATTTCTCATTTTTCTCACTTTCTATAGCCTTGGTCGACTGGCTGGTCGACTGTCAGTCGAATTTCTCATTTCTAACTCGTTTTTCTTGTGGAGGGGCTCTGGAGAACGCATTAGCAAACACTTCTAAGTAGATTCCAAGTGGTTAGAGGCTTCCACATCATCAAGACATCAATCATTGTTCAATCAAGTAAGTAAATCACTATTCATCATCTTCTCAAGTAGTTTCTTTACTTAGATTTCTCAAAATACCATGCTAAAGTTGTTGTTCTAGGATAGAAATAGGTTCATGCATGCTAAGAAACAAAATCCCATAGTTTACATGCAACAACAACGCTTAAACAACAAGCAAACACGAATTTTCAACTTGATCTCGCGAACGTAGCCGAAAGTTTCCAAAATTAGAAAAATTCGATTTCTCCCAAACTGCTAGGAGTTTTAATACCAAATTTGATGCCACATATTCCAAATGATATGCTTCACATTACCATGCAATTCGTTTCAACCAATTTCAACAATATCAAAAATCCCCAAATTTGACCTAAACGTTGAAATTTCTCTTTTCTAGCTTGCTGAATTTTCAACATTAGGACGCGATTTCGACCGGTTTTCTTCAAACAAACACCACAATCATGAAATTTTAAGTATTGTGCATATGGCAGTATAATCTAATTGAATTTCCCCCAAATTTGAAAATTTCCGAAAATTACGAAAATGCCCTTCATATCCAATTTTTGTTAATCTCCTAACATTGACTTGTTGATCTTTCCCTACAAATATTTATACTCTATGGAGAGGTGAGGAAGAGGTGGTCGTGCCCGAGGTAAGGTAGTAGTTGCCAGGAGAGGTAGAGGTCAGGTGCCTTTGCTGCCACGAGCGGAGGTGATTGATCGACACCGCTTCGTCACACCATTGGCCGAGTTTCTTTACGATGCATACTTTGGGCATTGTCACATAGAGTACGGGCGACCATTTCGGGCTACAGAGTTGACTACTTTTCGGATCGGGGAGAGATTCAATGTTTTGGGGTGGACACACCTACTTACTGAGGATTTGCCGGTGTACCTAGAGTTAATTCGGCTGTTCTACAGCAATTTGACTTCATTTGTGGAGGGTTGAGCTGATCAGATGGAGTTAGTGTTAGCGAGTCAGATCAGGGAGACTCAGATCAGATTTACTACTCGCACACTAGCAGAGATTCTCGGGGTCCCTTATTGTCCACATGCATGTGTGTGGATATCAGTAGGAGAGGATTTCAGCAGACATTTACTTCCATTCGAGTTGCATGAGATATGCATGACACTTTGGGATGATGATAGGTGCTACTATCCTAGAAACAGTGGTGAGATGATTGCATCGGCCAGAGTCATCGGTCGAATTGTAGGGAGGAATATCATACCGAGAGCGGGACATCATAATGTGGTTACGGTGATGGATGCCTTACTCATTTATCGGATCTATATGGGATTCGAGATCGATTTGTCTTATATTATACAGAATGTTATGATCGAGGTTGTCATGCATCCGGGTGTCAGAAATCTTTGCTTTGGGATTTTATTGACATGCATCTTTAGTCACTTCAGGATAGATATTGATGGTGAGGATAGACTTGTTGGAGGTATGGGATATTCCATTGGTACGAGGACTATTGGACTGATGAAGTTAGATCGAGTTGGCAGATCTCCCAGTCTAGGTGATGAGTCGGAGTCCGAGGATGATGGTGAGGATATTCCAACAGAGGATCAGGCTAGGGATGATATAGGTATGCAGGAGGTTGGTCCTGATGATCAGGGGGTTCCCACATCACAATTTGAGACTGGGGGTCCATCACAGGCTGCACCAGAGGCACCGGATCTGTATGCTCAGATGCAATCTATGACTTCTATGATGGAGAGTGTGAAACCCAGCCCTAACCTTGACCCGGAAACCTTGTTATTTGTAGGTCCGATGACCCGAAGTAAAGTAAGAAGTCAGCTTTGGGCCATCCCAGTAGAGGACTTGGTGTCTGGCTTTGAATCCATGAAGGTTGATGATGAGGTTCTATTTATGGAAACAGAATCCTGATGAAGATCTAATTAGTTGATGGACTTGGAGTGCTCTCTATCTTGGTTTGAAGGCATTTCTACCTACTAGGTAAGTCACTTGACTTGTGTGCAAAACCCCTTTAGGTTTGGATTTGATCTGGGCCTTCAATTCCCTGTTTTGGCCTTCTTTGTCTGCATTGGTCGCTGATTGGTCGGCCGGGCGATCGACCAATCCACTCGACCAATGGGTGCTTGTCTTTGGCAATTAGGTTGATTCTTGCTCTATTTAAGTCTAACCTCGAGTCCACTTCGTATTTGCTGCCTCCAAACCCTCCGGAACGAACCAAAGACCTCTGCAAGTCATCTCTCTTGCATCCTTGGAGTTTTCTTGGCGGATCTTCGTCGGAACTCTTCTTTTTGCATCAAAAGGTATGTCTACTCTCTCTTCTTCTCCTACATCTTTGTTTTTCTTTCCTTTTTGAGTTGAGACAGTAGAAGAGATGCTGCATCCTCTGTTGCAAACATCTCTGAACATGTTCTCATGATCATCCTAAGGATTTAAGGCTAGAACAATGATCTTAACCATGATCATTGCAAGCTTTTGAAGGATTCATGATCAAACCATGATTTAATCTCTGTTAATTTCCTAATCTGAATTCTGATCTCTTTGGATCTTCTTTCATTGATCATGTTAGTGGTTAATGGTTGTGTTTTCTTTCTATGATCCATAATCCATAGAATTCTAGTTGTTCTCTTCTACCTTACTATGTGTTCTTCATGATGCATGATAGTACATACATGGTAGGTTTTATTTCCTTATTTAGATTTATGCTTCTAAGCCTTATTCTATGAAGACCTATGCATGTTTTCATGTTTTCATTACCGAAAGCAATGATCCATCCTCCTATTGTTCTTGTCCTTGTTTTCTATTTCAAAATTCATCAAGATCCATGTTTGATTTATTTATGGTAACTTTTTGTTTCCTAATTTGGATCTTGATACCTTGATTTGATTAGTGTTTTGAGGTCCCCTATATGCTAGAATACTACTGATGTAGTCTACCCCTTGATTAGTACCCTTTTGAACCACTAAATTCGGATTTCATATCTCAAAACTCTGATTTTCTAAGCTACTGTCTGCATTGGTCGACTGATTGGTCGACTGGACCACTCGACCAATCCACTCGACCAATGAGTACAGCAACTCCGGAATTGGTCTGCATTTCGGATGTTTTGCTATATTTTCTGTTAGGGATCTTTCCTAATATGTTGTATATACTTGTTTAGGACCTTCTTCTCAAGTTTGCCAAGATCTTACTTGATTTCTTAGGATTCTTTGCGAGTTATAAAAGGTAAGGATGGTTATTTCCTTAATTACATAGATAGCATGAATCTAGTTTCTATATTTGAATATCATTAATATGTTTCTTAAATTAGATTCTTACAATGATATTCTACTGTTGCATAACTTTGATTACAGTAGCATTACTTATTCATATTGAATTGATTCATGTATGATTTACTTACCAATGTTATACAAATGATTGTAAATATTGATTTCTTTCCATATATGGAGTTACCATATATGTGATGATATGAATTGATGCATGTGTATGCTTACGTATGGTTTGGAAAGGAGAGGTGTCCTTTTGACATTTCTGTCCTTGGACTACTACGGGAATATTATGGGATGTTTCCGGAGATGCCCTCTGGACACCTTCCTAAACTGTTGGATGACATATATAGGATTGTCTAGTAGTGTTTGGCTAGGATGTCTGTTATGTCGGACCCTAATCGGAGGGGTATTGAGACCGAACGACCCGTGGTAGCAATGGGGATTCATGGGCGCTCAAGACCGGTAACCAACCCGTGAGAGGACGGGGAATCACATTGTGGGGGCCATTTATTGGTAGGGTTGCATATGGTTAGACTTGGGCTCACGGGCGCTTAAGACCGGTAACCAACCCGTGAAAGGACGTGAGAGCTTCCCGTTTACCATATGTGGATGATCAATAGGGTTGGTGAGTCCGTAGTCAGGGACTATGAGGACTCTAGTGTGAAGGATACCGGAAAGGATCGTCGGGGACGAGGAATGGAAGTATCTGGATCGACTTGATGTAACCAAGTAGAAGACTTGCATTTGGCTAGGTATTACCACGACATGCGCCAGTACTTATACCAAATGGTTGTGAGAGAGTGTGTTGACTTAACCCCCTGCCAAGGTTTGTCCCGAGGGATGAAGGACCCATTACCAATCGGTCGCCCGAGATATCTTAAATGGTTGGAGGGAATCCAAGATATCTTAAATGGTTGAGGATGTGAGTGGACTTTCCTAAAGAAGTACGGTGCTATGACTTAAAGCATGTCTCGCCAATAGAGACCAGCATACATAGAGTTAGAATCATTCATTCATTGTTTGTCTCATATCATATTGCATTTATGTTTGTTACGGAATTCTGCCATTTATGTTATTATGGATTTTAAGCGCCTTTGCGAGTTTCTTTGAAACTCATTCCTTTATTGTACAATGTTGTTAGACTATCCTGCAGTACGGAATACTATGACGGTCCCTATGAAGAAGCGCAAGGCGAAGAGGCATATCTCCGGGAAGGTGATTGCGGTTACCACAATTACTCTGAAGATTCCACGGGTGGTTATGCTCCGTACGATGCTTAGTCCGACCATTGAGTGGAAGCGTCCTTGTGCTATCTATGAGATCTACACCTACAAGGATGTCGTCTACAAAGTGGAGAATAATTTAGTTACCCAATGTACTTGCTACTTGGGATTAGCTTTTATCTAGTTTATTCTTTCGAGCTACTTTTCCGCTGGATGTAAAGTGGGATTTTTGCTTCACTTTACTTATCTGTTTGACACTACGATTATATCTATTATTCCGTTTCGTTTATGATTCATTCTTTCATTATTGGATCTATGATTTATCTTCCGCACTCTTGTTATGGTTGTTCATGATTATGTTATTGTTTATGTGGGAGGTTGATCACTCGATACCTGATCTTCGGGCTGTGGATCACACTCTCGGGTATGCCGGATAGGGTACCGGGCTGGGAGGGCGTGATGATTGGTATCGAGCCCAAGGTTCGAGGAGATCCTAACCACAAAAGGCAACAACTGAACATTCCTGAGTCATTGATCTGAAGTGACTCTTCTACTCTTAGAAGTGAATAATAGAACACTGAATTAGAAACTTGAACTTTGAGGCATAACAGAACATTTCTGAATAACATACCATAATTATACTTGAACAAATGACACTAATGCAAGGAAAAGAAAAGTGCATAACATACAATAATTAAAGAGAAACAAAATGAACTTCATTAATTTCAAAAGTTTTTACAATGATTACATCTGAAATGCATAAATGGGAAATCCTAAGGTACAGTCTATCTAGGTGATCTACTCGATCTCTATATGCTACGAACTCCTCGCTAGCTGAGTCACCCGATGCTCTATCCTGTCTGTCGAGACTCCATCCTCTCGTACATCTGCTCCTGTCGACCTCCATCCTCTCTAGCATGGAAGTCATCGATCTCATCTCGTGCACCAAGATCTGAAGTCTCCGGAACCGCATGTGAAGGGCCACCGCCTCGAAGTGTGATGAAGGAAACTCGTGATGCACGGGCTCAGCCTCGCGCATATCTCAGTATCATCTCCGGCCTGATCATCACTATCGGGACCGATATCCTCTCCTCCATCCTCTGATCCCTCATCCTCATCCTCTCGATTCATCAACATCCTCACCCTCCGGACCGGGAGATCTCTCTAACCGATGTAGTCTCATCGTCGAATGGTCCGAGTCCCAATGGGGTATCCCGTGATCTAGTGTCCATCGGAGTATCCTCGAAACTCACCCCGAAATGCCCGAAGATCAAAGTCGAAGCCTCCCATAGCAAAGGTTCCGCATGCTAGGCCGCAGAACTAAGTCCGGCATGACCTGCTGAATGATGTAGGAGAGATCGATCTCGAAGCCCATGTAGATGCGGTAAATGACCAAGGCCTCCATCACTGTGACCCGATGGTGATGTCCGGCTTTCGGCATGATGTTCCGGCCGACTATGCGACCGATAATACGTGCAGAACCCGTCATCCGTCCGCTAGTCCACGGTGTGAAGCATCGGCGGCTATCCCATAGCGTAGAGCATATCTCGCGAAGCTCGTACGGCATCGGATGGCTGTCCAGTGCGCTCCTGCAGGTATCCACACACCTTGCTTGTGGGTAGTAAGGGACCTGCAAGATCTCGGCCGATGTCCGGGTAGAGAAGCGAATCGAGTCCGGTGGACCCTGCTCCCGAGGACAAGTCGAGTGGATGTCCCCGGCCCCGAGCCTCCTCTATGTAAGTAAGGTTGCTGAAGAACAACCTCACTAGCTTCGGGTATACCGGCAAATCCTCGGTGAAGAGGTGAGTCCACTGTAAAGTGTCGAACCTCTGCCGGATCCTGAAGGCTCTGAGCTGGCGTAAGTGAAGTAGACGCCCCATCTCGATGTTACAATAGCTGAAGTAGGCCTCGTACGAAACTCGGCCCTCGAGGTGTGTCAAATAGGTCCGGTCTCCTAACCTCCTCTCTCGGGCTCGAAAGGAACCCGACCTCGCCCCCGAGAGCACCTACGATGCGACCTCGACCTCTACCTCTACCTCCTCCTCGTCCTCCCCCTCGCATGATGTATCCGTGGAAGAGACAAGAGACAATTCCAATTAGTGCTATTTCAAGATTTGAGCCAAAAGGGTATTTTCGTAATTTTTCGGAAAATTTCAAATTTGGGGGAAATTTGATTTGAACATACTAGCATGTGCGCAATACTTGGAATTTCATGTCTATGAAGTTGTTTTGATGAAAATCGATCGAAAACATGGATTAAAGCGAAAAATTCAGCAAGAAGAAATTTGGGGATTTTGCAATTTAGGTCAAAATTGGATTTTTGAAAAGTTGAAATTGGTTAAATCAAATTGTATGGACCTATCTACAATGTCATCTTGAGCATGTAGCATTTGATCTCGTGCGAAAATTTCAAGCGGTTTGAGAGAAAACGAAATTTTTCTAAAGATATCGATTTCGGTATAAAACTTTGCGAGATGAGCACCAAATGTGTTAAAACTTGTTGTCTATGCATGTCATTGTGTTTAAAACCTAGGGAATATGTTTCTAAGCATTCCTAAGCATGATTTCTAGCATTGGATACAAGTAAAGCATGGTTTTATTGAAATGCAAGCATGAGAAGATGAAAATGGAAGAAAGAATGAGAGATTTACCTTGTTTGTGAAGATGGTGTGTTGTGTTGTTGTTGTTGAAGCACTAAATCACCTCAAGAACACTTGTGGGAACTCTTGGATATTTTCCCTAGAGCTCTCTCACCTTTGGAAGAAGTTAGAATGAGGTTGGAATGTGAAATGAGGCTTATAATGCGAATTTTCGTATTACTGTCTTCATTGGTCGGCGATTGATTGGTCGTTGGGTCACTCGACCAACCACTCGACCAATGGTCACGGTGACCTCATTTGCTGTTGAATTTTTTGGAAAATGTGATTTTTGCCTTATGGAATATTGTTTGATGACTATATGGATATATTTGAGCATGATTTAAGTTTTCAAATCATTTGGACTTGTGGTTTATGTTGAATCTTCGAAATTCGGTATTTTGATGTTCTCGGTTTTTGCGAGAATGGTTACTACGAGAAGTGGGCGTGGTGAATCCGGTGGTCATGGAGGTGGTGAAATACCTCGGGGAGGTGGTGAAGTACCTCATGGAGGTGGTGAGATACCAAATGCTGATCGGGGTACTCATGAGATCCCTGGTGCCCCGAATGTTGGAAGTTTGGGAGATATTGCCAATATTATGGGCAATATGATGCGCGACAAGCGGCTCGGTTCAACCGGATGTTGGTGGGTTTCATGACTCGCATAATGAGACCCGAGCTGGTGCTAATGTGAATCCTCATGCCGCAGATCTGAATGCGGGAGGTTTATTTGGAACTCCTCATACTACTTTGATGGAGAGTTTTACGAAGATGCAAGTACCCACTTTTCTTGGTGTTACCAAGGACCCCTTGTTTCCTAACAAGTGGCTTCGTGAGTTGGAGAAGGCTTTCCGGCATCTGCAATGCTCGGAAGCTCGGAAGATTTTGTTTCTTTGAGCGAAGTTGCAACAAGAAGCTGATGCATGGTGGATCTCCACTCGTCTGTTTTGGAAGGTTTGCATGCGGGAGTTGTAACTTGGGAGTTATTCAAAGAGGCTTTTTGTATGAACTACTTTCCCGAGGCGGTGAAGGATGCAAAGGAAGCTGAGTTTATGATTCGACTCAAGGAACTTTGTCTGTGTTGGAGTACCAACGAAGTTCGAGGAGCTTCATTTCTTTGCTCCAGATTCTTTGAAGGAAGACCTCGCCAAAGCAAAGAAGTTCTTCAAAGGACTGCGCCACTGCCATTAAAGCTTATCTCACGAGTCCGGCCTATAGTGAGCTATGCTCAAGTGGTGCGAGAACTCAAAGAAGTTGGAAGAAACGAGAGAAGGAAAGTGCTCGTGTGCGAAGCCTTGGCGATCAAGGAATTCTGGTGCGGTGGATCGCAATGACCGTCGTTATGTGAGACCTACACCCTACCCCACTCCTACCTTTCGGGGCTAAGAGTGTAGGTCGGAACACGGGTTTTCAGCAGCCCGGCCGGTTTAAACGGTATGGTGGAAACCGACCACCAGCAAATGCAAGTGCAAGTGCAAGTGCGAGTGCAAGGCCTTTTGTTCGGAAGTCCTCTGTTGCAGCCACCCCTGTTGGATCCAGCAATCTGTTTGCTTCTACTGCAAGCAAGCTGGTCATTTTGCTCGTGCTGTCCGAAGCGGCACCTTGCCCAGACTTTGCCCAGTGGTGAAGAGTGCTCCTGCTCCTCCCTCGGTAGAGTTTTCGGTATTTCGATGCGAGCGGGATCCAAGCCATGATGTGATTACGGGTACATTGTTAGTCGCTTCTATTTCTGCATTTGTCTTATTTGATACGGGTGCATCTCATTCGTTCATGTCATCTGCATTCATCAAGAAGACTAACCTAAACCACGAGAAGTTGTCTAGTTGTTTATTGATTAGTACACCTCTTTGGTCTGTTGTGAAACTAGATAAGGGGTTATCTAAATGTCTGTGTTGATTGGTGAGAAGAACTTGGAAGCCAATTTTGTGATTCTTGACATGAAGGACTTCGATGTTATTTTGGGAATTGATTGGTTGACAGCCCACAAAGCTGTGTTCCTTTGTTCCTCAAAGAAGATTCAGTTCCATATTTGTGGAAGTCCGGTCTTTGAATTTCAAGGTGAAAAGAGAAGGGTTTGTAAGAAGGGTCTTGTCTGCGCACTTGATGCAAGTCTATGCCCTAGTGGATGATGCTTCATCCGAAGGCAAGGGTATAGTGGAGAAAAGAGTCGATGAAGTCGAGTTGTGCTGCGACTTTGTTGATGTCTTCCACGATGATCTATCGGGAGTGCCTCCGGATAGAGATGTCGAATTCTCTATTGATCTCGTCCCTGGTGCCGCTCCGGTATCTAAAGCTCCGTATAGGATGGCTCCTACTGAGTTGAAAGAGTTGCAAAATCAGTTGAATGAGCTCATTGATAGAGGTTTCGTACAGCCTAGTGTGTCACCTTGGGGAGCTCCGGTCTTGTTCGTCAAGAAGAAAGACGGTAGTATGCGCTTGTGCATCGACTACCGTGAGTTGAATAAGTTGACTATCAAGAATAGATATCCATTGCCCGAGAATCGATGATCTCTTCGATCAGTTGAAGGGTGCGGTTGTGTTCTCGAAGATTGACTTAAGGTCCGGATATCACCAATTGAAAGTGAAGTCTAGTGATATCTTCAAGACAGCTTTCCGAACGCGGTATGGTCACTACGAGTTTAGAGTCATGCCTTTCGGATTGACCAATGCTCCTGCGGTGTTCATGGACCTCATGAACCGAGTATTTCATGATGTGCTTGATAAGTTTGTGATTGTTTTCATTGATGACATCTTGATCTATTCGAAGAGCGAAGAAGAGCATGCGAGTCATCTAAGTTTCACTTTGCAAAGGTTGCGGGAAAAGAAGTTGTTTGCTAAGTTTAGCAAGTGTGATTTCTGGCTTAAGAGAGTGGTTTTCCTTGGTCATGTAGTTTCAGCCGAAGGTATTCGTGTCGATCCTGAAAAGGTCCAAGCTGTGGCTGATTGGGAGAGACCGAAGTCGATAACGGAAATAAGAAGTTTTCTTGGATTGGCGGGTTACTACCGAAGGTTTATTGAGAACTTTTCTCGGTTGGCTGCTCCTATGACTAAGTTGACCAGGAAAGAAGAGAAGTTTGTTTGGTCTGAGGCCTGTGAAAAGAATTTTCAGGACTTGAAGGAACATTTTTGGTGGATTGGTCTAAAGGCGGATGTTGACGATTTTGTTGCCAAGTGTGAGACTTGCCAACGTGTGAAAGCCGTCCGACAACCTCCATCTGGATTACTTCAACCCCTTCCTATTCCTAGTTGGAAGTGGGAAGATATCTCCATGGACTTTGTGACTAGCTTGCCTCGGACAAGTAAAGGCAATGACCTTTGTGTGGGTGATTGTTGATAGGTTGACCAAATCAGCCCATTTCATTCCTATGAAGATCACTCATACTCCGGATAAGCTAGCCGGGCTTTATGTGGATAATGTGGTTACGTCCGCATGGTGTGCCTTTGAGTATTGTTTCGGATCGTGATCCTAGGTTCACCTCAAGGTTTTGGAACAGTTTGCGGAAGGCCTTGGGAACCCAATTGAACTTGAGTACAGCTCATCATCCACGGTCGATGGACAATGCGAGCGGACAATTCGGACATTGGAAGACATGCTCGGATCTTGCGTGGTGGATATGGGTGGTAATTGGGATGAACACCTAGCTTTGGTTGAGTTTGCCTATAACAACGGTTATCAAGCAACAATAGGCATGGCTCCATTCGGGGCTTTTATGGTAGTACTTGTAGGACACCTTTGTCTTTGGTGAGGCAATTGAAAGAAAAGTCTTAGGTCCTGAGATGATTGAAGCTACAAGTGCTATGGTAGATATGATAAGAGAAAGGATTAAGTACGCTTGATCGAGACAGAAATCTTATCTTTGATAAGAGAAGGACCGATTTGGAATTTCAAGTTGGAGAGAAAGTTTTTCTAAAGGTCTCACCAATGAAGGGTGTGATGAGATTCAATGTTAAGGGTAAGCTTAGCCCTCGTTACATTGGACCTTTCGAGATTTTGGAAAAGGTTGGACCTGTTGCGTATCGATTAGCATTACCTCCGCCTCTTGCTGGTGTGCACAATGTGTTTCATATTTCGATGCTCCGAAAATACATAGAGAATCCGGAACACATTTTGCAGCAAGCACTGAAGGACTTAGTGCTGATTTGACCTATGATGAAGAACCGGCCGAAATCCCGGATAGGAAGGACAAGCGGCTGCGGAATCGCGCCATTCCTTTGGTGAAGATTCGGTGGAAGAACCATACCCCTGAAGAAGCTTCTTGGGAGAAGGAAGAAGACATGAAGGAGAAGTTTCCTTACCTCTTTGGAAGCACGAGTACGCTTTCAATTTCGGGGACGAAATTTCTTTAAGGGGGGAGAATGTGAAACCCAGCCCTAACCTTGACCCGGAAACCTTGTTATTTGTAGGTCCGATGACCGAAGTAAAGTAAGAAGTCAGCTTTGGGCCATCCCGGTAGAGGACTTGGTGTCGGCTTTGAATCCATGAAGGTTGATGATGAGGTTCTATTTATGGAAACAGAATCTGATGAAGATCTAATTAGTTGATGGACTTGGAGTGCTCTCTATCTTGGTTTGAAGGCATTTCTACCTACTAGGTAAGTCACTTGACTTGTGTGCAAAACCCCTTTAGGTTTGGATTTGATCTGGGCCTTCAATTCCCTGTTTTGGCCTTCTTTGTCTGCATTGGTCGGTGATTGGTCGGCCGGCCGATCGACCAATCCACTCGACCAATGGGTCTTGTCTTTGGCAATTAGGTTGATTCTTGCTCTATTTAAGTCTAACCTCGAGTCCACTTCGTATTTGCTGCCTCCAAACCCTCTGGAGCAGACCAAAGACCTCTGCAAGTCATCTCTCTTGCATCCTTGGAGTTTTCTTGGCGGATCTTCGTCGGAACTCTTCTTTTTGCATCAAAAGGTATGTCTACTCTCTCTTCTTCTCCTACATCTTTGTTTTTCTTTCCTTTTTGAGTTGAGACAGTAGAAGAGATGCTGCATCCTCTGTTGCAAACATCTCGAACATGTTCTCATGATCATCCTAAGGATTTAAGGCTAGAACAATGATCTTAACCATGATCATTGCAAGCTTTTGAAGGATTCATGATCAAACCATGATTTAATCTCTGTTAATTTCCTAATCTGAATTCCGATCTCTTTGGATCTTCTTTCATTGATCATGTTAGTGGTTAATGGTTGTGTTTTCTTTCTATGATCCATAATCCATAGAATTCTAGTTGTTCTCTTCTACCTTACTATGTGTTCTTCATGATGCATGATAGTACATACATGGTAGGTTTTATTTCCTTATTTAGATTTATGCTTCTAAGCCTTATTCTATGAAGACCTATGCATGTTTTCATGTTTTCATTACCGAAAGCAATGATCCATCCTCCTATTGTTCTTGTCCTTGTTTTCTATTTCAAAATTCATCAAGATCCATGTTTGATTTATTTATGGTAACTTTTTGTTTCCTAATTTGGATCTTGATACCTTGATTTGATTAGTGTTTTGAGGTCCCCTATATGCTAGAATACTACTGATGTAGTCTACCCCTTGATTAGTACCCTTTTGAACCACTAAATTCGGATTTCATATCTCAAAACTCTGATTTTCTAAGCTCTTTGTCTGCATTGGTCGACTGATTGGTCGGTTGGACCACTCGACCAATCCACTCGACCAATGAGTACGGCAACTCCAGAATTGGTGCATTTCGGATGTTTTGCTATATTTTCTGTTAGGGATCTTTCCTAAGTTTAGGACCTTCTTCTCAAGTTTGCCAAGATCTTACTTGATTTCTTAGGATTCTTTGCGAGTTATAAAAGGTAAGGATGGTTATTTCCTTAATTACATAGATAGCATGAATCTAGTTTCTATATTTGAATATCATTAATATGTTTCTTAAATTAGATTCTTACAATGATATTCTCTTGTTGCATAACTTTGATTACGGTAGCATTACTTATTCATATTGAATTGATTCATGTATGATTTACTTACCAATGTTATACAAATGATTGTAAATATTGATTTCTTTCCATATATGGAGTTACCATATATGTGATGATATGAATTGATGCATGTGTATGCTTACGTATGGTTTGGAAAGGAGAGGTGTCCTTTTGACATTTCTGTCCTTGGACTACTACGGGAATATTATGGGATGTTTCCGGAGATGCCCTCTGGACACCTTCCTAAACTGTTGGATGACATATATAGGATTGTCTAGTAGTGTTTGGCTAGGATGTCTGTTATGTCGGACCCTAATCGGAGGGGTATTGAGACCGAACGACCCGTGGTAGCAATGGGGATTCATGGGCGCTCAAGACCGGTAACCAACCCGTGAGAGGACGGGAATCACATTGTGGGGGCCATTTATTGGTAGGGTTGCATATGGTTAGACTTGGGCTCACGGGCGCTTAAGACCGGTAACCAACCCGTGAAAGGACGTGAGAGCTTCCCGTTTACCATATGTGGATGATCAATAGGGTTGGTGAGTCCGTGAGTCGGGGACTATGAGGACTCTAGTGTGAAGGATACCGGAAAGGATCGTCGGGGACGAGGAATGGAAGTATCTGGATCGACTTGATGTAACCAAGTAGAAGACTTGCATTTGGCTAGGTATTACCACGACATGCGCCGATACTTATACCAAATGGTTGTGAGAGAGTGTGTTGACTTAACCCCCTGCCAAGGTTTGTCTGAGGGATGAAGGACCCATTACCAATCGGTCGCCGAGATATCTTAAATGGTTGGAGGGAATCCAAGATATCTTAAATGGTTGAGGATGTGAGTGGACTTTCCTAAAGAAGTACGGTGCTATGACTTAAAGCATGTCTGCCAATAGAGACCAGCATACATAGAGTTAGAATCATTCATTCATTGTTTGTCTCATATCATATTGCATTTATGTTTGTTACGGAATTCTGCCATTTATGTTATTATGGATTTTAAGCGCCTTACCGAGTTTCTTTGAAACTCATTCCTTTATTGTACAATGTTGTTAGACTATCCTGCAGGTACGGAATACTATGACGGTCCCTATGAAGAAGCGCAAGGCGAAGAGGCATATCTCCAGGAAGGTGATTGCGGTTACCACAATTACTCTGAAGATTCCACGGGTGGTTATGCTCCGTACGATGCTTAGTCCGACCATTGAGTGGAAGCGTCCTTGTGCTATCTATGAGATCTACACCTACAAGGATGTCGTCTACAAAGTGGAGAATAATTTAGTTACCCAATGTACTTGCTACTGGGATTAGCTTTTATCTAGTTTATTCTTTCGAGCTACTTTTCCGCTGGATGTAAAGTGGGATTTTTGCTTCACTTTACTTATCGTTTGACACTACGATTATATCTATTATTCCGTTTCGTTTATGATTCATTCTTTCATTATTGGATCTATGATTTATCTTCCGCACTCTTGTTATGGTTGTTCATGATTATGTTATTGTTTATGTGGGAGGTTGATCACTCGATACCTGATCTTCGGGCTGTGGATCACACTCTCGGGTATGCCAGATAGGGTACCGGCTGGGAGGGCGTGACAGAGAGGATGGGGGTTAGGCAGGAGCAGTTGTTCGAGAGGTTTGGAGCCAGGCAAACTCAGATATATGAGAGGATGGAGGCAAGCCAGTCACATATGTATGAGAGGCTTGAGGGGAGGCTTGCACAGATAGAGTCCAGACAGGATCAGATGCAGTCTCAGCTCACTCAGATCACTAAGGATGTCAGGACATCCAAAGTCTGGCGACGATCTCCTAAATAGATAGATTGTACTAGGATTTCAGTTCTGCTTTTCATATGTAACCCATTGTAAAACTTATTTAAGTTCTTGAAAGTTATTTCGGTTTCACCTGTTATTGTGTGTTATTCGTTTTCTTTTTTGTTTCATTAAGTGAAGATTGTTAAATTATAATTATTGTATGTTATTCAACAATTCACTTATGCTTCGTTAATCAGGTTTCTAGTCTGAGTTATCTATTATTCACTTCTAAGAGTAGTTGAGTCACCTTGGATCTGTGACTCGGAATGTTCCGTTATTGTTTTTGTGTTTGGGGCCTTACTTGATCTTGGGCTCTGATACCACTCTGTCACATCCTGTGAAACCCAGCCCTGACCCTAATCTGGAAACTCTATTAATTGTAGGTCCAGTGACCCGAAGTAAGGCAAGAAGTCATCTTTGGGCCATTTCTGTTGAAGACTTGATGGCTGGATTGGAATCCATGAGTGTTGATGCTAGTGTCCCAATGGTAGAAACTGCACCCGGATGAAGATTGGATTAGTTGATGGTCTTGGAGTGGTCTCTGTATTGATTCAAAGGCATTTCTAACTCCTAGGTATGTCACTCTAGAGGTGTGCAAAACCCCTAGATGTTTGGACTTGATCTGAGCCTTCAATTCCCTGTTTTGAAGTTGTTGTCTTGATTGGTCGACTCATTGGTCGATTGGACCAATCGACCAATTGATTCTGTTTTTGAAATTTGAATCCTGTCTCTTCTATTTAAGTCTAATCTTGGGAATACTCCGCCTCCTCTGCCTCCTAAGCCTCTGGAACGAGTTAGAACCCTAATCTAACCCATTCCCTTGCATTCTCTGGTGATCTCTTACAAAGACTTGAAGAATTCTTCATCTTTCTACGGCAAAGGTATGATCTCACTCACTCTCTCTTCTATCCTGATTTTCTTTTTTTTATTCTATTTTTCATTGAGATCAGAAAGATGATGAAGCATTCTTGTAATCATCAATTCTCTGATCTCACCATATTCTTTAAGACGCATGATCATCATCATGTTCTTAAACCCTACCTATTGAATTCTTGAGAACCTAACCCTAATCCTTTGAAACCCTAACCTGTGTGATTGTTTGGAGAACTTCTGGTAACCTACCTTGTCACATCCTCCCAGCCGGTACCCTATCTGGCATACCCGACAGTGTGATCCACAGCCCGAAGATCAGGTATCGAGTAATCAACCTCCCACATAAACAATAACATAATCATGAACAATAACAATAAAAGTGCAGAAGATAAACCATAGATCCAAATAAGGAAAGAATGAATCATATATAAATCAGAGTGCTAGATATAATCAGAGTATCAAAACAGATAAGTAAAGTGAGGCAAAATCCCACTCTACAACCAGTGGAAAAGTAGCTCAAAAAGAGAATAAACTAGACAAAATCTAATCCCAGTAGCAAGTACAATGGGTAACTAAATTGTTCTCCACTTTATAGACAACATCCCTATAAGTATAAATCTCATAAACAGCACAGGGGCGCTTCCACTCAATGGTCAGACTAAGCATCGTACGGAGCATAACCACTCGCGGGATCTTCGATGTAATTGTTGTAACCGCGATCACCTTCCTGGAGATATGCCTCTTCGCCTTGCGCTTCTTCATAGGGACCGTCATAATATTCGTACTGCAGAATAGTCTAACAAACATTGTACAATAAAGGAATGAGTTTCAAAGAAACTCGGTAAGGCGATTAAATCCATAATAACATAAATGGCGGGATTTGAGAACAAACATAAATGCAATATGGTATGAGACAAGCAATGAATGAATGAATCTAACTCTATGTATGCTTTGGTCTCTATTAGCGGACATGCTTTAAGTCATAGCACCGTACTTCTTTAGGAAGGTCTCAATCACTCATCATCAGTTGGTAGTGGGTCCGGCATCCCTCGGGACATTCCATGGCTGGGGGTTAAGTCACCACTCTCTCACATCACCATTGGTCTAAGTACCGGCGCATGTCAGGGTAAAACCTAGCCAAATGCAAGTCTTCTACTTAGTTACATCAAGTCAGATCCAGCTACGTCCATTCCTCGTCCCTGACGATCCTTTTCGGTATCCTTCACACTAGAGTCCTCATAGTCCCTGACTACGGACTCATCAACCCTATTGATAATCCACATATGGTAAACGGGAAGCTCTCACGTCCTCTCACGGGTTGGTTACCGGTCTTCAGCGCCCGTGAGCCCAAGTCTAACCATATGCAACCCTACCAATAAATGGCCCCCACAATGTGATTCCTGCCCTCTCACGGGTTGGTTACCGGTCTTGAGCGCCCATGAATCCCCATTGCTACCACGGGTCGTTCGGTCTCAATACCCCTCCGATTAGGGTCTGACATAACAGGACATCCTAGCCAAACACTACTAGACAATCCTAGATATGTCATCCAACAGTTTAGGAAGGTGTCCATAGGGCATCTCCGGAAACATCCCATAATATTCCCGTAGTAGTCCAAGGACAGAAATGTCAAAAGGACACCTCTCCTTTCCAAACCATACTTAAGCATACACATGCATCAATTCATATCATCACATATATGGTAACTTCATATATGGAAAGAAATCAATAATTACAATCAACTTGTATATAATTGGTAAGTAAATCATACATGAGTCAATTCAATATGATTAAGTAATGCTACTGATATCAAGATAGTACCACAGTAGTATAACATCATAAGAATCTAATTAAAGAAATAACTTAACAAGATTCTAATATAGAAACTAAGATATGCAATTTATGTTGTTAAAGAAGTAACCATCCTTACCTTTTATAACTCGCAAAGGAATCCTAAGAAATCAAGTAAGATCTTGGCAAACTTGAGAAGAAGGTCCTAAACAAGCGTATACAACATATTAGGAAAGATCCCTAACAGAAAAGATACCAAAACATCCAACACAGACCAATTCTGGAGGTTCTTTGTACTCATTGGTCGAGTGGATTGGTCGGCTTGGTCCGATCGACCAATCGATCGACCAATGCGAACGATAAGCCTAAAAAAACAGAGTTTTAAGATATAAAATCCGAATTTGGTGGTTCAAAAGGGTACTAATCAAGGGGTAAACTACATCAGTAGTATCCTAACATAAAGGGGACCTCAAAACACTAATCCAATCAAGCCATCAAGATCCAAATTAGGAAACAAAAAGTTACCATAATTAGATCAACCATGGATCTTGAAGAATTCAAGATAGAAATCAAAGACAAGAACAATAGGAGAATGAATCATTGCTTCAGGTAAAGGTATCATGAAAAGCATACTTAGATCTTCAAGGAAATAGGCTTGAAAGCATAAATCTAAATAAGGAAACAAAACCTACCATATATGTAACTATCATGATTCATGAAGAAAACATGGTTTGGTAGAAGAGAAACAACTAGAGATTGATAGATCATGGATCATGAAAAGAAAACACAGCAATTGGCTACTAACATGATCAATATAGAAGATCCAAGGAGATCAGAATTCAAATCAGAAGTTAAACAAAGACTAGATCATGGTTTGATCATGATTCCTTCAAAAGCTTGCAATGATCATGGTTAAGATCATTGTTCTAGCCATTAATCCTTAGGATGATCATGAGAGACAAGTCCAGAGATGTTTGCAACAGAGAATGCAGCATCTCCTCTCTGTCTCAACTCAAAAAGGAAAGAAAAACGAGAGATGGAGGAGAAGAAGAGAGTGTAGACATACCTTTGATGCAAAAGGAAGAGTTTTGACGAAGATCCGTCAAGAAAATCACCAAGGATGCAAGGGAGATGACTTGCAGAGGTCTTTGGTTCGTTCCAAAGAGTTTGGAGGCAGCAAATACGAAGTAGACTCGAGATTGGACTTAAATAGAGCAAGCAAAACCTAATTTCCAAAGACAGCACTCATTGGTTGAGTGGATTGGTCGACTGGTCCGGTCGACCAATCGGTCGACCAAATGCGACAAATCCAAAACGAGGGAATTGAAGGCCCAGATCAAATCCAATCCTAAAGGGGTTTTGCACACATAACAAATGACTTACTTAATAGGTAGAAATGCCTTCAAACCATGATAGAGAGCACTCCAAGTCCATCAACTAATCTGATCTTCATCAAGATTCAGTTTCCATAAATAGAACTTCATCATCAACTCTTATGGATTCAAAGCCAGACACCAAGTCCTCCATTGGGATGGCCCAAAGCTGACTTCTTACTTTACTTCGGGTCCTTTGGACCTACAAATAAAGGCGGGGGGGGGGGGGGGACACCTGGAGGAAAAGGGGGGGGGGAGGGAAACCACCCCCCAACGGAATTCCCTTTTTGATCATGTTAACCCAATTATTATGTTTTCTTTACTAGATCTGAATTCTTTCATATCCTAGTTCATTATCTTTAATCTTTCTATTTTTTTCCCTCCTAACCTATGTTCAACCTAAGTAGGTTAACCTCATGATTTCTAGGTTGTAACTTGAGAACTTGTTTTGATTTATGATTTGATATCCTCTATACCCTAGAATACTACCATGATAATTCCCCTTTGATTCGTAACCTTTTGAACCATCGAATTCGGCTCTGGATTCCCAAAATTCGGATTCTTGTAGGCCACTGTCTGCATTGGTCGACTGGTCTAGAAGACCAATCAATCGACCAATGAGTACAACAACCTCAATCTTGGTCTGTTTCGATTGATTTATGATCTTTTCCTTTATGCATCTTTCCTAACATGTTGTGTGCACTTGTTTAGGACTATCTTCTCAGGTTTAGTCAAGATCATACTTGATTCTTTAAGATTCCATTCAAGTTAGAAGGTAAGGACAGTTAATTCCTTAACTACATAGATTGCTTGTTCTCTGGTTTCTACTTTGTGAAACTATGAGATTACTTACTGTTATTGTATTTTAATTATGATCTCCTACTGTGGGAATAGTAGCACTTGTTTATATCATCTTTTTCATTAATTAGGTTATATGAATTACTTATTACTGCTTAATCTGATGTTGCTTTTACATTCTCTTTTATATGATGAATTACTGGTTGTGTATGTCATGACTGATCTGAGAATGTGTTTGATTAAGTTTGGTTTGGGATTGGGAGGTGTCCTTTTGACACTTCTGTCCTTGGACATTATCGGAAATAGTATGGGATGTTTCCGGGGTTGCCCATCGACGCTTTGCTGAATCAATGATTGTCATACCTAGGGATGTCTAGCAGTGTTTGGCTAGGATACACCCCTGTTATATCAGACCCGATTCGGAAGGGTATTGAGACCGAACGACCCGTGGTAGCAATGGGGATTCACGGGGGCCCCGCCCCCCCCCCCCCCCCCCCCCCCAACCGCCGGCCCGGGCGGGGCCCCCCCCCCCGCCAAAGATCCATAGTTCGGGGACCACATAATCCACATCGACGATAATACAATCATGAACAGATAATAATCATAAACTAACAATGAATGATCATGGAATTCAGAAATAAGGTGTCAGACATAATCAGAGTGCGGAAATAAATATCAAATCAGATAAATTAAGAAGGCAGTGGGCGGAATCCACTCCTTCACCAAACGGAAGTGAGGTCAAAATTTAGTTAAGTACAAGTCTCAAGTTATAAAGGTAAGTTAAAGTTATTACAATTCTTCTAAGTATACTGTCACAAAAGAAGGGGTAACTACTCATAAGTCTCCTCCATAATAAATATATCTTCTTCAAAGTTGAGGACCATGGAGACCCAACATGACTGCTCCCATACAACTCCGGGGCTAACCCTGGTACGCCTGGTAATCTTCTTCGGTATGGTCACCGAAGTCTTCAACGTAGCCAGCCTCCGGATGGTAGTATGAGGTATCTGGGTCCGCCTCAGGGAGGGTGCCATCAGAGTAATCACCTGTAGAATAACCTAACAAAATATTGCAACGAGAAAAGGAATGAGTTCAAAAGAACTCAGCAAGGAAGTTATCCCACCACACATAAACCACAAGATAATCATAAAATGATGCAGATGATATGAGGCATATAATGCAATATGACTTTATTCTAAGTATGCTGGTCATCTATGGTAGATATGCTTTAAGTCATAGCACCATACTTCTTTAGGTAGTCTCAGTCACTCATCACCGGGGGGAATTGGGTCCTGCATCCCTCTCGGACAAATCCATGGTTGGGGGTTTCGGTCACCGCTCTCTCACATCACCGTTTGGTCTAAGTATTGGCGCATGTCAGGGTATAGCCTAGCCCAATGCAAGTCATCTACTTAATCATATCATGCCAGTTCCGAGATACTTCCATTCCTCCCCTCTCGGGATCCTTTCCGGTATCCTTCACACTAGAGTCACGGATATTACTCACCGGACTCATCAACCCTATTGGTCATCCACAAATGGTAAACGGGAAGCTCTCACGTCCCTCTCACGGATCATTTCACCGATCTTGAGTGCCCGTGAGCCCAAGTCTAGCCATTTGTAACCCTACCAATAAATGGCCCCTTTCGGGTAACCATAATGCAATTTATGTCCTCTCACGGAGTGGATACCGGTCTTGAGCGCCCACAAATCCACACTACTACCACGGGTTGTTCGGTCTCAATGCCCTTCCGAATCGGGTCTGATATGATAGGGACATCCTAGCCATACATCTAGACAAATCCTATGCATGTCATTCAATAACCCGGGAAAGCGTCAATGGACACCTTCGGAGAACATCCCATACTATTCCCTCCGATGTCCAAGGACAGAAGCACCAGTAGGGTACCCCTCAATCCCAAGTTATACTTAAGCAATCACATGCCCAAGTTCATCATATCAGTTCACAAGATACAACGTCATAATAAACATTCAATTCATGACATTGACATAAGTCATCATATATTGAAATTGATAAACATGATAAAACATTGAAGTAATATAATGTAAACACAAAGCTACTGTTAAAAGACATATGTAGCAAGTCTAACACGATAAGAATATGAAAAAGAACCTATATTTACTAGGTTAGGAATACCAAGTCAAGATTTCCATATCCTAGGTGATTACATCGATAACTATCCTTACCTTGAATCGGAGAAGAGAATGGTCCAAGATCACAAGCAGTGGCCCAAATAGTCTTAAAGTCCTAAACAAGCATATATGAAAGGTTAGAGAAGAAATCGGAACAATCGGAGATCAAACGAATCGGAATCGGGCAAAAGTTGCTAACAACAACTCTATTGGTCGATACATTTGGTCGATAGTATCGACCAATAGTATCGACCAAATCAATTCAGGACGACAAGCTGGCTTTTCGGATTCTTGCCCCCGATTTGGTCTTCCGGGTCTCGGATTGACATAAAACTTGGAGGATAGTCTAAGCACAACATGGGGACACTAATTAACAAGAAACTTTCATAATCCAATGGTCCATTTGGAAATCCCCAAATTGACATATTAAGGTTAAGAGTTGTAGATCATGGCATTGGCTATATCTCAATGCAAATTAGGGGAAAACATGGGGGATTAGGTAGGGAATCGTTTAGAAGTAACATGGAGCACATATGCAAGGTATAGATTAGGTTAATCATGAGCTTCATCTCAGTTTTGGTAAATAAAGCAAGTTGGTAAGCAATAAATCATGGAAATGTGTAGTCAATGATCATGAGGTGAATCAATCATAGTCATATCGGTGAAAACATCATTGTATGGGGTTTAGAAGGTTCATGGCAAGGTGTATGCAAGGTTGCAGCACCTTGGCCATGGTCCCAACAGTAAAATAGAGAAAAGATGAGTGAGAAAGTGATTAGGAGAGAGAGTCATACCTTTAAAGTGGAACAAGAAAGTAGGAATGAGTGGTTGGCAATGATTGATAAAGAAGATGCTTCACCACTACCAAGGAGGAGTTCTTGGGAGGCTCTCTCACGTTCCCAGATGTTAAAAACGCAAGAATAGGGCTCCAGTCTCGAGGAATAAATAAATAGAAAAGAATATTCCAAGAATCTTTAAATCTGGGCTCAGCAGACTTGTTGGTCGATACCTTTGGTCGATGGTATCGACCAATAGTATCGACCAAAACAATCTCTACAGAAATTTTACAGAATAGTTCAGCAACTTTAGGTGTGGGGACTTGGAGGGCTATACAAGGTCAAATTGCATGGGGTTTTCTCCTACAGTTCACTCAAGAGGTCTAGTTTCAGGGAGTACCTTCGGATTATGCACAGGAGTCCGTTTGCTATTTCAACTGTCTCGCTCTTCATCAGTGCGCAGATTCTAACTTAGCACTGGTAATGTGCTCAAGGAAGGAGCAGCATCATCAATGTCCATAAACTGGAATCCCGACATTACGTCATCAACCAGTAGGGCCCATAAGTCCCTCCTACCACCACTTCGGGTCTTTGGACCTACAAACATAACAATGACCGGGTCGGGTCAAGGTTAGGTAAAAGCTGGATTTTACAGCTCAAGACCGGTAACCAACCCATGAGAGGACGGGAATCACATTGTGGGGGCCATTTATTAGAGGGTTGGATATGGCTAGACTTGGGCTCATGGGCGCTCAAGACCGGTAACCAACCCGTGAGAGGACATGAGAGCTTCCCGTTTACCATATGTGGATAACCAATAGGGTTGATGAGTCCGTAGTCTGGGACTATTAGGACTCTAGTGGAAAGGATACCGGAAAGGATCGCCCGTGGCTAGGAATGGAGGTATCTGGACCTGAGTTGATGTAATTGAGTAGATGACTTGCATTGGGCTAGGCTTTTCCCTGACATGTGCTAGTACTTATGCCAAATGGTTGTGAGAGAGTGTGTTGACTTAACCCCCTGCCATGGTTTGTCCTGAGGGATGAAGGACCCATTACCAACCGGCTGCCCAAGAATACCTTAAATGGGTGAGGGAACCCAAGATATCTTATATGGTTGAGGGTGTTAGCGGACCTTCCCAAAGAAGTACGGTGCTATGACTTAAAGCATGTCTGCCATAGAGACCAACATACATAGAGTTAGATGCATACATACATTACTTGTTTCATACTGTATTGCATCATGTTATGTTTTGCCACATGTTATCTATGATGTTATGGATTAATTACCTTACTGAGTTTCTCCGAAACTCATTCTTGTTGTATTTTTCTTTTGTTAGATTATCCTGCAGGTACAGAATATTATGACGAGCAGTACAGCGAAGCACAAGCTGATGAAGCGTATTACACGCAAAGTGCTGGCAACGATCAAGATTACTTTGATGATCCCCCGGCGGATCAAGCTGCGTACTACTTTTGAGAATGGCATAGAGTTAGAACGGATTCATTAGATTGATGAAGTCCATACTTATGAAGACGTTATCTATAAACTTGAAGACGCTTGATCTTAGTTTATTTCTTAGTACATTTGTTTCAGTTGTAATCCCTTTTTGATTTTCATACTACGTTCCGCTATTTTTAGTGAAGTGAGTTTCCGCCTCACTTTACTCCCTTTTGATATCATTGGATATCTGGTATCTTTCCGCACTCGATTATAACTGATTGTTCATTTCTTGTTTTGAACCTTGTTTATAATATTAAACCTTGATTTATTTCTGTTTATGATTATGTTATTGTATATGTGGGAGGATGATTTCCTCGATACTTGATCTTTGGGGCTGTGGATCACACTCTCGGGTATGCCAGTTAGGGTATCGGCTGGGAGGATGTGACACATCCATATAAGAAGGGTCTGGAGGAGGCATAGAGGCCACCTGGTCTGCAGTCAATGCTCAAGGAGATCCTTGCTCTGCAATCACAACGTCCTTGGCAGCCTTAACCCGAAGGTTGTCTGGGTTAATTCTTGGAGGCACAGCAAAGAAGGACAAAAGTTAGAATGTTTAATAAGGTTGCAATACACTCAAGAAAAATGAAACGTGACAGTTAGAAAGCTCACTTTGAGCCAGCCCCCAATATTGAAGAATGGGGGTGTATTCCATCTCATAACCATGTATCTCTTGATACCATGGAATTGACTTGATCTTCCTAACAGCTGCTCTATCTTCTTTGGATAGTGGAGGGCCCTCAGAATATGAAGTGTACAATTTCCAGGTGGTTGAGAAGTTAAGGTCTAATTGAGGAGCTCGGCAGAAGAAATACCGCTTGCGCCACCCCTTGTGATTGGAAGGACAGGTTCCCCTGGCAAGAATGTTGCTCGACCAGTCAAGCTCAACTTTGTTGCTCTTGGAAAGAACAACCCATCTCGGAGGGTGAGAGAGAGACAGGACATGAAAATGTACAAAAAGAGGAAGAGAAGGTGTGATGCCAAGTTCGAAACATAAACCCAGAAAGCCGACTATGAGAAGCCAGCTATTGGGAAGGAGCATGCCAGGACAAGTCTCCCAGTGATTTAGAATGGCAGAAAACAAAGTATGGAAGAAAGGAAAGCGAACTCCGCTTTCTAGAGTATCTATACACAGGGAAAATTTTCCAAGAAGGATCGAATTAACCCTCTCATCAGGAGTGGGGGCTCTAAGGTGGTACGAAGAAGGAAAGTCGAAGTGTTCGATGGCCAAAGGAAGGTTCTCCTCAGTAAAGGAGGAGGGAATAGAACCAAGTTCATTGGTCAACTTGATAGGTTGTTTGGATTGCCCAGAAGATTAAGCAGTTGCCTTTGGAGTTCTGGATGGTGCAGACTCAGGAAGCGCAGAAGGAACCTCAGCACTTTCTTCTACTCTTTTCTATTGGATAACTTCTTCAAAGTCACGCCAAAGAGCAGTTAAGGTTTTCTTGTCACTATCTGACTGTTCAGGAGGGACAGAAGCAAAGGCCTCATCACCAGAGTCGCCCTTACCGGTGCTATGTTCTGAAGGAATTTCAAAAGAAACCCTACTGCCTTCCATTATTGTAAAGGTCTGGTTGTGGTTTTTAACAAAAAAGAAAATGGAGATAGAAGTAAAGGTTATGAAGGAGTCAGTAGATTTACTGAATAACCGAAGCAAAATGCTTAAAAGTGAGAAGATCGGTAGAGCGCGAAGAAGTTCCAAAATTCCAGACAAAGAGAATAAAACCTACCAAGACAACGAACCGCTTTTAAGCACTCACACGGATGATCGAGGACGTGTATGATCGAGATAGATTCAACATCAACGATTTTGATTTGAAGACGGTTCGAAAGTTTGAACTCACGAGTCAAAAACAGGCGTTCAAAAACCGTGGTTTCGATTTTGTGAGCGATGATGGTTTCGGCTGCAGGGGACGCGTGGTGCACCCCCACAAAAAGTGAAAATATTCACAATGCTCGAGGAAAAAGCAATATAGCCGCATTAAATGTGATATGACATATAATAAAGCTGAGTATTATGCAAGGCCCTTGTTCGACAGATTACAAAGTTCAAAACCAAGCCCTCGGAATTGCCCGAACGCTTAGTCTGGGGGGCTCGTGATAAGGAGAAAATATAATCGAACCGGGTTCATCCTTGGTTAGACCCTCGACCCTGGTCGGGACGAAAGGAATCGACTCGCTTCCGAATAGGCCAGGTTCAAAAGGTAGCTTGCGGAGGAAGTAAACGGACTCAGTCAACAGATATGCCCGAATCCGTTATAATCGAAATGGACTAATCATCAAGGAAACGGTTAGCGGCGTTTGCGCAAGATACGAATCGTTATCATATGGATAACTACCATATAACAATCATATTATCAAAGGAGTTATCTATTAGCCAAACCTCAGACGGATCTATCATTAACGGATCTATTCGTTAAGATCTGACGGCTATCCGAAGAAGGCTCAAATACATCCAACGAAGGAGATTCGAAGGTACACACTATATAAGACATCACCTACCCACAAGGTAGGGGGGAGAGATATAGAAATACATGCAATCTGAACTGTATTCTCATCATTCATTCTTTAGCTCTGTGCTCAAGTAGAGCCGTTTATGATCAGTTCGTCAACTAACTTAGCCTTCGAAGGTGGACTCCCAACCCCAGCGGTCGGGCCACATCTGACATTCGTTTTTGCAGGTCATCCACAGGAGATCTAAGGGCTGAGCAGATTTTGGACAAATCAATGAGATAACTACACACCCTCAACAAATGATCATGTGATTAAGGAAAATTACCCACTACTCTACGAAAGAGGTCTAACCATAAAGATCCGACGGCAATCAAGAGACGACTTAAACGAGTCCAACAGACGAGATTAGAAGGTAAAAACTATATAAACCACAACCTGCATACAAGGAAGGTAACTGAATCGTATTCCTAATAATCATATTCAAATTTTTTCTCTGCAATTAGCCAGAGAAATTGTGATCAGTTCATTAACTGACTTAGCCTTCGAAGGTGGCCTCTCGACCCCCATTGTTGGGCCACATCTGACGATTGTTTTGCAGGTCATCTATTAGTGATCTAAGGGCTGAGCAGATTTTGGATGCATCATTTGGTGCAGTCTGTGGGAAACACTTTATGTGAGATCCCACCTAACCCTAACCCTGCTGTTGTACCAAATGCATACATTCCATATGCATACCATATGCATTGTTCGATTTATTCTCTGCTGTACAAATTGCCTAGTTTCGTTTGTTAGAAGTTTATCCCAAAGCTGATCTATTCTCTCCACGATTTCTTCTTGTGCCTTACATTCCCTTTGATAGGAGGATGATCTTAAATCATTCCCATGACTGATCCTTCTATCCCTTCTATTCTAGAGAGGATCTCCATACACTCTATAACCTTGTGAATTCTCCACATGATGATTTCGAAGAGAAATCAAGTGTGATCTTCATGATTTGTTATTCCTTCTAATTGTTTCAAGACTTCAAGCTTTTCATCTCCTATTCTTCAATCAAAGATTTGTAATATCTCTTGTGTTGTATTGATCTACTCTTGCTATGATTATTCTTTGAGATTGAGATTATGAAGAGGATGCTGCATCCTTGCAACATATTGATCCTTGCAACCATCTCTTCTACAATCTCCTTTAATTCTTAAGGTTTTATGATCCTCATATTCATCTTCACCATGACCCTTGTGAAATCTTCATGAAGCCATGATCATACTTTCGATTTGATTTCAAAGCATGTCAGATATATTCCTTGTTTTCTTACATAAGACTTATTGTTATTTATTTTCCGTGGACTTTGAGAGAAGGAAGCCAAGATAATAGGAAAGTACCCCTGTCTTTCGGAATCCAGGAACTCTCCCAATTTCGAGGACGAAATTAATTTAAGGGGGGGAGAATGTGAAATCCAGCCCAAACCTTGTTAGGACACCCTATCTGTTTCGGGTGAAGAAAGGTTAGTTTAATGTTACACCTTGAAGTTGGACCTTGATTTCAATGTTCTATCTCCTTATTCTCTCTTTTCTTCTTCTTACTATTCTATCTTGATGTTTTGATTGTGGAGAAGGTGTTACACTACTGTAACTACCTATTCTCTAATCTCCTTATGTCTTAGAGTGAACCCCCAATCACTCTATCCATTCCTTGAAACCACATGGTGAATCTCCTCAATTCTTCACTGATGTTGATTGAGTTTTGGACAGCATGATCATTCTACTGTAGCTTCTTTTCTAATTAATGTATACCATGTTTGATCTTAGCCTTTACTACTGTTCTAATGTATTTCATCTATTCGAATCAATTCCCCTTTCTTTCTAGCCATTTTAGCCTTCTATGTTGACCATTGATATATGCATTCTAGTAAGTTTCTATTTTTGATTCCTCTCATTCTAGGATTAGTATTCTTTTGATTTTCTATTTAGTCATTCTTGCCTCTGATATGTTCTTGATATTCCATTAGAGTGAAGCCTTAATCTCTCTAATTCTTCCCTTGAATCCACGGTGAGTTTGCTATGAGAACCATGTTGTTTCCAATTTAGAAACTCATGTTCCCAATTTATAAAGTACTGATTTTTGGACCATGGATGATGTCAAATTCATGCTAGATAGTCTTAGTATGTGTGTTTGAAGTTCCCTTTTGAATTTCGGATCAATCGGACTTCAAACGAAGAAGTTATGACCAAAACAGTGCAATCTGTACCTTGCTGTCTCCATTGGTCGACTGATTGGTCGACTGGGCCAGTAGACCAATCCAATCGACCAATGAGATCTGTTTTCCAGATTTAGGTCTTTCTTGCTCTATTTAAGTCCAATCTTGGGATTAGTTCATCTCCTCTGCCTCCTAAGCTTCTGGAACGAGTTAGAACTCCATTCTAATCAATTTCCTTGCATCCTTGGTTGATTCCTCGCAAGAACTCAAGTAATCTTCTTCCTCTTGCATCAAAGGTATGTCTACACTCTCTTCTTCTTCTCCATCTCTGTTTTTCTTTCCTTCTTGGGCTGAGACAGTAGAGAAGATGCTGCATTCTCTGTTGCAAACATCTCTCTACTCATCCCTCATGATCTTCCTAAGGATTAATGGCTAATGCAATGATCTTAATCATGATCAATGCAAGCTTTTGAAGGAATCATGATCTAAATCATGATCTTGTCTTTGTTCATCTTTTGATTCAAATTTTGATCTTCTTAGATCTGTTTTATTGATCATATTAGTAGTCAATCGTTGTGTTTTCTTTACAAGAGTTGTAACTGTCAATCTTTAGTTCTTTCTTCTTGATCATACCATGCTTTCTTAGAAAACCATAATTGATACATTTATGGTAAGCTTTGTTTCCTTATTTAGATTCATGTTCTTCAGTCTTAGATCTATTTTTCTTGAAGATCTATGCATGCTTTTCATGATTTCTTTATCACAATCAATGATCCATCATCCTATCGTTCTTGTCCATGATTGTTACTATGAATTCTTCAAGAACCATGATTGATCTAATTATGGTAACTTTTTGTTTCCTAATTTGTATCTTGAAGACTTGATTCGATTAGTGTTTTGAGGTCCCCTTTATGTTAGGATACTACTAATGTAGTTTACCCCTTGTTTAGTACCCTTTTGAACCACCAAATTCGGTTCTTTATTCTTAAAACTCTGATTTTGTAGGCCACTGTCTCTTGTTGGTCGACTGATTGGTCGACTGAGACAGTAGACCAATCCAATCGACCAATGAGTACAGCAACTCCAGATTTGGTCTGTTTTGGATGTTTTGATATCTTTCCTTCTAGGTTTCTTTCCTAATATGATATATATACTTGTTTAGGACCTTCTTGCCAAGTTTGGGAAGATTCTCCTTGATCCTTGGAGATTCTCTTCAAGTTATATAAGGTAAGGATGGTTACTTCTATAATAGCATAGATTGTGTGATTTTAGTTTCTATATTAGAATCTTTTGGATTTGTTACCATAATTACATTCTTTTATGAATATATTACTGCCGCACTTACTTTAATTACAATAGCTTTATTTACTTGCTTTCTTTAGTTTATGAATGTCTTTATTTGTTAACTATATATGAGATGAATCTTATTATGGTATATTTTCTATATATTGTAAATGTGTATGATATGATTGATTTGTGATTGTGATTGATTAAGTATGGTTCGGGAAGGAGAGGTGTCCTTTTGACACTTCTGTCATTGGACAACTACGAGAATATTATGGGATGTTTCCGGAGATGCCCTCTAGACACCTTCCTAAACTGTTGGATGACATATTTAGGACTGTCTAGTAGTGTTTGGCTAGGATGTCCCGTTATGTCAGACCCTAATCGGAGGGGTATTGAGACCGAACGACCCGTGGTAGCAATGGGGATTTGTGGGCGCTCAAGACCGGTAACCAACCCGTGAGAGGACAGGAATCACATTGTGGGGGCCATTTATTGGTAGGGTTGCATATGGATAGACTTGGGCTCAAGGGCGCTCAAGACCGGTAACCAACCCGTGAGGGGACGTGAGAGCTTCCCGTTTACCATATGTGGATAACCAGTAGGGTTGATGAGTCCGTAGTCAGGGACTATGAGGACTCTAGTGTGAAGGATACCGGAAAGGATTGCCAAGGGCGAGGAATGGACATATCTGGATCTGACTTGATATAACTAAGTAGAAGACTTGCATTTGGCTAGGCTTTACCCTGACATGCGCCAGTACTTAGACCAATGGTGATGTGAGAGAGCGGTGACCTATACCCCCAGCCATGGAATGTCCCGAGGGATGCCGGACCCACTACCAAAAGGCGTTGTGTGATGAGACCTTCCCAAAGAAGTATGGTGCTATGACTTAAAGCATGTCTGCCAATAGAGACCAGCATACATAGAGTTAGATTCATACATTCATTGTTTGTCTCATACCATATTGCATTTATGTTTGTTTTGAAATCCTGCCATTTATGTTATTATGGATTTAACTGCCTTACTGGGTTTCTTTCGAAACTCACTCCTTTTGTACCATATCTTTTGTTAGACTTCTCTACAGGTTTGAAATATGATGACGGTCCATATAAGGAAGGGCAAGGTGAAGAAGACGAAGACTGAAGATGAAGAAGAGCCAACTGAAGATGTGGATTAGATTTCTCTTGTTTCTTTTAGACTTATCTTTTACCTTACATGTATTAGCTTAGAGGTTTACTTAGATTTCGATCTACCTTCCGCATATGTTGTGGAGTATATTTCCGCTATACTCTACAGTTGTCTTTTGATTTGGTATCATGTTTTCGCACTCTGATATTCTTAGTGATTCTTTTGAGATCTTTTCTTGAATTTTATTATTAACTTATTAGAATACAATGATTTGTTCTTGCTTTTGATTATGTTATTGTGCTAAATGGATATGATCGTTCCTAAACTTGATCTTTAGGGCTGTGGATCACACTCTCGGGTATGCCAGTTAGGGTACCGGCTGGGAGGATGTGACAATTTAGAAAGTCATGGTTATCAGATCTATAACAGCAGCTGTGGCGGCTCAACGAGAATTGAACATTCATCCTCCTGATGGGAATAATCCAGATGATATCCCTGAAGGAAGTCGTGCTCGAGAGGTTCGCAAAGACGGAGGATTAGGTGATAACGAATGTTTGAATCCTCTAAATCCTCTTCAACAACAGTTGGATCAAATGCAGCTCTAGTTTCTGGAGATGAACCAGACGCTTCGTACGCTGGTCAGGCAAGTGGTGGCTCCTCAAGCTCCTGATCAGGCGGAGGCTAGAAGACGTGTAGAAGCAAGGATGCTTGTACCTCTGATACGAGGGCATTCTCAACCATGAGATGGACAACCAGCCGAAGGCCAAAATTATGGCCAGAACTTTTAGAGGGATCCTCGAGGGCGGATGGAGAATTGACAACTAGAGAATTCCCCAGAAGAGATGATCGGCGTGAACTGCTACAAACGAGCTGAACCCGAACAATATTGAGATTGGGTAGAGGAGTACGCACTCACTCACCAACTTCTAGACGTTCTAGACGAGAAAGCATTCTGACAGGTGGTGGACGATCGATGCATTTTGGTCAAGAGCTTGCTGACATCATTCAGAGGATGGGCCAATTTTTAAGAGGAAGGATGACAAAAGAAATTTATTTGTTTATAAGAAAGACTCCACTCGTTGAAACTATAGTTGGATTTGAATTTCCACAAAATTTCTGGCTCCCAACTTTCTCCTCATTCGACTGTTCGGGAGATCCCATTGCCTATATCAACTACTACCAACAGACCACGGCAGTAGCTGGTAACTCTGATGAAATCTTTGCAAAGTGTTTGGTTCCTCCTTGACTGGGGCAGCACAGAAGTGGTTCTTAAATCTTCCTTCGGGAAGAATTGTCGATTTCGAGGAATTGGCCTGAAAGTTTATCAGTCGTTTCCAGAGTGGAATTCAGATCAAGAAGACGGAGGAAACATTATTCACTATCAAGTACAGAAAGAACGAATCGATTCGGGAATACCTGAAGAGATTCAACAAAGTCATTATGGAGATCGAGAATTTGGATGAGCAAGTAGCTAAAACTACTCTATTCACTGGACTCACAAACCAGAGGCTTCTGGAGTTATTACTTCAAGACATGCCTACCACTTACGCTAAGTTGGTGCAAAGGTGTCAAAAGCAAGCAGAAGTGACAGAGATCCTTGATGCACGCAAGGGGGAAACAGAGACCAAAAGGCTCCTGAAAGAAAGCAGAAGCCAAAATAGCCCGTTCGGTATGGAGACAACATTCCCCTGATCAAAGTGATTATACACCGTTGAATGCGCCACGGTCGAAAATTTTGAACATCATAAAAAATCAAGATATTCTGAAGTGGCCACCAAAGATTTTTGCCAAGCCAAGAGAGCGAAACATGGAGAAGTATTACCGTTTTCATAAAGATTACGGGCATTACACCAATGAGTGCAAACACCTGAAGGCTGATATTAAGAGATTGATATCTCAAGGGCATCTCTCCAGTTTTATCAAAGGGCGACAGGCTGAGCCGAAAGTAGCTGTTGAGAAAAGAGAACGTTCGGGAAGCAGAGATCAACGAGTTGAGGTTCCCAAATCAAAGAAAGGAAAAGACGTGATCAATGCTAGTCGATCTCCTATTCTTACCATATTTGGAGGACCCAAACTGGAGTCCCTCAGAAGCTGAAGGCCAAGTCCATGTTTGTTGGGACTGGAGATACGCAAAAACGAAAGAGGCCGAATGGTGAAAGTTCAATTACCTTCAATGATGAGGACGGAAGAGGGGTGTGTACACCTCATGATGATACCATAGTAATCAAGGTGGAAATCAGGCACTGGGAGCTGCACAGAGTACTTGTTGATACAGGATCTTCGGCAGACCTTTTTTCTTACGAAGCTTATCAAATATTGAAGGTTGAGGAGGACTTAATGAAGCCGTTGTCAACACACTTATACGGGTTTGCTTGCTTGTTGACTGCAGCCAAAGGATCTGTTCAACTGGATCATTCAGTTGGAAATTTCCCCAAGGAAACTACAATTCGGGTAAATTTCCTAGTGGTTCGGGAGCTTCCGGCATGTAATGTCATTCTTGGCAGACCATCCTTAACAAAGCTGGGTGTCGTAGTCTCAACGAAGCATATAAAGATCAAATTCCCAACTGATAAGGGAATTGGTCAAGTATCTTCTGATCAAAGAATCTCCCGACAATGCTATGTGGCGTATCTGAAGGATAAAGATGGTCCAAAGAAGGCCACGACATTGCCAATTGAAATACGTGATGATCGGGATGAAGATGAGATGCAAAGGCCCGAACTAGTTGAAAAGCTGTAGCGAATTCAACTGGATCCTGAGGATGAAAAAAGAACAACTCATATTGGATCCAAACGATTGGATGAAATCAAGTTAGAATTGAAGAATTTTCTTTGAGAAAACAAAGATGTATTCGCATGGTCTGCTGAAGACATGCCAGGAATAGATCGAAAAGTAGCAGAATACAAGCTTTGGATAGACCTGAAGGCCAAGCCTGTGGTTCAGAGGAGAAGGAAATTTTTAATGGAGAAGTAGAAAGCTATTAGAGGCAAAGTCGAGAAATTAATAAATTCGGGGTTCATTGAGCCTATTGAATGCCCAACTTGGTTGGCCAGCATGGTAATGGTCAATAAGGCAAACGGAAAATGGAGGATGTGTATTGATTACACATACCTCAACAAATCTTGCTCGGAGGATTGCTATCCCTTGCCTTGAATAGATGTCTTAATAGATGCCACGATAGGATATGAAACTCTAAGTTTCATGGATGCCTATTCAGGGTATAACCAGATCCTCATGAATCGAGAAGATTAAAAGTTCACGTTTTTCATGACTGATCGTGAGAGTTTTTACTAGAAAGTTATGCCATTCGATTTAAAGAATGCGGGAGCTACTTATCAGAGAGCAGTAAACAAGATCTTCAAAGATCTGATCGGGAAAAACATGGAGGCTTATGTTTGATATGTTAGTGAAGAATGTAGCATGTTTGAGCCATATCGCTGATCTAATAGAGGTATTTTCTGTCCTACAGAAATACCAGATGAAACTGAATCCTAAGAAATGCACGTTCGACGTATCTTCGGGAAAATTGTTGGGATTTATGATCTCTCAAAGGGGTATTGAGGCAAATCCAACCAAAATACAAGCTTTGATCAATATGGAGCCTCCTAGGACCGTTCAAGATGTGCAGTGCTTAACAGGAAAGGTGGTTGCGTTGAATCACTTTATATCATAGTCGGGAGAAAAGTGTCTTCCTTTCTTCAAAGCTTTGAAGAATTTGAGGGGGAGTAAGGAAGCACGATGGACTGACGAATGCCAAAAGGCGTTTGAGAACTTGAAGGACATGCTTGGAAGACTTATCTCAACCGGAGAAAGGTGAAACTTTGAAAGTTTACTTAGCCACATCTCACTCTGCCATAAGTGCAGTGCTTGTTCGGGAGAAGGAAAGAAAGCAATGGTCGATCTATTATATCAGCCATGTACTCCTAGATGCAAAAACACGATACTCACAAATTGAGAAGCAAGCACTAGCACTCATGATGGTAGCTAGAAAATTAAGACCATATTTCCAGGCTCATCCAATAGAGGTATTAACTACTTTTCCTTTGAAAAAAAGTTCTTTATAAGCCTGATTTGTTTGGATGAGTTTCAAGTAAACTTTAAACCTCGCACGGCAATAAAAGCCCAAGCATTGGTGGACTTTGTCATGGAAACCACAACTCTGTCGGAGGATGAAGCCAAACTGAGTATCTCGACCATGTGGGAGGTTTACGTGGATGGTTCGAGCAATAAGCATGGAGCTGGAGCAGGAGTCCTACTCAAAAGTCTAGCAGGCTTTATAATTCGCTATGCATTAAGGTTTGCTTTGAAAGCAAGCAACAACGAAGCAAAGTATGAGGCCTTTATAGCAGGACTCCGTTTGGCTAAGGCTCTGGCAATAGCTGATGTAATTGTTTTCAGTGACTCACAGCTTATTGTCAATCAAGTGCAAGGAGAGTACGTCATCAAGGAACCCTGATTGCAGAAATATCAGGAGACCATGCGGGCTTTATGGAAGGAATTCAAAGATCTAAAAGTATATCAAATCCCAAGAAAGGAGAATACAATGGCCAGAGTCTGCTCAGTCGAAGTCCCCTCTACCATTCGAACCAAAAGGAAGCATGACTCGGTCGATGCTTCTGCCCCGAAGAAATCCAAAAAGAACAAAGATTCTGAGGAGGTCTTCGTTCCTCAATGGTCATTGGTGGTGACAGACCGGGTCACGCAGGACCATGAGAAGGCTGTCGAGTGGAGCTCTCTCGGCCTCATGCCTGCCGATCGCCAAGCCTTTGAAATCCTGCAAGATGACTCTCTTGTTCATCTTTCCACAAGGTATTATTTCTTTTGGTCTTTTGCTACTAATTTTGTAATCTCTCTTGGGATTTTTATAATACGCCTGCTTTCTCAGGAATTCCGTGTTGAGCTTCTACGAACACATGGAGGCCTTGAGCCAAGTTGGTCGTAGCGGCTCCTTACTGCAGACTTGTGAAGAGAATTTGGCGAAGGCCAATTTGAGGTGGACCTGCTGAAGAAAGCAGTCGAAGAGTCGAAGGAGGAGAATGACAAGGTCATCAACTCTTTGAAAAAAGATCTTGACTTGTCAATCAGTCGTGCTGCTGCTGCCAAACGTGAGTCTAAGAAGCAGAAAAAGCTTGCTACTAAGAGTACTGACAGACTCGAGCTTCAAGCCATAGAGAATGGGTGTCTGAAGGAGATGGCAGTTCCCAGCAAAGCTAAACATCTTTCACAAGATCTTCGAAGAGACTACATTCGGAAGTATCTAAACAGCGTTCCCTTTAGTGATCTGATGACTCCAAGCTTACCGAGCAAGGCAGAATGATGTTTGGAAAGCTATTCTTGAAGCTAACCCTTCCTTTGACACAACACCCTTCCAGAGTGTTTGCCATAAGGAAGTCTTTGAGAAGCTTGGGATGCCTTTTCCCGATTGGGTCTGGGAGGAAGAGGACCCTATTCCAGCAGATCCTGATATCGAGAAGTATCTTAACAGGTAGATAAGGATCCTTCGATCAAAACTGTCAAAGAACAATAGGAAGCTCTTTTTTTTTTTTTTTTGGTAAGGGTTGGCCCCCATGGCCTATTGATAATGAAATAGACATTTGCCTCTTTCCTTCTCGAACTCTTTCAATGATTGCCATGAAGCTCTAATAATACTTACTCAAAGAATTTTCTCTGTTCCCTTTCGTAAAATGACGTTTAGGAAAGAGACAAGCTATTATGTAGATAAACTTGTACCTTAATTGAAGATGACGCTCGGGACATCAGAGGGATACGCTTGGGAGCGTTGATTTGGTTCTTACCGAACCCTTTATGACGCTTGGTTCATTTATCCCCCGACTGCTCCCTCTTTATGACGGAACCCAAACGTTTCCTCGTATTCGCGTACAAATTGTTCTTCCCAAGGAATTGGGAATACTCTTTTATTTAATACTGGTGTGACGGTTGGTATTTGGCAGTATCCTCGTATCAGGTGCACGTTGCTCCACGTGGAAATTCAGGACAACCTTTAACTTTCAAATTTGAAGCGCCGTTATCTCCTAACTGTTGATCCAGCATTTTTCGGAATTCGAAACGTCCCTTCCGTTTTAACCCTTGATTTACTTGGGTTTTCAACCGTCACATCACTCCCTGAGGCTATTTAAGTTCCTTAAGGGTGCTTCATCTTTGTCTTTGCTATCTGCAAGTCATTCTTGTCTTCATCGTTTGCAAAGTAGTGTTTTGCCTTTGCTGCCTCTGCACTCTTATCCTCTGATGATACCACGATCGAAACCTGAACAAGTAAGTTTCTCCTCTGTTATTTAGTTTTAGCATAAACTTCTTCTTCTTCCCCCTGAGTAATCTCCACAGTAGTATACTTGGGGTTTACTCATTCAGGAAGTCCCTTGTTGGATATTCCTTGCTGCATCTGTTCTTCAGAAATCTAGGGTTTTCCCTTTTTTGCTTTATTTTTGGTTGATCACTCGCTCTGATGATGCTTTCTTTTCCTTGGTGCCTCCAAGAGTTAACTTGGATAATATTAGGGCGAAATCTTTCAAGAAGACTGCTCCAATACTAACGAAGTTTTTTCCACGTGATGAGATTGCTGTTGGTGAATCTTCTAAATGCGGGGAGATTGCTTTTGGTGAATCTTCTAAAGTTCAGATTTTTGCAGCTTCCGCCGGTGCCTCTCTCGCGTCTCGTTCTTTGATGTAGACCGTTCGGTTCCCCAAGGAGGACGTGGCTCCTTCTGTAGTTGTTCGCTCTGCCGAGACTCCTACTGGCGCTTCGTTTGAGTCTTCTTCCATGATGAAGACAGTTCGGTCTTCCAAGGAAGATATGGTTCCTCCGGACATCGTTCGGGCTTCCGAACCTGACTCTAGTGTTTGTTTGGCATCCTCCTCCAATCCTCCAACTGTGGAGGTTTTCGAGGAGGCCGAGGGTACTGCTTCTAGAAAGCGCCCTCGATTAAATGATGATGTGTTCCAACCTTCCTAGTTGCTAAAGAGGTCTGACTTGGTGACAAGCGATTTTGACAAGGCACTAGAATGGTGCACTTCTATCAAGATGCTTGCCAAGAGCAGAGCCTTCTCTACAGTCCCGGATAGGGATTTTATAAAGTCCCTGGTGATGTAAGTTTCTCTTCATTGCCTTTCGTTCTGAAGATTTTTTGCTCTTGACTAACTCTTGAGTTGTTGCAGGAGCCTTGCTGGTAATTTCCACAATCAGGTGGAAGCAGCTTTTAGACTCTGTAGACTGAGTGATGAGCTTTCCAGGCTTCGGGAAGAATCCAAAGCCAAGGATGCTGAAATCGCTCGTCTTGGGAATAATGCTTGGGAGGTTGCCCGAGTGAAGAATTCTGAAAACGAGCAACTTCATTTGAATTTGGATGGTGCTAGGGAGAAAATTCGAAAGCTGGAGAGGGAAGTTGAAAAGTTTTCAGCAGGGGCGAAAGGGTCTGAAGCCGTAACACCACAAAGGCAAGCTGTTACCCTTTTGCCTGAGTCCCTTCCGACTGATGTTCGTAGGGCTTGCATCTTCAAATATTTGCAGAGCAAGCCTTTTGTTGACATGCTAAACACTTATAATTTGCAGGCATATCGGGACGATGAGAATGAGGTATGGGAATCGATACTAAGGAGAAATCCTTATTTCAACACGACTCCCCACAACGCAAATTGTCATCCCGGAGTGTTTGCAAAGCTGGGACTTCCTCTTCCTGCTTGGGCCAAGGACGTGGTGGACCTTCCTCCTCCAGATCCAGATATAATGCATCATCTTGATGATTTTCCTCCTCTGTCTCCTCTTAAAGGATTCAACTATGAAGAGTTTGCCTTGAATGCAGGTCTGATCAAAGGCCAGGCCTCTGAAGAGAAAATTGGACAAAGAGTATGGAACTACGGAGGATTCTGTAGGTGGGAGTTTACGGAATTCTTCACAATCCTTGAGGAAGAGAACCAAATGATGAGAGGACCTATGTCTCCATGGCCAATAGCCATCATATGTCTTCTCGACTTTGTTCTTTTTGACTCTGTGTTGCTTCTGACAAAGCTGCTCCAATCCTGTTTTGGAGTTCTTCACGATCACCGATGATGATTTTCCTTCTTGACCGAACGAAGATTGTATCTCAACACTTGTTATCTCATATGTATATTTGATGTAAAGGGTTACCCCTTCTGGTCCTTTAAAGGAATAAAGAATTAATTTCATCTTTGAACTTTGTCAATCACTTGAGTCTCTGCTACAATAGGTCTTAGTTGTTTTTAGAACAATGCCTTTTACTTAGGGATTTCCGTAGAAATTCAATAGGTTTGAGAAGGTCTCACTCGGGTTTTAAACAGATGCCTTGTAGAAGGTGCCACATGGGTTTTAAACCGATGCCTTTACTTAAGGATTTCCAAAGAAATTCAATAAGTTTGAGAAGGTCTCACTCGGGTTTTAAACCGATGCCTTGTAGAATGTCCCACACGGGTTTTAAACCGATGCCTTTACTTAAGGATTTCTGGAGAAATTCAATAAGTTTGAGAAGGTCTCACTCGGGTTTTAAACCGATGCCTTGTAGAAGGTGCCACACGGGTTTTAAACCGATGCCTTTACTTAAGGATTTCTGGAGAAACTCAATAAGTTTGAGAAGGTCTCACTCGGGTTCTAAACCAATGCCTTGTAGAAGGTCTTACACGGGTTTTAAACCGATGCCTTTACTTAAGGATTTTCGGAGAAATTCAATAAGTTTGAGAAGGTCTCACTCGGGTTTTAAACCGATGCCTTGTAGAAGGTCCCACACGGGTTTTAAACCGATGCCTTTACTTAAGGATTTTCGGAGAAATTCAATAAGTTTGAGAAGGTCTCACTCGGGTTTTAAACCTATGCCTTTTGATTTTGTCCCTGTATCTGATCTTGAGTGTTGTGTGTTGCCCCCAATCAAAAGATATCGTGTTGAAAACTGAGAATTGTATTGATTGAGTTGAATACTGTTACATCATAAATGAAAATGATAATCTTCTCAAGGATAATATTTCTTCAAGTGTCTAGCATTCCACAAACGATCCAGCTCTTTGTTTGTTGTCATGTTCTTCAGCTTATATGCTCTTGAACCGACCGGTTTAATAACCATATATGGGCCTTCCCATGAAGGGTCCAATTTCCTCTGGTGGCATGGGTTTGAACTAAGGTATTCCTTAATACCAAGTCTCCCACTAGGTATCGACGACTCTTCACTCGGGAATTATAATGTGACGCTATCCTTCTTTGATAATGCTGAGTTCGTACTATTGCTTTTGCACGAACTTCATCTAATAATTCAAGGCTATCTAGCAATCCTTGTTCATTTGCTTTTTCCTCGAACTCTCTTTCCCGTAGTGTTCCAGCCATTACTTCGACAAGAGCCAATGCTTCAGATCCGTAGGCCTGTTTAAAAGGAGTCTCCTGTGGGAGGTTGAACCGTAGTTCGGTAGGCCCACAGAACGTTGTGCAATTCTTCGACCCATAAAGCTTTATCAGCTTCGAGTCTCTTCTTTCTCCCCTCAAGTAATGTTCGGTTTGTAACCTCCACTTGGCCGTTGCTTTGGGGATATGCTACTGATGACATATGATGCTCGATCAGATATGTACTGCAAAATTGTTCAAATTGTGGATTATCGAATTGTGTGCCATGATCGGTCACAAGTATTTTTGGCATCCCAAACCAATAAATGATAGACTCCAGCACGAACTTCTCCAACTTTCTTTCAGTGATGGTCGCCAGAGCACTAGCCTCGACCCATTTGGTGAAGTAATCAATTGCTACTATTAGATATTCTCTTCCGCCGGATGCTTTGGTGAATTTTCCCATGATATTGATTCCCCACATTGCAAAAGGGATGGGGTCTAGAATCGAAGTCAAGGTTTCATCCGGTCTTTTTGATACCATAGCATCGATCTGGCAATTGCTACACCGACGAACATATTCCATAGCAACTTGATGAAGCTTAGGCCAATACAGGCCGAGCCTTAAAATTTTGTGGGCCAGGGCCCGACCGCCCATGTGAGCCCCACAAATTCCTTCATGAACCTCCACCAGAGCTATTTGCGATCCTTTGGGACAAGCATCTTAATAGGGGTCCAGCATAGGACCTTCTGTATAGCCTTCCATTCAGCATTATAAATCGTGCTGCCTGTACCTTGATTAATCTCGCCTCTTTCGGATCTTCTGGCAACTTATCATCTCTAAGATATTCCACGATCGGATCCATCCAGCATCGTTCAGCTTCAATATAGGATATCTCCTTCTCCTGATTGCTTGGGAATGTTAACTCCTCTATATAAACCGAAGGGTCTAAATTCCTTTCCTTGGCATTAGCTAGTCTTGATAGCTCGTCTGCCATTGTATTTTCTTTTCTTGGGATCTGATATACTTTCAAATTCCTGAATTCTTTCTGCAATGCTTGCACAATCTCTTGATATTTTTGTAGTTGTGGATCTTTGACACCATACTCCCCTTGTACTTGAGTGACAATAAGCTGTGAATCACTAAAGATAGTCACCTCCGCTATCGCCAATGCTTTTGACAAGCGAAGTCCAGCTATTAGAGACACTTACTCTGCTTCATTGTTACTTGCTTCGAATGTGAATCTTAATGCATACCGAATAATAAAACCTGCTGGGCTTTTCAAAAGAATTCCAGCCCCTGCTCCTTGTTTATTGCTTGAGCCATCCACGTATACCTCCCACATGGTTGGAATACCAGGCTCGACAATCTCCTCCATTGGTGCAATAGTTTCTACTAAGAAGTCGACCAATGCTTGGGCCTTAATTGTCGTTCAAGGTTTAAAGCTTACTTAGAATTCGCTTAGCTCGACCGACCAAGCCACCATTCTTCCAGATATATCAGGTTTACGAAGAACTTTACTAAGAGGAAAAGTAGTAAATACCTCGATTGGATGCGTCTGAAAATATGGTCGTAGCTTTCTAGCTGCTATCATAAGAGCCAAAGCCTGCTTTTCGATCTGGGAATACCGTGTTTCCGCGTCGAGTAGTATGTGGTTGACATAATAGATTGGCCACTGCTTTTTGTCTTTTTCCCGAACAAGCACCGTACTTACTGCCAAGGGGGATGTTGCCAAATATAGTTGCAAAATTTCTCCCTTTTCCCGTCAGGACAGTAGCAGTGGTCTTCCCAATGTTTACTTCAGATCTTCGAACACCTTCTGACACTCTTCAGTCCATTTTGCCTCCTTACTGCCTCTCAAATCTTTGAGTGCTTTGAAAAAAGGTAGGCACTTTTCTCCTAATTGTGATATAAACCGGTTCAACGCGGCTACTCTTCCTGTTAAGCATTGCACATCTCAAACAGTCTTGGGCGCTTCCATGTCTATCAAAGCCTGTATTTTGGCCAGATTAGCCTCAATACCTCTTTGTGATAACATAAAGCCCAGGAACTTGCCCGACGAGACACCAAAGGCGCATTTTTCTAGGTTTAGCTTCATCTGGTATTTCACGATCAATCATGAATGCAGTAAACTTTTCATCTTCTTTGTTCATGAGTATCTGGTTGTATCCCGAGTATGCATCCATGAAACTCAATGTTTCATATCCTGCGGTGGCATCTATCAACAGATCTATCCTAGGTAACAGATAACAATCCTTTGGGCAAACCTTGTTGAGATCTGTGTAATCTATACACATTCTGCACTTTCCATTTGCCTTCTTGACCATCACCATGTTGGCCAACTAGACTGGGCATTCTATTGGTTTGATGAAACCAGAGTTCTTCAATTTTTCAACCTCACCCCGAACGGCTTCATGGTTTTCTATGGAAAAATTTCTCCTCTTTTGAATTATTGGTTTTACTTTCGGATCTATCCAAAGTTTATGCTCTGGAACCTGCCGATCAATTCCCAACATATCCTCTCCAGACCATGCAAACACATCACTGTTTTGCTGAAGAAAAGACTTCAGTTCCTTCTTGAATTCCTCCAGCTGCTCAAACCCGATATAAGTAATTCTTTTTTCATTATCGGGATACAACTGGATTTGTTCCAACTTCTTGACCTGCTCAGGCCTTTGCATCTCTTCCTTATCTTGATCGTCTTGTATTTCTATTGGTAACGCAATTACCCTCCTTGGTCCCTCCTTATCTTTCAAATATGCTACATAACATTGTCGAGAGATTCTTTGGTCAGAAGAAACCTGACCAATTCCCATTTTTGTCGGGAATTTTATCTTCAGGTGCTTCGTTGAAACTATAGTACCTAACTTTGATAAAGATGGTCTTCAGAGAATGATGTTGTAAGCCGGAAGTTCTCGAACCACCAAGAAATTTACCCGAATAGTAGCCTCTTTAGGGAAGCTTCCAATCAACAAATCTAGTTGTACTGATCCTTCTGCTATTGCGGACAATCCCACAAAGCCATACAGGTGCATGGATGATGGCTCCATCAAGTCTTCATCCACTTTAAGCTTTTGATAAGCTACGAAAGATAAAAGGTCTGCAGCAGACCCTGTGTCAACTAACACTCTGTGTACTTCTCGGCATGCAATCTCTACCTTGATGACTGGCATCATCATGAGGTAAACAGACGCCTCTTTCATCTTCCTCACCAAAGGTGATCGAACCCTCACCATTCGGCCTTTTCCGCTTCTGTGTTTCTCCGGTCCCAACTAACTTGGATTTGGCCTTCAACTTCCGGAGGAACTCTGGTTCGGGGCCTCCAAATATTGTTAGTATGGGTGATCGAGTGGCATCAATCACTTCCTTACCCTCCTTAGATTTAAGAGCTTCTATCGATCGTTCTGGACTAACCGAACGTTCCCTCTTGTCTACCTAGTCTCTATAGGTAGACATGCTTTAAGTGAAGAATTGAATAATAGAACACTTGAACTAGAAACTTAAAAGTGAAGAATAATATACTCTGAATAATACACAATAAGTCTGATTTAACAAACATCACATAATGTAACAAAAGAAAATGCATAATATACAATAAGACGGTGAAACAAAAGTGAACTTCATTAATTTTAGGAAAGTTTTACAACAAGTTACATTTGAGAAACATAAAAGGAAATCCTAGTACAATCTATCTAGACTATTGTCTCTGCTCTCTCAATACTCTAACATCCTCTACAACATGGGTCAACTGTGACTCCATCCTCTTCTGTCTCGCCTCTATCCTCCTAGATGGAAGTCATAGATCGCATCTGTGCACACAGCTCCGTAGTCTCGGAACTTGTTAGTGAAGGACCTCCAGTCTCAAAATGTGATGATCTGGGGATCTTCTGATGACCCTAATCTGCCTCACGCATCTCAATGTCATCTCTTGCCTGGTCATCTGTATCTGGACCAGCATCGTGGTCACCACCATCCGACTCATCATCCTCCTCATCAGTCTCAAGACCATCTTCATCATCTGATCTCTCAGTCTGAGTAATTTGCATCTGATGAATAGTCCTCGTCCCGATGTCATAGCCCAGCAATTGTGTCTGCATCAATGTATCCTCTAGCCTCACTCCGAAATGCCGGAAGATAAGTGTGAGGAGACGTCCGAAACAAAGGTTCCATACGCCTGGTGACGTCACAACCTCTAGCATGATGTTCTGGATGATGAAGGAAAGATCAATCTCGAAACCCTGGTATATGTGGTAAATCAGTAGAGCATCCATCACTGATACTCTCTCGTGATGCCCTGCCTTCGGGATGATGTTGCGACCCACAATGCGACCGATGATTCTAGCTGAATCTATCATCTGTGCACTAGTCCGTGGTGTATAGCACCCATCATCTCTCCAAAATGTGATGCAAACCTCAGGCAGCTCATGTGGTAGTAGAAAAGCATCTATCTCTGCCCCAGTCGGTATCCATACACACTCATGAGGGTAATGTGGCACCCAGAAGATCTCTGCTAGTGTACTAGTAGAAAATCGAATCTGTGTCTCACGAACTCGACTCTCTAGGATCAACTCTAATGGACCTCGCCTCCGACCCTCCTCGACTGATGTAAGGTTGCTGAAGAACAACCTCACTAATTCCGGATAGATAGGAAGATCCTCAGTAAAAAGATGCATCCACTCCATCGTATCGAATCTCTGACGGATCCGAAAAGTGCTAAGCTGTCGTAGTCTGAGTACGGCCATACTCAATACGGCATCGCTCGAAGAAGGCCTCATACAAGTACTCCGCTCGAGGTGTACTAAATAGGTCTCTGCGAATGACTACATCTCCTAGCTCCAAAAGTGGAACCTGACCTCTGCCTCTGCCTCTCCGACCACCCATATGTCATCCCTGAGGAAGCATGATGTCTGTATAGCTGTAAAGAAGACAAAAAGAGACTTGATGTTAGTAGGATTACAAATTTCAGCAAGGGTATTTACGTAATTTTTCAAAAATTTTCGATTTTGGCGAAATTGCAGATTGAGCATACTAGCATGTGCATGGTACATAGAATAGTGTGTTAGCATGTTTTTTATTCGAGAAAAACATTTCAATTCGATGGTTTAAAGGACAAAATTCAGCAAGCATAGAAAGGGGGAAAATTCTCAAATTAGTCAAAATGCGATTTTTGAAGTTTGGATTTGGCTCAATCAATTTACATACACATGTTCATCATATTATTGCAAGTATGTAGGAATTTATTTGAAGACGAAACTCTTTGCGGTTTGAAAATGAAAGAAGATTTTCAAAAGAGGGTTTCCGGTTGAGAAATCGTTAACAAGAGACCATGAAATGGATAGCAAGCATTATAAAGCCATGGCGTTGTGTTAAGATCACCTAGAACACATTCCTATATGTTCCTAGACATGTTTCCTAGCAATTATAACAAGTAAATCATGATTTTTGGATGAATACTTTTCAGTTTTTGAAGTTGTTAAGCAAGGAAGAAGAAATTTTACCTTAGATGATGTTGCAAGAATGTTGGAGACTTGTTGTTGATGTTAGATGGCCTAGAATGGCTCTTGAAGACCTTAGAGAACCTTGCCCTAGAGCTCTCCCACGAAGCTTGGTGTTTTGGAATGAGTATGAAATGAAAAATGTGATTTTTAAGGTGTTTTTCGCACACTGTTTGCGTGTGGTCGATCGTTTGCGTCGATGTTGGATCACTCGACCCAGCCAATCGACCCAAAGAGTAAATTTTTGGAACTTTGGATAAATTTGGGGATTTTGATATATGGTTCATGAATGACTATTTGATGATTAAAGTGATGATTTTTAGTCTTATATGGATATGCTAAGCTAAGGTTAAGTGATTATTGATGGTATATTGGAATTTCAGTGTTTTTGACTTATTTTGATTTTTGCAGAATGGTTGTGCTAAGGAATTGCAATATTGGTTCTAATAGTACTAGAAATGAGGAAGGAGCGTTTCATGAAGATACTCCTAATGGTAGCACTGGTCAGCACACTAATGTGAATGGTGATAATACGACCAGTATACCGAATGCTCCAGAAGTGAATAGTTTTCGTGATATTGCCAATATCATGGGCAACATCATGCAGCAGCAGTCGAATCAGTTCAACCAGATGATGATGGGTTTCATGACACTGCATACTGAGACTCGTACTGGTGTGAATGGAACTCCTCATACCGCAGTCCCTAATGCGGAAAGGCTAGCTGGAACTCCTCATACTCGCCCGATTGAAAGTTTTCTGAAGATGCAAGTGCCTTCTTTCACTGGTGTTACTAAGGACACTTTGTTCCCTAACAAGTGGCTGAGGGAATTGGAGAAAGCATTCCGTCACCTGCAGGTGCTCCGAGGCACGAAGATCTTGTTTGCCGAACAAAAGCTTCAGCAAGAAGCCGACGCTTGGTGGACCTCCACTCGTCCTATCTTGGAAACCTTGCATGTTGGTGGACAAACTTGGGAAATTTTCAAGGATGCATTTTGTAAGAACTATTTCCCTAGCGAGTTGACTGATGCTAAGGAAGCTGAGTTCATGGGCCTTACGCAAGGACCTTTGTCTGTGTTGGAGTATCAACAGAAGTTTGAAGAGCTATTTTACTTTGCCCAAGATTCTGTAAGACCTGATCATGCCAAGGCAAAGAAATTTTTCAAGGGATTGCGTCCTGCAATCAAGGCTTATCTTACTGTGATTTCGATTGAGAGCTACGCTCAGGTAGTTCAAGTTTCAAAGAAGATTGAAGAAACTGAGAAGGAAAGTGCGCGTGTGTAAAGGACGTGGCAGCCAAGGAACACTGGTTTGGTTGACCATACGAAGAGAAGGTTCACTAGACCTACACCGTATCCTACTTCTAATTTTCAGCCTAGGAGTGTAGGCCAAAATTCTAGTTTTGCACTAGCCGGACAGTAGCGCCAATTCATTGGGAACAGACCAATTGTGAATGTTCCAAATGCTAGGCCAGTGAGTGTGAACCCTAGACCTATGGGTTAGAAGCCTCCAGTGGTAGCACCTTCAGTTGGGCAGCCGGTTTGTTTTGTTTGTAAGCAGCCTGGTCATTTTGCACGTACTTGTCCCAAGAAACCTAATCAGCCCTATGTTCCTGTAGCGAATAGTGTACCTGCCCCTGTGCCTGGAAAAGTGTTTAGTATATCTGGTACTGAACAAGATGCAAACCATGAAGTTGTGACAAGTACTTTGTTAATCGCTTCTATTCCTGCATTTGTGTTGTTTGATACGGGTGCATCTCATTCGTTTATCTCATCTGCATTCGTTAGGAAGACTGATTTGTTACCTAAGAATTTGTCTAGTTGTTTAATGATTAGTACTCCTACTATGTCACATCCCCCCAGCCGGTACCCTAACTGGCATACCCGGGAGTGTGATCCACAGCCCCGAAGATCAAGTATCGAGGAAATCATCCTCCCACATATACAATAACATAATCATAAACAAGAAATAATCAAGGTTTAAACATTATAAACAAAATATTTAACTCAAGAAAGAATAAATGATATAATCGAGTGCGGAAAAGATACCGGATATCCGAAGATATCAAGATAAGTAAAGTGAGGCGGAAACTCACTTCACAAACATAGCGGAACGTAGAATGAAAGTTTAAAATGAAATACAACTGAAACCAATGTACTAATAAATGAACTAAGAATATAAGTCTTCTAGTCTATAGATGACGTCTTCATAAGTGTGGACTTCATCAATCCAACGGATCTGTTCTAACTCTATGCTGCCTTCAAAAGTAGTACGCAGCTTGATCCGCCGGGGGATCATCAGAGTAAGCTTGATCGTTGCTAGCACCTTGCGTGAAATACGCTTCATCGGCTTGCGCTTCACTATACTGCTTGTCATAATACTCTGTACCTGCAGGATAATCTAACAAGAAAATGTACAAAAAGGAATGAGTTTCGAAGAAACTCAGTAAGGCAAGTTAATCCATAACATCATAGATAACATGTGGCAAAACATAACATGATGCAATGCAATATGGAACAGATAAAGTATGAATGCATCTAAACTCTATGTATGCTGGTCTCTATGGTAGACATGCTTTATGTCATAGCACCGTACTACTCTGGGTAGGTCAGTCACTCGGCTCCAGTAGGCAGTGGGTCCGGGCATCCCTCAGGACAAACCATGGTAAGGGGTTAAGTCAACACACTCTCTCACAAGAATTTGGCATAAGTACCGGCGCATGTCAGGGAAAAGCCTAGCCCAATGCAAGTCATCTAGTCAGTTATATCATGTCAGATCCGGATACTTTCCCTATGGCACCGACCAACTCGGTTCCGTATCCTTCACACTAGAGTCAGCGTATCCTATGGCACCGACCAACTCGGACTACAGACTCATCAACCCTATTGGTTATCCACATATGGTAAACGGGAAGCTCTCATGTCCTCTCACGGGTTGGTTACCAGTCTTGAGCGCCCATGAGCCCAAGTCTAGCCATATGCAATTCTCCAATAAATGGTCCCCACAATATGATTCCCGTCCTCTCACGGGTTGGTTACCGGTCTTGAGCGCCCGTGAATCACATTCGCTACCACGGGTCGTTCGGCCTTCCGATTCGGGTCTGATATAACAGGGGTAAATCCTAGCCAAACACTACTAGACATCCCTAGGTATGACAACCAATGATTCGGGAAAGCGTCGATGGGCATCTTCGGAGAACATCCCATACTATTCCCTCCGATGTCCAAGGACAAAAGCGTCAAAAGGACACTCCCCAATCCCAAACCATACCTAGGCAAACACATTCTTAGATCAGTCATGACATACACAACCAACAGTTCATCATATACAAGAGAATGTAAAAGCAAAATCAGATTAAGCAGTAATAATTAACTCATATAACATGAATAATAAAAAGGATAACATAAACAAGTGCTATTGTTCTCACAAGTAGGAGATCGAATTAAAATACAATAACAGTATGTAAAATCATAGTTTCGCAAAGTAGAAACCAGAGAACAAGCAACCTATGTAGTTAAGGAATCAACTGTCCTTACTTGATTATCGAAGAATATGATCCAAGAATCAAAGAGAGCAACTCCAAACTTAGCAAATAGACTCCTAACAATCATAGATACAACATTAGGAAAGATGCCTAAAATATCAGAGAGTAAACGAATCAAATCGGGCGAAAAACGAAGCTACTGACTCCTTTGGTCGAGTGCTTGGTCGAGTGCCCCACTCGACCAAGGAGTCGACCAAGCAAGTCAGTACAGAATTGTACAGACTGCTTTGGCCATAACTGCCTCGTTTGAAGTTGGATTGATCCGAAATTTGAAGGGGAACTTCCTAAGGTATATTAGGATCATATAGTAAGAGAAAAACATCAAGTAATGGGGAAATTTTGGGTTCTTGATCTAACCCAAGAAATTAAGGTTTCAACCTTATGGTTCCCATAAAAAGGTTGAGATCACAGAATGAAAGAAAAATAATTAATTGGCCAAAAGCAATAAGAAAATCATAGGAAAACTAATTTAGGTTAATAGATACAACATTAGGAAAGATGCCTAAAATATCAGAGAGTAAACGAATCAAACGGGGCGAAAAACGAAGCTACTGACTCCTTTGGTCGAGTGCTTGGTCGAGTGCCCCACTCGACCAAGGAGTCGACCAAGCAAGTCAGTACGGAATTGTACAGACTGCTTTGGCCATAACTGCCTCGTTTGAAGTCGGATTGATCCGAAATTTGAAGGGGAACTTCCTAAGGTATATTAGGATCATATAGTAAGAGAAAAACATCAAGTCATGGGGAAATTTTGGGTTCTTGATCTAACCCAAGAAATAAGGTTTCAACCTTATGGTTCTCATAAAAAGGTTGAGATCACAAAATGAAAGAAAAATAAATAATTGGCCAAAAGCAATAAGAAAATCATAGGAAAACTAATTTAGGTTAATAGAAACATTTCCCATGAGGTTTCCCTCGCATGGGAGGTTAACAAGAGTTTCCAGAAGATCATACTAGGGTTAGGGTTTCAAAAAAATCTTCGGCTAGGGTTGAGATCATGATGATGATCATAGATCTCAAAGAAACGAAGGAGATCACGAAGGGATGGTTGCAAGGATGCATCATCAACTCCCTGATCTCAATCAAGAACAAGATCGAGAAAGAAAATTTAATAATTCAGAAGGGATACTAACCTTGAATTGTAAGAACAGAGAAAAGAGGCTTCAGATCTGCAGAGGAGTCTTCGAAATTACCATAGTGAGTTTCGGAGAGGTGTTCTCACGTTCACAAAGTGTTTAGGAGGCAGCCGTAACAAAGAAATACGAAGTAGGGTTTAAATAACAGTGAAAAACCCTAAAATTACAATTTCTCAGATTTCACCTTCCTTTAGTCGAGTGCTTGGTCGAGTGGCCCACTCAACCAGTCAGTCGACCAAGGCAGACAGTAACGAATAATCAGGGATTTGGAGGATCAAATGGGCTTTAAACCTTATGGGCTTTTGCATACACATCAATTAACATGTCAAGTGTGAAGAAAAACCTTCAAACCAAGTTAGATAATACCCCAAGTCCTTCAACTAATCTCATCTTCAGACAACTGCAGCTTCCTTTCCAAATCCACACAGACATCCAAGTATGGAACTCCATCAACAACATCCATGGGTTCAGCGTCAAACACCATGTCTTCTACGGAGATGGCCCATAGTTGGCTTTTTTCTTTACTCCGGGTCTTCGGACCTAAAACCAACCGGGTTACCGGGTCAAGGTCAAGGTTAGGTTAGGGCTGGGTTTCACATACTAGATCAGTTGTGAAACTAGATAAGGTGATAGAAGATTGTCCCATTTTGATTTGCGAGAAGAAATTGAAAGCCGATTTAGTGATTCTTGACATGAAGGACTTTGATGTTATTCTTGGAATTGATTGGTTGACAGCCCATAAGGCTGTGATTGTTTGTTCTTCAAGGAAAATTCAATTCTAGATTAGTAGTAATTCAGCCTTTGAGTTTCAAGGTGATAAAGGAAGAGTTAGCAAGAAGACTTTGACTGCCTTGATGCAAGTCTGTGCACTAGTGGGAAGTGCTACAGCTGAAAGTGAAGTCAAGGAAGTGAAGAAGAAGCTTGAAGAAGTTGAAGTTGTTTGTGATTTTAAGGATGTCTTTTCGGATGATTTATCAGGATTACCTCCGGATAAAGAATTGGAATTTTCAGTTGAATTAATTCCAGGAGCCGCTCCGGTATCTAAAGCTCCATATAGAATGGCGCCTACCGAGTTGAAAGAACTACAAGACCAGCTGAATGAACTCTCAGATAAAGGTAATATACAGCCTAGTGTATCGCCTTGGGGAGCCCCGGTTTTGTTTGTTAAGAAGAAAGATGGTAGTATGCGTATGTGCATTGATTACCATGAGTTGAACAAATTGACCATTAAGAATAGGTATCCACTCCCTCGGATTGACGATCTTTTCGATCAGTTGAGAGGTGTAGCAGTGTTCTCAAAGATTTATTTGAGATCCGGATATCATCAGTTGAAGGTGAAAGCTTGTGATATTTGTAAGACAGCTTTTAGGACAAGATATGGTCATTTTGAGTTTAGAGTCATGCCCTTCGGTTTGACTAATGCTTCTGCTGTGTTTATGGACTTGATGAATCGAGTATTTCATGATGTCCTAGGTAAGTTCGTTATTGTCTTTATCGATGACATTTTGATTTACTCAAAGAATGAAGAAGAGCATAGGAAGCATCTTGGTATTACTTTGCAAAGACTAAGAGAGAAGAAGTTGTATGCCAAGTTTAGTAAGTGTGATTTCTGGCTTCCAAGAGTGGTATTTCTTGGTCATGTTGTTTCAGCCGAAGGTATTCATGTCGATCCCGACAAGGTTAAGGCAATTGCCGAGTGGGAAAGACCGAAGAATGTGTCAGAAATAAGAAGTTTCTTAGGTTTGGCTGGTTATTATAGGAGATTTATTGAGAACTTTTCTAAGTTGGCTGCTCCTATGACTAAGCTAACTAGGAAAGAAGAAAAGTTTGTTTGGTCTGACGCATGTGAGAAGAATTTTCAAGAATTGAAGGATAGATTGACAAGTGCCCCGGTTTTGACAATACCCGATAATTCCGGTGGTCTGACAGTCTATACCGATGCGTCTAAGATTGGTTTGGGTTGTGTTTTAATGCAACATGGGAAGGTGATAGCTTATGCTTCAAGGCAATTGAAAGAATATGAGCAGAATTATCCCACTCATGATTTGGAACTTGCAGCCGTTGTTTTTGCCCTAAAGAATATGGTGAGAAGATTGCTATTTTCACAGATCATAAAAGCTTAAAGTACTTCTTTACCCAAAAGGAGTTAAATATGAGACAAAGAAGATGGTTGGAGTTAGTCTCTGATTATGACTGTGATATCCAGTATCATCCTGGTAAAGCAAATGTTGTTGCGGATGCTCTTAGTAGAAAAAGTAACAAGAAGGAAATACATTTGAATGCTTTGAGCAAGTCGTTGTTGAAGTCAATTTCAGATTTTGAATTTGAAGTTGTTTCGCAAAGTTCAGATGTTGTGCTTTCAGCCATGACAGCAAGATCCACCCTTAGGTATCGAATTGTTGCCTTGCAAGATTCGGATCCGGAATTGAAAGAGAAAATAGAGAAGATTTCTTTAAATTCTGATTTGAACCCTGATTTAGTATATCTATGGATGGTGCCTTATTGTTTAGAGGAAGACTTTGTGTGCCTACAGTTGAAGAAGTTAAAAAGGAAATTTTTAGGGAAGCACACCAGTCAATCTTTACCGTACATCCAAGAGGTGCAAAAATGTATAAGGATTTGAAAGAACATTTTTGGTGGATTTGATTGAAGGCTGATGTAGAAGATTTTGTAGCGAAGTGCGAGACTTGTCAACGTGTTAAAGCTGTTCGACAACCTCCGTCTGGATTATTGCAGCCCCTACCCTTACCTGGTTGGAAATGGGAGAACATTACTATGGACATCGTGACTAGCTTGCCTCGAACAAGTAGAGGTAATGACACTGCATGGGTAATTGTTGATAGGTTGACCAAATCAGCCCACTTTATTCCTATGAAGATCACTCACACTATGGATAAGTTAGCTAGACTTTATGTGGACAATGTTGTTCGTCTGCATGTAGTGCTTGTGAGTATTGTGTCTGATCAAGGCCCTAGGTTCACTTCAAGATTTTGGAACAGTTTGCAGAAAGCTTTGGGAACCCAATTGAATTTGAGTACTGCTCATCACCCACAGTCTAATGGACAGTCTGAGCAGACAATTCAGATTTTGGAAGATATGCTTAGATCTTGTGTTGTTGATATGAGTGGTAATTGGGATGAACATTTAGCTTTGGTTGAGTTTGCCTATAATAACAGTTATCAGTCGACGATAGGCATGGCCCCATTTAAAGCTTTATATGGAAACACTTGTAGGACACCTCTGTATTGGACCGAAACTGGAGAAAGGAAAGTGTTAGGACCAGAAATGATTGAAGCTACAAGTGCGATGGTAAATATGATAAGAGAAAGGATTAAGTCTGCTCAGTCAAGACAATAATCTTATGCTGATAGAAGAAGGTTAGATTTGGAATTTCAAGTTGGCGAGAACGTTTTTTCTAAAGGTATCGCCTATGAAGGGTGTAATGAGGTTTAATGTTAAAGGAAAGCTTAGTCCTCGTTACATTGGACCTTATGAGATTCTTGAAAGGATTGGATCTATTGCTTACCGTTTGGCTTTACCTCCGTCATTCGCTGAGACTCATTATGTATTTCATGTTTCGATGCTTCGAAAGTATGTCGAGAACCCGGATCATATACTACAGCAAGAATCTGAAGGACTTTGCGCTGGTCTATCTTATAAGGAAGAACCGACCAAAATCCTGGATAGAAAGGATAAGCAGTTAAGGAATCGAACTATCCCTTTGGTGAAGATTCAGTGGATGAAACATACCCCTGAAGAAGCGTCTTGAGAGAAGGAAGAAGACATGAAGGAGAAGTTTCCTCATCTTTTTGGAAGTTCAGGTATGCTTTCAATTTCGAGGACAAAATTTCTTTTAAAGAGGGGGGAATGTGAAACCCGGCCCTAACCTTAACCCGGATACTCTTTATCTGTAGGTCCGAAGACCCGAAGTAGAAGTAAAAGTCAACTTTGGGCCATATCAGTAGAAGATATAGTGTTCGACTCCGAAACTATGGAGATTGAAGATCATGCCCCATACTTGAAGATAGTGTTGGATAAAGAGAAGAGACTACGCCTTGATGAAGTGAAGATTGGTTGATGACCTTAGAGCTTGGTGGGATATGATTTAAAGCCATTTTTCCATGCTAGGTAAGTTATAGAATATGTGTTTAAAGTTTCATTTGATTCCGAGTAGTGGAAGGCCCTCAAATCCCTGATCTTGGCTTTGCTGTCTGCCTGGGTCGACTGGGCCAAGCTACCCAGCCAATCGACCCAGAGATGCTGAACTCGAGCATAATCTTCTGTTTAGGTTATGTTGCTATATATACCCCATAACTTCGTGATTTTAGTATCCCTAGCCTCCAAAACACTTAGAGAACGAAGGGAACTCATCTCCAAGCCTTCAAAAGTGTAGAAGAAGACCTAATCTTGCAAACTTGCTAATTCTCTCTCTTGTTCTTCAATCAAAGGTTAGTATTCAATCTTTTGCGTTCTTGATTCATTCTTTCCATGATCATTCTCATCTCTAAACTGAGATTATGATGAAGATGCTACAACCTTGTAGTCATATCTTTACAATCTCTTTTCATTCTCTTATGCCATGATCATCTCATTCATTCTTAATTTGATTTTTATGATTTCATCTTAAACTATGATCATATTCCTATTTTAATTTATTCTAGCATTGTAGATGCCTCTCCATGATTATTCATACCTCTGATTTACTGTGTTCTTGTACTAGAATGAGATCTTATCATCTCTTTTGTTCATAACATGTTTCCAATAAAAACCATGATTTTTACCAAAACAGAAACTATGATTTCAAATTAGTAAGTAATGGTTTTAATGGTTGTTTTATGTCTAAATTATGCTTTTTAGTCTTAGACTACTGTGTTAGACATACTCTCCAAGTTTCGTCGCATTCCGGATTGTGTAGCATAGGTTTCAGATCAAGATTCTCTTTTTGGATTCGGATTTGCCCTTGGGCAGACTACCTAGGTCGACTGACTCAGTCAACCCAGCCAATCAACCAGCAACGACGAATTGGATTTCTTCGTCCCTTTCGATTCGATTGATGCTTATTCTTTTAGGACTACTTCCTAATGATTGTGTGATGCTATTCTAGGGTTTATTTGCTAACTTTGGATTCATCCTCTTGTCCATCCGGAATATATTCAAATCTATTTAAGGTAAGGAAAGTTGTTACCATATTAACAAAGATTGCATAGATTTAGTTTCTAATTTGGGAACTACTTAGATTTGCTACTGTTATGTTAGTTTCTATTATGATATGAATGTTGTAAGTACAGTAGGATCTTATTTTCTTATTTAATTTATGTACTTGATCATGTATGAATACTTATTCATGTACTTTGCTCATTATTTCGATATTGTCTTATTATACTCTTTCATATGATGAGATATCTGTCGTGGATGATATGACTGAATTATGATTGTGATTATTTTGGTATGATTTGGGATTGGGGAATGTCCTTTTGACATTTCTGTCCTTGGACCTCATTGGGAGTAGTATGGGATATTTCCAATGTTGCCCTTTGACACTTTCCCGGATTATTGGTTTTCATACCTAGGACTTGTATAGCACTGTTTGGCTAGGATATTTTCCTGTTATATCAGACCCGATTCAGAAGGGTATTGAGACCGAACGATCCGTGGTAGCAATGGGGATTTATGGGCGCTCAAGACAAGTAACCAACCCATGAGGGGACATGAATGGCCATGTATGGGTAGGATACACTTGGGCTCATGGGCGTTCAAGACCAGTAACCAACCCGTGAGAGGACATGAGAGCTTCCCGTTTACTATATGTGGATGACCTATAGGGTTGATGAGTCCATAGTCTGGGACTATGCTGACTCTAGTGTGAAGGATACCGGAAAGGATCGCCAGGGGCGAGGAATGAACGTATCTGGATCTGAGTTGATGTAACTAAGTAGAAGACTTGCATTGGGCTAGGCTTTACCCTGACATGCGCCAATACTTAGACCAATGGTGATGAGAGAGAGAGGTGACCTAAACCCCTAACCAAGGAATGTCCATGAAGGATGCAAGACCCAACTACCACTGGCTAACCCAAGATGCCAGGATGGCTGAGGGGGAGTGACTGACCTTCCTAAAGAAGTATGGTACTATGACTTAAAGCATGTCTACCTATAGAGACCAGCATACATAGAGTTCGATTCATACATGAATTGTCTGTCTCATATCATATCACACTATGCTTTGTTTATGCGATCATGTTATTTATGCTATTATGGAATAACTTGCCTTGCTGAGTTTCTTTTGAAACTCACTCCTTTTGTACAACATTTTTTGTTAGATTATTCTGCAGGCTTTGATGACTATGAAGCGCAATATGAAGAAGCGCAAGATGAAGAAGCATACCACACGCAAGGTGTTGGCAACTATGAAGATTACATTGAGGATTCCTCGAGTGGTCTCACTTGTTACCAAGATTAGCCCTACTGTGGAGTGGGAGTGTCTGAGCGTGATTGATGATGTCTATGTTTACGAAGACGTTCTTTACAAATTAGAATAGACTTAGCTTAGTTAGATTATATCTTTCTTTCTTGTCTTTAGAATCAGTTGTAATTTCCTTTGACTTTCGATCTACATTCCGCTGTACTCGTGGAGTGAGATTCCGCCTCAGTCTACATTTGATTTTATATATCTATTGGTATCATTTCCGCACTCTGATGATTATCTCGTTACTTTACTTTGATTCATTTGAATAATATTGTTAACCTTGATTTAGTCTTGTTCTTGATTATATTGTTGTGAATGTGGGAGGTTGATTTTACTAAATACTGGATCTTTTGGACTGTGGATCACACACTCGGGTATGCCAGATAGGGTACCAGCTGGGTGGATGTGATATTGTGGGTAGGTGATGTCTTATATAGTGTGTACCTTCGAATCTCCTTCGTTGGATGTATTTAAGCCTTCTTCAGATAACCGGATCTTAACGAATAAATCCGTTAATGATAGATCCGTCTGAGGTATGGCTAATAGATAACTCCTTTGATAATATGATCGTTATATGGTAGTTATCCATATGATAACGATCGGTATCTTGCGCAAATGCCGCTAACCGTCTCTTTGATGATTAGTCCATTCCGATTATAGTGGATTCGGACGTATCTGTTGACTGAGTCAGTTTACTTCCTCCGTAAGCTACCTTTTGAACCCAGCCCATTCGGAAGCGAGTCGATTCCTTTCCTCCCGACCGGGGTCAAGGGTCGAACCAAGGATGAACCCAGTTCGATTATATTTTCTCCGTATCACCCATCTTGCACGATCGTCCACTTCTGTGAGGTTAGTAACCGCCCTTTGACGGATTATCCATCCTGAGTTTCTTGGGTGCGTGCTTGCATTCTGGACGTGCAAGGTTTCTTCCTCAACACGCTATCATTTAACCCGGTTCATTCGACCCTGAAACAGTCAGGTTGTTCTCGATCGGGGTCAAAGGTCGAACCGATGATGGATCCGGTTGAATTATGATTTTCTCGTATCCCATATCATTGAGTAGTAAACACAATGTTTGGTTTCACAATCAGAAACGTTGATGTGTTCAAAAAATGGACCACATAGACAATAAAATGGGTCCATTAAATTTCATTGGTGTTATGAACCTTAATGGGCCTAACCAACTTATCACCAATCCACTGTTTGTCTTTCTTTAGAAAGACCAACTCATCAAAGGCAGCCCAACCAAATGTTTTTTATGGATAACAACTCTCGACACATGGAACTCTATTGTTTGGTAAAGACGCTTCATTCCATGGGACATTAATGAATCTCTACCCCAAATGAGTTGCAGGGTTAGCTGGTCATTACTTTTGCTCAGCGCTTGAATACCTTAATGAGCAAATGTGTACTAGAAGAAAAATCCAAGGCCCCATTATTATCAACAATGTCAATTTTAATTTTAGGTTATCGCATGTCAACTTCTAAAATCCTATTCTAATTTTAGACTTGACAATTTTCCATTTTAATCTTCTTGATGTTGAATGGGTTCTTTTGATCATCATTGATAGGGTACATTTTACTTTAATCTTTAACGCACAGAGATCAAAACCAAAACAAGATTAATCAAGGTCTATCAGAGACAACTGTAACCAAATAGAGACAATGAGATAAAATAGATCAATACCTTGATGGGTGGCTTAAGCAGCAAAAGACCACACTTTTACATGGAAGGTCAGAGTTTGAATCTCCTCAGGACCAAGCCCCACCTATATTAATTATATAAAAGCTACCATGAATATGTAGTCGAGGTGTATGTAAGCTGGTCTAGATGAACCTTAGATCCCAAAATATAATCAATAAGGGGTGTTGATTCTAGGACAAAATTGTTGAAACCTGATTAAATCGGTCCATTAAGAACCAAATCAGCTAGACTAATCCAAGGCTAATTGGGCGGTGGTGTATACATAGATTGAGGATCGAAATATCTATCGGTTTAAGGCTGGTTTGGTCCAACTTGTTATTGGCCTGTTAGGCTGAATCAAATGGTCTGAACTGTTAAAAATCCCAACCTGTAATAGCATTCTTAAATTTCCAATGTGTTATAAGATGAATTCAATGCTTTTATTAAGTTAGTCATTATATATTTATAATGGAACTAGCATTTTCTCTGATATAGTAATATCAGAGTCTACAAAGAAATACAATATATGATTCTCATATACAATAAGATAATTTTGATATGGAAAGATAGATTGTCACCCAAGATAAAAGGTGCATAGAATGGAAATATTGACTGTCAATATTGTGTAATGAGATGGTTGTGATCTTCAATAAATGGGAGTGTGAATCACTAAGATTGTATCCTGAGGTAGTTGAGATCTTCAATTGGAAGTACAATCTCTTTGGGGGTAATGGACATCCATAAATAAACATTATTTATAACACTCCCCCTTGAATGTCCATCAATAGATAATAGATAATGTACCTCGTTAAAACCTTACTAAGAAAAAACCCTGTGGGAAAAAATCTTAGTGAAGAAAAAAGAGTATACATATCTAAATAATACGTATTAGTAGCTACATCATTAAAAACCTTACCAGGAAAATCCAATGGGACAAAACCTTGGTAAAGGGAAAAAGAGTATAACACATATTTTACTCCCTTTGATGATAACATCATTAAGTATCCTTGAATACGCACATTCCAATATTATATACCAGCTTCTCAAAATTTGAAGTAAGCAATCCCTCAATAAATATATCCGCCAAATTATCACTTGAACGAATTCAATGAACATCGATTTCACCATTTTGTTGAAGATCTTGAATGAAGAAGAATTTATGTGAAATATGTTTCGTTCTATCTCCTTTGATGTATCATCTCTTCAATTGAGCTATGCATGCTACATTATCTTCATATAATATTATTGAAACTCCTTCTTCTAGTAGAAGACTGCATCATTCATGAATGTGTTATATCATTGATCTTAACCAAATATATTGTCGACTTACTTCATGAATCACTATCATCTCTGCATGATTTGAAGAAGTGACAACTATAGTTTGTTTTGTCATGAAATAGCTAATCTTCACTTGTGAATAAATAGCTTGTTTGAGATCTAACTTTATGTAGATCAGATAAATATCATGTATCTGCATAACAAGTAAGTTGATATCCGCATTCATAAAATAACATCATGTCAATAATTCCTCGAAAGTACTGAAATATATGTTTAATACCATTCCAGTGTCTTCGTGTTGGAGAAGAACTAAATCTTGCTAATAAGCTTATAGAAAATGCTATATCTGATCTTATACTATTAGCAAAAAACATTAATGCCCTAATTGCACTAAGTATGGTACTTCATGACCAAGAAATTCTCCACTGTTTTCTTAGGGTCGAAATGAATATTTCTTTTATATTGAGCGATCTCACAACCATTGGGGTACTCAATGGATTTTCTATGAAAAATCGCTTCAAAATATTATCTATTTAAGTTCATTGATGAACGAATATTTCATTCGTCAAATGCTCAATTTACAAGTCAAGACAAAATATTGTCTTTTCAAGATTTTCATTTCAACTTTCTTCAAATAATCTAATGCTTTTGGAAACTGTTCAGGAGTTTCGATGACATCAATATATACACTTATTATAACAAAATTAGATCCATATCATTTAATAAAGGCACAATAATAAATTGGATCATATATTCTTCATTTAGTAAATATCCACCAAAGAGACTATACCATATATGTCATGATCATCTCTGAAGTCTTATTAAACAAACTTCTTAGGAATTTTTATGTGCTTCAGACATTTTGAGTCTTTCAGAAATTTTCATATAAATTTCATACTCGAGTAAGCCATATAAATAAGCTGTAATAATATCCATTAGACGCATATCAAAATTGTCATATACTGTCACACTAATAAGATATTTGAAGATGATTGCATCCACCACTAGAGAACATGTATCCATGTAATCAATGCAAGGCCTTTGCGAAAATTCTTGTGCCATAATTCATGTTTTATATATCACAATTTCATTCTTTCTCTCATTTCATTTTTCGCACGAAAACTCATTGTACCCCACTAGCTTTATATCTTCAAATGTTGGACTACAAGTCCAAAAACTTTAATTTTTCAAGCGAATTCAATACTGCTTGAATTGCATTTTTACGTTTTGGCCAATTATTTCTTGATTTACATTCATTAAGAAATTTATGTTCAAGATCTTCGTCTTGTTTCATTATTTCAACAATAACATAATATGCAAAAATGTTGTCGATAATTTTATATTTTCAATTCCATCTTTTTCCTGCAATGACATAACAAATCGAGATCTCTTCATTATTTTCAAGTACCTGAACCTCTTCTAGGGTTTTATAAGAAGTTATGTCTTTAGGAATTTCATAATCAATTGTCTCCATATTATGATCATCTTGATCATTTGCTACTTTCTTTTTTCTAGGAATTTATCCTTGGAACCGATTGATCTGTCACGTTTTAAACGTAGCTTAATTTCATTTGTACTAATAGATTGTCCTGTTGGGACATCAATTATAACTGGAACATTTGTAGCTGGAATATGAGATTTAGTAACTCTTAACAAGTCAGTAAACCTGGCAATTGATTCATAGTATTTATTGCATTATCCTTTGAACTTCAAGTTCACATTGCTTAGTGCGAGGATCTAAAATGAGATAATGATAATGCATTACAATCAATCTCTTTTTTCAACTATTTATTCTCTCCCCCTCATGTTGGAAAAACTAATTTTTCAAAATCACCGGGGGGAAATTGGGTCCTGCATCCCTCTCGGACAAATCCATGGTTGGGGGTTTCGGTCACCACTCTCTCACATCACCATTTGGTCTAAGTATTGGCGCATGTCAAGGTATAACCTAGCCCAATGCATGTCATCTACTTAATCATATCATGTCAGTTCCAAATACGTCCATTCCTCCCCTCTCGGGATCCTTTCCGGTATCCTTCACACTAGAGTCACGGATATTACTCACCGGACTCATCAACCCTATTGCTCATCCACAAATTGTAAACGGGAAGCTCTCACGTCCCCTCACGGATCATTTCACCGGTCTTGAGTGCCCGTGAGCCCAAGTCTAGCCATTTGCAACCCTACCAATAAATGGCCCCTTCCAGGTATCCGCAATGCAATTTATGTCCTCTCACAGAGTGGTTACCGGTCTTGAGCGCCCACAAATCCACACTACTACCACGGGTCGTTCGGTCTCAATGCCCTTCCGAATCGAGTCTGATATGATAGGGACATCCTAGCCATACATCTAGACAAGTCCTATGTATGTCATCCAATGATCCAGGAAAGCGTCGATGGGCATCTTCGGAGAACATCCCATACTATTCCCTCCGATGTCCAAGGACAGAAGTACCAGTAGGGCACTCCTCAATCCCAAATCATACCTAAGCAATCACATGCTTATTTCCATCCATTACATATCTACAATACATTATCATATTGAAAACATGTCATAACATCTCATAATACAATGTATAAATAAATGGCAAGAATAAGTAAACATGATAAACCAAGTAATTAAGCATGGTACTACTGTCATAAAGTAACTACAGTAGTCATATGATGTCTAAAATCAACTAATAAGTTAAGTCTACTAAGTTACCAACAACAGTGTAAAAGTCATACAGTCTATGTTATATGGCAATAACCATCCTTACCTCAAATTGTGAAGAAGATGATCCGAAGTCACAAGAGAATGGTCCAATTATAGTCCTAAAGTCCTAAACAAACATACATGAAGGATTAGAGAAGAAACCAAAACAATCGGAGATCGAACGGATCAAAACTGGGCAAAAGTTTCTGACAGCAACCTTATTGGTCGATACATTGGGTCGATAGTATCGACCAATAGGCATCGACCAAAAGTATTTCAGACAGCAAGCTGGCTTTTTGGGTTTTGGCTCAAAATTGGTCTTTCGGGTCTCGAATCGATACAAAACTTGGGGAACAGTTCAAACACAATATAGAGACACTAATTATCAAAGAATTAACATCATCCAATGGTCAAATTAGAAATCCCCAAATTGGCATATCAAGTTCAAGAGTTGTTAATCATGGCATTGGCTATTTCTTTGGGTTTTGGCTCAAAATTGGTCTTTCGGGTCTCGGATCGATACGAAACTTGGGGAACAGTTCAAACACAATATGGAGACACTAATTATCAAAGAATTAACATCATCCAATGGTCAAATTAGAAATCCCCAAATTGGCATATCAAGAGTTGTTAATCATGGCATTGGCTATTTCTTTGGGTTTTGTCTCAAAATTGGTCTTCCGGGTCTCGGATCGATACGAAACTTGGAGGGGATGCTAGGAACAGTAGCAAGAGGCTATGTAGCAAGAATTAACATGATCCAATGGTCGAATTGAAAACCCTCAAATTGAGGTCCTAGGTTTAAACTTGCAAGAATCATGTTCTTCAATGAAATCCATTACAATTGCAAGAGAACTTAGGAATTGAATTAGGGAAATGATGGGCAGTAAATTAGAGTACATACTAACATATAATCAGCCCTATTTAAAGAAATCAGATTAGGCAAAGGATTCATGTTTTTATGAAGAAAAATCATAATAAGAATGCAAGAACATTATGCATAATAATCATAGCATTAATATGATATGAAAGGGTTTATTCAAAACAAAAGAGGTTGTAGAAGGGGTGGTTGCAACATTGCAGCACCTTCTTCCTAACCTTAGCAGCAAAAGTAAGAGTAATTAGGAGTAGGTTAGAGAAGGGAGAATAGATTACCAATGACTGGAAGAGGAGCCGGGCCTGGTGGGAGTTTCTGCCAGAGTTTCCTCTGCATCAACACCAAATTCTGCCCACCAGTTTCTTCCTTATCAGGATGAGGCACATAACATGATTCTGAAAGCATCTTTAAGGTTCTGTCACCTAGAACATTCAAATCAAGTGAAATTGCAGAGGTTGGTTGCTGTTCTTGGGGAGTTGAGTCATCAATAGGCAGCCTCAAAAGAGAATACACATAAGGTGAACTATAGGATTCTTTAGGCCCTAGACCCACCAATGAATTGGAGCTGCAACTCCTCCTTGGAGGTCTAAAGATTTCAAAATAGAGGAATAAATAGAAATGTTGGACTTCCTGCCTCTTCCATAAATCCCCAAACCATGGCTTTCATCTCTTATGCGATCTTGTAGCCTGGACAAGCCATGTCAATAGAGAAAACAATGTTGGACAGCAAGTTCAGGGTTGTGGTAAAGGTAGCTTGACCAACAACAATAGCTTGCCTCAATTGGGCGATTTCAAGAACATGATCAAGGAGTTGCTGAATCTTAAGGTGCTGCAGAGATTCACCAGCATCGAGTTTCTGGGTTGAGAAGAAGATCTGATGATCATAGAGCTGTAAAGGTTTCTCCAGCAGTTTCTGGGTTGAGAAGAAAATGATGATTACAGAGTTGTAAAGGTTTCTCCAGCATGAAAAAATAGGAAAGCCATATCATAAACGATTGATGATGATTCAGTGCTAGAACAGCATCCACAACAGCTCGACCAGAAAATGCTTGGTCGTGGGTTGGAGAAATCCCTGGGCTATAGCTGCTGAAGAATCAATATGGTGGCCGAGCTTCATAGTCATCAGAGGGCCATAGATCTTTGCTAAATCAGCGAGTGACTTGCTGGGTTTGTGCTATGATTCAAGATGGGGATTGAAGAAGAAGACGAGGTAGAAGGTGAGAAGTAGAGGAGGCCGAGACAGAGAAGAAGGTTATAAGGGAAATAAAGATAGGTTTTCTGATATCTCTTTGCTTAACATGTGTAGTCCTTTTTTGTAAATATACATACTAAAATGAAATGCTGAATAAATAACAATCTAACACCACAATGAAATGTTTAATAACATAACAGCCACTAACTCTCTCTCCCTCTCTCTCAACTCAAAGAAAATCATGGATATCGATTCCTCACTTCTTCTCTTCAACTAAAAATGAAACCAATCAATTATTTCTTCTCTCCCATTAATTCTTTTCCACTCACTTAAATTTCTTAAAATTAAACCTCCCACTTATTCCCTTTTTCTTTATTAAAAACTTCTCCACTCACCTCTCTCTTTATATATATATATATATATATATATATATATATATATATATATATATATATATATATATATATATATATATATTTAACTTTAGTAAATCAGGGTTTCCGGGTCAAGGTCAGGGTTAGGCTAGGGCTGGATGTCACAGTCGCCACTAAAGAGTGGTTGTCCTCCACATTTGAGATGAAAGACATCGGAGAAGCCAACTTTGTGTTAGGCATCAAGATAGTGAGGAATCACTCAAAGATTTTTCTTGGTTTGTCTCAACAAACTTACTGAGAGAAAGTTCTTGAACGATTCCACATGCAAAACTCCAAGCCCATTGAAACACCAATGGATAAGACGTACAAACTGAGCCTAGATAAATGCCCTAAGAATGAAGAAAAGAAAATTCAAATGTCAAGAGTTCCCTATGCTTCTATGGTTGGTAGTCTGATGTACGCGATGATGTGCACTCGCCCAGATATCTGCTATGTCGTGGGATGGTCAGTCATCACCAGAGTAACCCAGGACTTACCCATTGGCAAGCAGTAAAAAGGATTTTCCGTTACCTTCATGGGACAACAAGTCTCATGCTCACAATTAGTTGTTTAGATTTAAGGTTGAGAGGTTATAGTGATGCTAACTGGGGCAACGATCAGGACGAACGTAAGTCTACCTCAGGTTACATTTTTGTCCTTGAAGGTGGAGCTATTACTTGGAGCAACAAGAAGCAAACATGAATTGTTTTGTCCACGATGAAGGCTGAGTATGTTGCATGCTCAACAGCTATTCAAGAGGCTGTTTGGCTTAGAAGATTCTGAAGAAGTCTTAGACTATTCTCACATGCAAATAATGTAATACTCCTACACACTGCTAGTACAGTAGCTTTGGCTTTTTTCTAAGGATGTTAAGTTCCATGGAAAAGCCAAAACATAGAGATCCGCTACCATTTTGTCCGAGATATCGTAAAAAAAATTAGCAAAATTAAATAAACAAAACATGGAAAAAATTTTAGAAAGGAAAATTACTTGAAAGAAAATTTGAGAGAAGATCTTAAAATATCTACTACCATCAATCTGATTGTAGGTATAATTCTCTCCCTTATCTGATTTTATAGATCTAAGAAAAAAGGAAATAAAGATTCTAAAATTGATTTGTATATAAGTAAAATTAAAAACTACATCACAATTAATAGCAAAATTAGAAAATAAAACATGGAAAGTAATTTTAAAAGTGAAAAAATCCCGCAAATTAAAGACAATTCAAGAGAAAATCCTAAAATATCTTCTACAACAAATTGATATGATCGTATCCGCCTCTCTTCTCCTTCTCCATCTCCTTAATACAATTAATTTTCTTGATGTAGTCTATTCTGCACCCCTATGGCGTGGTTTTCTCCGCCCTTTGTGCCGTGGATGTTTGTTTTCCTCTCCTCCAACCCAATATCCTCCCATCTTCACCTCTTCCTTTCTACGTCTTCCCTTATCACTCGTTTTTCACTTCTCTATAACTCTTCCAATCGTTTTTTCACCTACTTATAATTTTTTTTAAGTTATTTAGATCTTAGTCACCCAAAGCTTTCACCAAATCCAACATAGGGCCCTTTTACTTTAAATTGGTTTCAGATCTGGGTTGATTCGATGGTGCTTTTTTTTAAATGGTGGGTTGTTTCTAATGATCGGCTAGTGGGTGGTGTATGATTTTTGGAATGGTGAACGAAGAAGATAGGTGAAAGGGAAACTCTTCGCCCAGCTAAGGTTTTGGTTATGGTTGAAAAAGAAATGTGTATTGTATGAGAAACAATGATATATTAATAAATTTATACTAAGTTTAACGGTGTTATTTTTTCTTGCGATCCAAATGCAATTTTGGACACATTAGGGAGGTAACATGAATTTAGTTCCAAAATAAGTGATTCAAAGGTAAACTACTTTATTATATATTTTATTATTATTATTATTTTTGTTTTTTTCCTTTTTTTTTTTTAGCGGCAAATTAGACCAACAAGCACCGTTCTTCAGGATTTTGCTTGGGAGCAGTGCCTACGTGGCACTGCTCCAAGCAATGAACGGCTAGATTGATAGGAGTCATGAAATATTAAATCTTGACCACACAATTTCAACATGTGCAATTTAAAACAACTTAAGTGAATGTTCTGGTTTTTCCACCTAACCCAAGCGGTTCAGGCTACTCAAACCAATTCATTTTGAACCAACACTAAGCATAATGACTTTCATCTGTGTTCTGGGCGGAAGTCGACTCTGGTTTTCCTCTTTGCCTCCAAAACGAGAGGCGCTCCTAAGAACAGAGAACTCAGAGGTGCATTGCATCTCCTAAATGCGTTATTCTTTTGATTCTTTTCGGCTTCTTCATCGTCGTAGGATAGTTCTGCTGATTTTAGTTTTTTTGAAGACGAGTTCAGGTACAGCTTGCTTTCGAGATCAGTGTTTGTGATCTTGATGGTCGTGAGGACCAGCTTGTATGCTTCAACTTCATTCAGTACACCAGATTCTGTTCTTACCCTGTGGATGGAGGTTGAAACACTTGATGGTAAAATGAAGTAAATCATTGACGCCATCATATAAATCGCTGGTTTTCCTCTTTCCAAAAAAAAAAACCATAAGTAGCAGAGGTTAATCCTCAACCGACACTAGCAATAACCTACAATCTTATACAATGTGTTGGATTGAGCGTCCATCAAATCTAAATAAATTGTTTACTTCGATTAATCGAATTTATTCATATGGACGACCGTGTTTCCAGAGATTTGACCACAAAATGTGCGACTGCGGAATTGGGCTTTCTGTTTACATGACTACAGCATCGTCTTTTTGAAAATGAAAATTTCAGATAGATATGGTTACACTTCGGGGATTCGAGAATCCAATGTGTTTTACTATCGGATGTTTTAGTGCAAATGGAAGGTGTTAGCAGTCATACCCAATTGGCAAGACCTCCAATTCCTGTTGTTTTGAACAAGGCATTCCTGCAGCACACACAAAAGCATGGGTTGGTTCAAGGCGTTGAATTTGATTCAACCTTTAAGAATTAAAAGAGAAAGGGCAAAATAGAAAACAGTTTTACCTGAAGAGATAAATAGAGAACAGAGCATTCTTGTAGTTGCTTGACGTTCTCGTCTTCTTCGTCTGCGTCCATTTGATGAAGGGGAGGCGGTGAAGAGTTAGTCAGAGAAGATGGTTGGGATGACGGGTTAGGCGGAGGCGCTAACCTGAGGTGCTCTAAAAAATGAGATACCTAGATCCCATTATCTATCGATTTTGCATAGTTGAGATAATTCTAGTGGATCCTGTAAGCGACCAGATATTTGATCACCAAGTCTATTTTACTTGCCATTTAAGTTCTGCTGGAGTTTATTTTCTTGCTTCCAATCTCTTTATTTTCTTGCTTCCAATCTCTTCTAATTCTGACGTTCTTTGAATATCATATCTGGAGTTCAATCACTTCTGTTTCTGACTCTCTCAAAATGAATTGGTTTGAGTAGCCTGAACCGCTTGGGTTAGGTGGAAAAACCAGAACATTCACTTAAGTTGTTTTAAATTGCACATGCTGAAATTGTGTGGTGAAGATTTAATATTTCATGACTCCTATCAATCTAGCCGTTCACTGCTTGGAGCAGTGCCATGTAGACACTGCTCCCAAGCAAAATCCTGAAATTGTATACATCCCTAGAAAACATAAAATTTCAATAAGGAAGTTGTCCAACGTAATTGCCAAGAGGGTCATAGCTACAAACCACAAAGTGGCCACCAACTTTTGCACAACCAACGTGGGCACAACCCAATTGTTGGGTGCTCTTCCAAACAATCTGAGTGTAATGGCCGCACATCTTGCCATTGACACATCTGTTCGTAGCGTGGTCATAGTTTCGTTTCTCATCTACCCATGCCTTCACGGCAGCTGCAGCAGTCTCCAAGCCACCACCGGCAGCCCAGTAAATGTTCTCCCCGTATGGTCCTTGAGAGTGTACGAGTTGGCAATCTACGGATCTCTGGTAAGCATATCTCTGTGCATATTCGGCCAAAGTCTCATTCCATTTCAAAAGGTCTAAACCCATTGACATACGTACTGCATTGTGCTTTTCCAACAATTTCTTCGCGAAGGTTTTCTTCTGTACTACAGGATGAATACTATGACCTTTGAAGGGGTGCACTACTTTATGAAAACGGGCCTCGACAACCCAGGATGTCATCAGACCAGCAGCTAGCAGGAATAGTTGGGTAAACAAAAGAGTCCTGGAAGCCATGTTCTTCGCTAGCTCCTTTTCGCACTTTCTTTCTGGTGGGTTTTCTTACAATCTCAAAAGACTTCAACCTCGTTATATAGTCACTGAGAGCTGTGTTGTCTTTCAACCAACTTCCTCTCTAAATTTAAAGCTATCTTGTATCAGGTGTGGATTCATACATGCTAACTTGTAATGTTTATCTTGTACTTCTATTAACCGTGTCAATTCACCTAAAATTGAAAAGTTGTTACAATTTCCTTCTTTGAAAAATTCATTAATACAAAATAAGTGAAATTGCTTGGGTGTCATGCATTAAATGTGCCACATCGTGCTGTGTACGGTGGAGAGAAAAACTAGGGTCGATGTTTCGATCTCAACGTTTCCTATTGCAAAAGTTGGTTTAAACCACTTATGTGAAACAAGTGGTCCAAATCAAAATCTTGACAATCATTTCGATCTCCACTGTACACAGCACCTTGCATATTTAATGCGTAGCACCCAAGTTGGACTACAAAATAAGGCATAGTAATTTCATATCTCTATATAATTGACTGGTATAAGCTATCATTTCCATTGCAAACCACACCAACAACCAATTAACCAAAAGCCCAGACACCTACTCTTTTCTATGTAGAGAAAACCACTATCTGGCGTACTCCTTAAATTCATTGCTTGGAACAAGTCATCCATGATGCCTCGAGCTTTTAATGTTGGAAAATGTAAAATCTGGATTATTTTGTTTTTAATAGTGGTTCTTCTCATGGTGCATTTAGAGTGACAACATATATGTACCATCAATACATTCCTTGATAGTTATCTCGCCCATATGTTTATTTTAAATGGTATATGGTTGTTTCTCATAAACGAGTTCAACAAGATTGGTTGTGCAGCCTTGTCAAAGCCTCAAAACGACTCAAGGTATTCGTGTCTGACTGACAATGGGTTCTCTCCTGCTTTGGTGTATTGAGGATTTTCGAAGCCTTTTTGAAAGAAGACAGTAGACTCGAGGAGTCCTTTAATGGTGGACTTGAACCAATTACACTGCTGAAACTACACTATAGGCTATAGACTTAAAGATAGAAGAAAATTTATAATTGTTTGATTGGATTTATGGTGTATTCAATTAAAAATGAGATGACTATTTATAGATCACCCAAACTAATTACCTGTAGGAAACTGCTTGCAACTACCATATAGATAAGAATCCAAGGATTTGAGACGAGAAACTGTCAACTACCGTTTTTAACTGTTGCTTCCTTATCCTGCTTCAATCTGCTGTGCGATGTCACCATGCTTGGGCTAACTCTGAACTAGTTCTCATTCCTTAGTATTTTATTTAATTAAGTTCTTTTTTTTACCCAAAAAAAGTTTTAATTAATTAAGTTCTTTTGTGAACCAGTGGATCGATTTTTCAAAATCCAACAACAGTAATATTGAATTGTTTCATATAAAATAATTCAGTTTTTTACACGTGGGTCCTCTTAGTTGAGGAAAACTAATGTTGGGTCCCTTAGTGCAATATATTATATCTGACTCCCAACAAGAATAAAACTGTCTCTTTCCACTAAGTGTTCTCAACTTTTAAACTAGGAAATATCAATACACTCTTCATTACATATCACCAGCAATTTGAAATAGCAGATCAAGGAAAAACACAGAATAATAAAGAGACCACCGATCCTAATTCTAATGACACGGGAATAACAAAGATACTATAATCAAAAACCATAGAAAGAGATTGTGAAGGAGAGGAGATGGAGACCTTAGGATTTGATTCGATATTGGTTGAGAAACCCACTTTTGATTTTGAAGATACAAAGTACCCTCTATTGTATGTGAGTTGGTGACAAAAAGAACCTTCGATCTCTGCGAGTTGGAGAAGATTGACCAAGTTCTGGTACTCTATTTGTTTTCCACGTGCCTTGGAGAAGAGGAAGCCACCAGATAATTGTTCCGATAAAAAGCATGGATTTCATATAATCAAAATAATACGAAATGTCACTAGATCTCCCCCCCCCCCCCCTAGAAAATTCTCAAAGTATCGTACAAAAATTTTAGCAAACTTATAAAAAAAATAAAACATGAAAAAGAATTTAGAAAGGAAAATTACTTGAAAGAAAATTTGAGGGAAGATCTTAAAATATCTACCACCATTTATATGATCGTAGGTAGAATTCTCTCCCTTATCTATTTTGTAGATCTAAGAAAAAAGGAAAGGAAGATTCTAAAATTGATTTGAATATATATAAGTAAAATTAAAAACTACAACACACTTATTAGCAAAATTAGAAAATAAAACATGGAAAGTAATTTTAAAAATGAAAAATCACCCAAAAGACAATTCGACAAATTGATATGATCGTGTCCGTTTCTCTTCTCCTTCTTCATCTCCTTAATACAACTGATTTTCTTGATGTAGTCTATTATGCACCCCTATGGCGTGGTTTTCTCCACCCTTTGTGCGATGGATGTTTGTTTTCCTCTCCTCCAACCCACTATCCTCCCAACCTCACCTCTTCCTTTCTACTCCTTCCCTTATCACTCGTTTCACACTTCTCTATAACTCTTCCAATCGTTTTTTCACCTACTAATATTTTTTTAATTTATTTTGAGTCTTAGTCTCCTAAAGCTCTCACCAAATCCAACATAGGGCCCTTTTACTTTAAATTTGTTTCAGATATGGGTTGATTGGATGGTGTTTTATTTTCTTTTCATGGTGGGTTGTTTCCAATGATCGGCTAGTGGGTGGTTTATGATTTTTGGCAAGGTGAACGAAGAAGATAAGTGAAAGGGAAACTCTTCAACCACCTAAGGTTTTGGTTATGGTTGAAAAAGCAATATGTATTGTATGAGAAACAAGGGTATATTAGTAAATTTATCTCTTTTAATTTTACATAGGGATATTTTGATCATTTAACCAGTGAAATTAACTAAGCTTAACAGTGTTTGTTTTTCTTGCGATCCAAATGCAATTTTGAACACATTAGGTAGGTAACATGAATTTAGTTCCAAAGTAAGTGATTCAAAGGTAAACTACTTTTTTTATTTTTTATGTTTCTTTTATTTATTTATTTATTTATTATTTTATTTTATTTTTTTTGTGGAATTGGTAGTTTTTTATAATAGGTTATTACTATACCATAAGAAGACTGAATCCGTGACCTCTTCAATAAAAGGTGCTGCTATCAATGACAGAGCTCGTGGTCTTACTGCTATCAAACGTAAATTTTTCTTTTCAAAACAGTGAAGAAGATCAAATGGAAATGTTAAAGGTTTAATCAAAAGGCTAAAAAGGGCTAGCGGCAAATTAGACCAATAAGCACCGTTCTTCAATTGTTTTCATCCCTACAAGACATAAAATTTCAATAAGGAAGTTGTCCAACGTAATTGCCAGGAGGGTCATAGCTACAAACCACAAAGTGACCACCAGCTTTTGCACAACCCAATTATTGGGTGCTCTTCCAAACAACCTGAGTGTAATGGCCACACATCTTGCCATTGACACATCTGTTCGTAGCGTGGTTATAGTTACGTTTCTCATAGATGCGTCCAAAATCTGCTCAGCCCTTAGATCACTGGAGAATGACCTGCAAAATAATTGTCAGATGTGGCCCAACCGTAGGGGTCGGAAGTCCACCTCCGATGGCTAAGTCAGTTAATGAACTGATCACAAAGGCTCTGGCTAATTGCAAAGCTAAAGTATGAATACGAATATTTGGAATACGATTCAGTTACCTTCTTCGTACGTAGGTTCTGACTTATATAGAGTTTATCTTTTAATCCTGTCCGTTGAACTCGTTCAAGCCTTCTTCTGGTGACTGTCAGATCTTGACGGTTATACTCGTTAGTGGGGTGATGGGTAACTCCCCTTGATCACATGATCTTGATGCTACGGGCTTGGCAAGTTATCGGGTTGGCACAATCGTCTGCTCCTGAGAGTGGTGATAACCGTCTCTTTGACGGGTTATCCATTCCGAGAATCTCGGACTCGTGCTTGCCTGTTGATCGTGTAAGGTTTCTTCCTCAGCACACTATCTTCGAACCCAGTTCGCCCGAACCTAAATTGGTCGATTCGCCCCCGATCGGGGTTGAGGGTTGAATCAAGGACGGACCCGGTTCAACAATATTTTTCCAGTATCACGAGCCCCCCAGGCCAAGCGTTCGGCAACGCCGAGGGCTTGGTTTGATTTAAACTGAATATGAATACCGAACAAGGAATCCGAACGACTGCTTGTTCTCTTGAGCGTCAAGTCGCATTTAATGCTATTGCGTCATCATTTTCCTCGAGTTACTCAAACGTCTTCAGCTTTCATGCAGGAGTCGCCACGTGTCTGTCATAGCCGAAACCATCATTGTTTTTAACTCAAAACGACGGTTCCTCAAAACGTCAACTTCGATTTGATTCATTTACGCCTTTTCGAATCGTCTCCCAATCACGTCGTTGATCTGAACTGATCCTGATCGTACACGTACTCATTGGCTGGCTTATTTAAAAACCGCTTGTTGCTTTTTCAAATTTCATTCTCGTCTGCAACTCGAAAACTCATTGTCGTCTTCTCTGTGCCCTAACTACCTTCCTGCTTCCAAGCTTTTTACTCTGGTGAACAAGTAAGTTTAGTAACTTTCTTGCCTTCTTTGCTTACTTTTGCATTCGTTTTCTTTCTGATTTAAAAGTCACAACCAGACTTTCCTTGCAATGGGAAGTGGTAAAACCTCTGACGAGCGCTCCCCTGAACTTTACGCCAGTCAGGGCGATTCTAGTGACGAGGCCACTATCTCTATCTCCATCAAACAATCAGATAATGAAGAACATAAATTAACTGAGGTTTGGTGTGAGTTTGAAGAAGTGAGCCAACAGAAAGAGATTGAGGTTCCAACCCTACCTCTCTATTCCAAACCATCTAAAACCTTGAAAGCGGCCGCTAAGGCCCCTCGGCAATCCAACAAACCCAAGGAAGACCCAAGTTCCATGGTTTTTGAATATACCGACGCTGAATTGACTTCGGCAACCGAACACTTTGATTTTCCTCCTAACTATTTTCTTTGACTTCCCAATTCTGACAAGAGGGCCAATTTGAATCTTCCCGATGAATTTTCATTGTATCTGGACACTCGGGAAAGTGGAGTCCGGTTTCCCTTTTTCAATCCTTTGTTTTCTACCATTTTGAACCATTAGGAGATTTGTCCCGGAATGCTTCTCCCCAATAGCTGGCGTCATATCGTCAACTTTCTTGGTTTATGCTTTGAACTTTGCATTGAACATTCTCTTGCTCTTTTTGTATATTTCTATGCTTTGTCTCAATCCAACCCTCTGGGTTGGGTTTTTCTGTGCAAGCGTAACAAGACCGAGCTTGGATGGTCGGGCAGTATCCTAGCCAGGTACATGTACTTCTAACCATAAAGGGTGGTGCAAACGGTACTTTTTCTGCCGAGAGCCCCAAAAAGTTTGAACTTCTCGATCGACTGGAATCGGCTTGTTTCTTATACTGAGGCTAACCGGGTTCTCCCGTTGAACGACGCCGAACAAGCTGCTGCCAAAAAGATCAAGTCAATTCCATGGTTCCAAGAGATTCACAGTTTGGAGATGGAATATACAATTGTCCTTCAATACTGGGGGCTGGCTAAGTGTGATCTTTCTAATCTTTGTGTTTCTTCTAATCATCATGTTACTTCATCGAGTTATCTAACTCTAGCTTTTTTGCAGTGCCTCTAAGAGTTAATCCAGCAGCCATCCGGGCCAATGCAGCCAAGGTAGTAGAGGTTGTGGAGAAAAGGTTGCCTCGAACGGTAACACCGGCCGAGAGAACTGCTGCTAAGAAAACTGCCTCCCCCACTCCGAAGCCGTCCACCAGGAGGATAAGAATACTAAGACCCGTAGGTGAAGGCTCGGGGAAAGGAAAAAGGCCTATCAAGGAGGAAGAAGTTGTCCCTCCTCTTGTCTGAACCAAGAGGAAGCATGACTCAACTGATGCCACTGTCCCGAAGAAACAACGGAAGATCTAGGGATCAGAGGAGATCTTTGTTACCCAATGGACTTTGAACGCATCCGATCGAGTCACGCAGGATCCTGAGAAAGCCTCCGAATGGAGTTCGCTTTGTCTGATGCCGGCCGACCGTCAAGCTTTCGAATCCCTCAGTGATGATGCACTAGTTTGCATTTCTACCAGGTAATTGATTTAGCTGGTTCAATGATCTCCTGATCATGGCATTCTTCAGAGTTCTCTGACAAATTTCCACTTTCTAAGGACCGCCGTGGAGAATATTCATCAGCAGATTGAGGCCCTGAACCGAGTGGGTCGCAGCGGCTCCCGACTTCAATATTATGATGAAAAAATGAGGTTGGTAGACTTAGAGATTGCCCAATTGAAGAAGGAGGTGGTTGTGCTTGAAGAGGAAAATGCCACAGTTGATCGTCTCAAGAAGGATCTTGCCTTGGCAAGTAGCCGCATTGGAGCCTTAAACCATGAGCTGAAGAAACAAGAAGGGATCTCTGCTGAATTTGGTAGGAGGGTCAATGTCTTGACCGAAGAGAAAGAAGATCTTTAGAAGATGGTCATTCCCTCCAAGCCCGAACATCTTTCACAGGATGTTCAGAAAGCCTGTGTTCGCAAATACTTGAACAGTGTTCCCTTCAGCAAATTGATGCTTCCCTACAACACTAAGGCCTATCGGGAGGGGCAGAATGATGTGTGGAATGCCATTCTCTCGGCTGATCCTTCTTTTGACACTACTTCTTTCAAGGAGGTTTATCATTCTGAAGTTTTTGAGAAGCTTGAGATGCCTCTTCCCAAGTGGGCCCAGGAAGATGATGATCCTTATTCGGCTGATCCGGATCTGGATTTATATCTCCGCCCCTTCCCGATACTGAGGTGGTTTTTTAGGCAAGAATCAGGACCTTCGGGAGCAGGCTTCAGCTACGGATCCTTCAACCACTCCAGTTCATCATCCAGCACTAGAATCAGATTTTTCTTTTTTCCCTTTTTTTTCTCTAAGGGTTGGCCCCCTATGGCCGTTTCATGAATTTATGAACAGATCTTGATTCCTTTCCTTAAGAATTTCGTACTTATAGCCACAAGTGATTCGTGGGATTTCCCTTGCGAGAATATCTAGAATATGATGGCTTGACTCCATCAGATATAGCTTAAGCTCCCTTCGGAGCCTTGTCGAATCTTGACAAAGACCAGCGTTTGGGACAAGCCTAGGCTTCGTCCTTCAGAAACCTTACTCGGTACGAATTGACGCTTCATCTTTGGGAAGTCTTGTCACATCCACCCAGCCGGTACCCTATCTGGCATACCCGAGTGTGTGATCCACAGTCCACAAGATCCAGTAATTAGTGAAATCATCCTCCCACATTCACAACAATATAATCAAGAACAAGACTAAATCAATGTTAACAATATTATTCAACTGAATCAAAGATAAGTAACGAGATAATCATCAGAGTGCGGAAAAGATACCAATAGATATATAAATCAAAAGTAGAGTGAGGCGGAATCTCACTCCACGAGTACAGCGGAATGTAGTTCGAAAATCAAATGGGATTACAACTGATTCTAAAGACAAGAAAGAAAGAAAGATATAATCTAACTAAACTAGAGTATTTTCTACTTTATAAAGGATGTCCTCATAAACATAGACTTCATCGATGATGCTCAGACACTCCCACTCCACAATAGGGCTAATCCTAGTAATAAGAGAGACCACTCGAGGGATCCTCACAATAATCTTCGTAATCGCCAACACCTTGCGTATGGTACGCTTCTTCATCTTGCGCTTCCTCATATTGCGCTTCATAGCCATCAAAACCTGTAGAATAGTCTAACAAAAGATACTGTACAAAAAGTAGTGAGTTTCAAAAGAAAATCAGCAAGGCAAGTTATTCCATAATAGCATAAATAACATAGTAACACAAACAAGGCATAAGATGATATGATATGAGACAAACAATGCATGTATGAGTCTAACTCTATGTATGCTGGTCTCTATAGGCAGACATGCTTTAAGTCATAGCACCATACTTCTTTGGTAGGTCTCATCTCACAATGCCAGTTGGCAAAGGGTCCTTCATCCATCTTGGACAATCCATGGTTAGGGGTTAAGTCACCTCTCTCTCACATCATCGTTTGGTCTAAGTATTGGCGCATGTCAAGGTAAAGCCTAGCCCAATGCAAGTCTTCTACTTAGTCATATCAACTCAAATCCAGATACGTCCATTCCTCGCCCCTGACAATCCTTTCCGGTATCCTTCACACTAGAGTCAGCGTATCCTATGGCTACAACCAACTCAGACTACGGACTCATCAACCCTATAGGTCATCCACATATAGTAAATGGGAAGCTCTCATGTCTTCTCATGGGTTGGTTACCTGTCTTGAACGCCCATGAGCCCAAGTCTATCCATATGCAACTCTACCCATAAATGGTCCCCACAATGTAATTCATGTCCCCTCACGGATATAACTCACCGGTCTTAAGCACCCATGAATCCCCATTGCTACCACGGGTCGTTCAGTCTCAATACCCTTCCGATTCGGGTTTGATATAACAAGGGTATAACCTAGCCAAACACTGCTAGACAAGTCCTAGGTATGAAAACCAATAATCCGGGAAAGTGTCAAAGGGCAACATTGGAAATATCCCATACTACTCCCAATGAGGTCCAAGGACAGAAATGTCAAAAGGACATTCCCCAATCCCAAATCATACCTAAGCAATTACAATCATAATTTAGTCATATCATCCACGACAGATATCTCATCATATGAAAGAGTATAATAAGACAAGATTAAATAAATAAGAAAACGTACATGAGTAAGTATTCATACATAATCAAGTACATAAAGTAAATAAGGAATAAAATCCTAATGTACTTGCAGCATTCATATCATAATAGAAACTAACATAACAGTAGAAAATTAAGTAGTTCCCAATTTAGAAACTAAATCTATGCAAATCTATGTTAATATGGTAACAGCTTTCCTTACCTTAAATAGATTCGAGAATATTCCGGAAGGACAAGAGGATGAATCCAAAGTTAGCAAATAATCCCTAGAATAGCATCACACAATCATTAGGAAGTAGTCCTAAAAGAATAAGCATGAATCGAATCGAATCGGACGAAGAAAACAGATTCTGTTCTTGCGGGTTGATTGGCTGGGTTGAGTGCTCCAGTCGACCCAGGCAATCTGCCCAAGAGCAAATCCGAAAATAAAAAGAGAATCTTGATCCGAAACCTATGCTACACAAACCGGAATGCGACGAAACTTGGAGGGATTGTCTAACACAGTAGTCTAAGACTAAAAAGCATAATTTAGACATCAAACCACCATTAAAACATTACTTACTAATTTAGAACCATGGTTTCTATTTTGGTAAAAATAATAGTTTTCATTGGAAACATGGTATGAATGAAAGAGATGGACTAGAGATGATTAGATCTCATTCTAGTACAAGAACACAGTAGATCAGAGGTATGAATAATCATAGAGAAGCATCTATAATGCTAGAATGAATCAAAATAGGAATATTATCATAGTTTAAGAAGAAATCATAAGAATCATGTCAAGAATGAATGAGATGATCATAATACAAGAGAATGAAAAGAGATTGTAAAGATATGACTACAAGGTTGCAGCATCTTCATCATAATCTCAGTTCAAAGATGAGAGTGATCATGGAAAGAATAAATCAATAACATAAAAGATAGATTACTAACCTTTAATTGAAGAACAAGAGAGAGAGAGAGTTTGCAAGATTGCAAGATTAGGTCTTCTTCTTCACTCTTGGAGGCTTGGAGATGGTTTCCCTTCGTTCTCTAAGTGTTATGGAGGCTAGGGATACTAAAATCACGAAGTCATGGGGTATATATAGCAAGATTCTCAAAACAGAAGATTATGTTCGAGTTCAGCAACTCTGGGTCAATTGGCTGGGTAGCATTGCCCAGTTGACCCAAGCACTCGACCCAGGCTGACAGCAAAGCCAAAAATAGGGATTTGAGGGCCTTCCACTACTCAGAATCAAACGAAACTTTAAACACATATTCTATAACATACCAAGAATGGAAAAATGGCTTTAATTCATATCCAACACTGTCTTCAAGTATGGGGCATCATCTTCAATCTCCATAGGTTCGGAGTCGAACACTATATCTTCTACCAATATGGCCCATAGTTGACTTTCACTTCTACTTCAGGTCTTCGGACCTACAATCAAAGAGTATCCGGGTTAAGGTTAGGGCCGGGTTTCACAAGTCTCATTCGGTGCAAAGCCGATGCTCCATCGTTCGGAAGTCTCACTCGGTGCAAAACCGATGCTCCATCATTCAAAAGTCTCACTCGGTGCAAAACCGATGCTCCGTTTGAGGGTCTCATTCGGTTCCCCAAAGCCCTATTTCGGGAGACTTAAAGTTTCCCTACTCTCCTGACCGATCCATATTATGAAGGTTTTTGCAAATGCTACATTCGGCACAATCCTTCCGGAGAAAACCAAACGTTTTTTCTCGTAATTATTTCTGGGTTAACCTTCCCAAGATATTTTAACGTTCCATCGCATTTATTGCAATTGGGCGACGGTTCATTTCTCGAGCTGCGCTCCTTCGTAATTGGTGTTTAACTTTCCACATGGAAGCTTGCGACGGTCCTGACTCATTTATGTCAAATCTGAAAGGTCATTAATCTATAGCCATTGATCTTGGATCCGTTGATTGGTACTTGAACCGTCGCTCCTCCTTGGCCCTTGATTCGTCTGAATCATACCTCTTCATATCACCTCCGACATACTTCAAACCTCATTTTCGTTCTTTGCGAACATAGCAACGCTTGAAGACTGAAAATTCCTTCCTCGTCATTCTCTTTACTTTCATACTTCTTGTGTGAAGACTTGTTGCCTGAATACTTGCAGCAAAGCTCTGAACAAGTAAGCTCTTTCTTCTTCTCGTTCTTTTCTTTTTGATTTTTTGGTTTCTTCTCCTTGAGAAACTCCAAAGCAGAATGCTTCGGGTAGTTGCTCCAGAATTGTCGTTTTGGCATCGAAATCCCTTTTCTTGACGTCAAAAAGTATTTAAAGCATCCTTAGGAGAAAACCAACACTTTGTTTTAGGCTTCCTTCTTGACCGCCTTGTAGACTCTTAGGGTTTTTTATCCTGCATTTTAAAAAGGGTGCCTGTTCCTTCTTTTCAGTGCCTCCAAGGTTTAACCCAAATGCCGTCTAGGCAAAGGCTTCCAAGAAGACTACCTCAACAGAGAAAAAGGTTGTTTGGTCTAGAGAGGTAGACATTGTTCCCTCTTCTGATGTTCAAGCCCCGAAAGCATTAGCTGCCACCTCGTTGGCATCTTCCTTAGAGAAAAAGATCGTTCGGCCTGAGGAGGAAAGCATGGTTCCCTCTCTTGACGTTCGGATCCCGGAAGCTCCAGCTATTGCCTCGTTGGCATCTTCCTCCAAGTCTCCCTTGGCCATGGAGACCCCTACCCCGATGATGGAGGATTGGGTAGCTTTTGAGGAAACCGAGGGTATTGCTCCTAAGAAAAAACGCCCTCATTCTGATGATGAAGTGTACAGGCCTGCTTGGTCGTTGAAGAGGTCTAACTTTGTGACGGGCAAATTTGACAAGGCGTTGGAGTGGTGCACCTTCACCCAGATGCCCGCAGAGAGTAGAGCCTTCAACATTGTTCCTGACGAAGCCTTCGTGAACTCATTAGTAATGTGAGTTATCTTTTTGTCTACTTTCTTTCTGGAATATCTTTATTCTTTGAAATGACTCTAATGATGCTGTAGGAGTACTGCTGATAACTTCCACAAGCAAGTGGAGTCAGCTTTCCGAATCGGTCGACTACAGTCTGATCTTTCTAAGCTTCAAGAGGAGACGGAAGCCAAGGACGCTAAGATTGAACGCCTTCGGGACAGGCTCTGGGAAGTAGCCAGAGTGAAGAACACTGAGATTAGGTAGCTTTCCTCTTCTCTGGACGTTGCTAATGAGAGCATTCGCAGCCTAGAGCGTGAAGTTGAGAGGCTCTCGGGAGTACTGAAGGAATCTGGAGCGAAGGTCACCGAACTCCAAGGGCAAGCAGCTCCTTCTTTACCCGAAAATATTCCCTTCGAAGTCCGAAGGGCTTGCATCTTCAAATACTTGCATAGTAAGCCTTTTGATGATCTGTTGGATATCTATCTTTTGCAAGCTTACCGAGAAGGGCATAATGAAGTTTGGAAGTCGATCCTCAAGAGGGATCCAAGCTTTGACATGGCTCTTTACCAGCTGCACTGCCATCTCGAAGTATTTGAAGAACTACGACTCCCTCTCCTTGACTTGTCCGAAGACTTGGAGGATCTGCCAACTGAGGATTCGGATATATTACTATATCTTAACGATTCTCCTCCTCTGACCCCTTTTAGGGACGTGGTCTACGGAGAGGCTGCCCCGAACGTCAACCAGGCTGCGGATCAAGCTTCGGTATCGGTCGAAAAGGGCAAAGAGGACAAAACCTAGAGTTTGTCATTCCTTCCATTCTTCATTCTTTTTGCTTTTACTTGGGGGAAGCTTATGGAACTCTTCGCAATCTTCCCTGGAAAAGCTAGATCAAGGGTATGGAATTGCAGAGTTTTTCCCGAGCTTTTGTAGGTGGGAGCTTATGGAACTCTTCACAATCGCCGAGGATGAGGGATCTTTCTTTGGTTTTTCTTCCCGACTCTGTTTCGACACATGGAAGCTGCTTCAATTTTCCTTCTTGACTCTATTTTGACAAGAGGAAGCTGCTTTGGTTTTTCTTCCCGACTCTCCTTCGACAAATGGAAGCTTATGGAACTCTTCACAATCACGGATGATGGTACTTAGAATTTACGTTTTTCGACCGAATGAAGAAATTGACCTTGATGACTGTTGTCTCATATGTATCCTTTATAAGGAAAGCTTTTTGTTATTGTAAAAGTTGGCCCCTTCTGGTATTTAAAGAAATAAAGAATTAACTTTATCCTTATACTTTGTCGATCATTGGAGATCTTGTTCGGGTTTCTCACCAAAGTCTTCTTCTGCAAAATTCCTTAGAATTTTTTCCTTTGAGTTGGTTGGAACTGTTGTTGTAGAAAATTTTATTCGATCGTAACCGAAGCCTCTACTTAGGAATTCCTAAGAATCCCTCTAAGCTTTTGAAGGTCCCACTCGGGTTGTAAGCCAGTGCCTTTACTTAGTGATTCCTAAGAATTCATCTAAGCTTTCGGAGGTCCCACTCGGGTTTTAAACCGATGCCTCTACTTAGTGATTCCTGAGAATTCATCTAAGCTTTTAGAGGTCCCACTCGGGTTTTAAACCGATGCCTCTACTTAGAGATTCCTAAGAATTCTTCTAAGCTTTCGGAGGTCCCACTCGGCTTTTAAACCGATGCCTCTACTTAGAGATTCCTTAGAATTCTTCTAAGCTTTTGGAGGTCCCACTCGGGTTTTAAACCGATGCCTCTACTTAGAGATTCCTAAGAATTCTTCTAAGCTTTCGGAGGTCTCACTTAGGTTTTAAACCGATGCCTCCACTTAGAGATTCCTGAGAATTCTTCTAAGCTTTCGGAGGTCCCACTCGGGTTTTAAACCGATGCCTCTACTTAGAGATTCCTAAGAATTCATCTAAGATTTCAAAGGTCCCACTCGGGTTTTAAACCGATCCCTCTTACCTTATAAATTCCATAGAATTTTATAGGCGTTCGAAGGTCTCACTCGGGTTTTAAACCGAAGCCTTTTGATTTATCGTCAACATCATTCAGGTACTGATATGTAGCCCCCAATCAAAAGATTTGTTGTTTGAAACTGGAAATTGCATTGAATAAGTAGAGTAATACATCATAAATGAAATTGGTAGATCCCTAGGGATAATACTTCTTCAAGTGCCTCGCATTATACGATCAGTCTAGTTCATGCCGATGGCTATATTCTGTAGCTTGTATGCTCCCAACCGACTGGCTTGACTATCATGTACGGTCCTTCCCATGAAGGATCTAGTTTATTTTGGTGACGAGGATCTAAAGCCAACATGTTCCTCATAACTAAATCTCCCGATCAGTATTGGCGACGCCTAACCCGAGAGTTATAGTGAGATGCTATCCTTTATTGATATTGCTGAGTTCGGGCTATTGCTCTTGTTCGAACTTCATCTAATAAATTGAGACTGTCCAATAGTCCCTATTCATTCATTTTTTCCTCGAACTCTCTTTCTCGAAGTGTCCCCGCCATTATTTCTACGGGTGCTAGTACCTTAGATCCGTATGCCAATTTGATTGGAGTTTCTTCCGTGGGTGTTTGAATCATGGTTTGGTATGCCCAAAGAACATTTGTAACTCTTCGACCCATAAAGCTTTGTCAGACTCGAGTTTTTTCTTTATTCTGTCCAGCAACGTTCGGTTCATGACTTCCACCTGGCCATTGCTCTGTGGATACGCCACTGATGACATTCGGTGTTCGATCTGATAGGTGCTGCAGAATTGCTCGAACTGTGGTTTGTCAAATTGTGTACCATGATCGATAACAATGATTTTCAGCATTCCGAACCTATAAATTATAGATTCCAGAACAAACTTCTCCACCTTCTTCTCAGTAATTGTTGCTAGAGTGCTTGCCACTACCCATTTTGTGAAATAATCAATTGCCACAATAAGATATTCTCGTCCGCCAGATGCCTTGGTGAATTTTTCCATAATGTCAATTCCCCATATTGCAAATGGTATAGGATCAAGAATTGACATTAGGGTTTCTGCTGGCTTTTTTGACATTGTTGCATGAATTTGACAATTGTTGCAGGCACGAACATACTCCATTGCAACTTATTGGATCTTTGGCCAGTATAGTCCAAGCTTGAGGATTTTGTGAGCCAGGGCCTGACCCCCCATGTGTGCTCCACAAATCCCTTCGTGAACCTCCACCAAAGCGATTCTCGATCCTTCAGGGCCTAAGCATCTAAGGAGTGGTCCAGCATAAGACCTTCGATACAACCTTCCATTCTACAAATCCGGGCCTCCTTCGCGTCCTTTGGCAATTTGTCGTCCCGAAAGTACTCTACGATTGGGTCGATCCAGTAGTGCTCGACTTCGATATAGGATATCTCCTTTTCTTGATTGCTCGGGAGGGCTAACTCCTCTACATAAACCGAAGGGTCGAGCATCTTTTCCTTGGCATTAACCAATCTTGAGAGTTTGTCTGCCTTTGTATTTTCCTTCCTCAAGATCTGGCACACCTTCAAATCTTTGAATTCATTTTGTAATGACCGCTACAATTTCTTGATATTTTTGTAATCAGGACCCTTAATGCCATACTCTCCTTGCACCTGATTAACAATCAGCTGCGAATCACTGAAGATAGTAACATGAGCTATCGCCAAGGCCTTAGCCAAACGGAGTCCGGCTATCAAGGCTTCATATTCAGCATCATTGTTGCTTGCTTCAAAGGCAAATCTTAAGGCATACCAAATGATAAAACCTGCTAGACTCTTGAATAGAACACCCGCTCCAGCTCCATGCTTATTGCTTGAACCGTCAACGTATACCTCCCACATGGTTGAGAGTTCGTCTGCCTTTGTATTTTCCTTCCTCGAGATCTGGCACACCTTTAAATCTTTGAATTCTTTTTGTAATGACTGCACGATTTCTTGATATTTTTGCAATCGAGGCTCCTTGACGCCGTACTCTCCTTGCACCTGATTAACAATCAGCTGCAAATCACTTAAGATAGTGACATGAGCTATTGCCAGGGCCTTAGCCAAACAGAGTCTGGCTATCAAGGCTTCATATTCAACATCGTTGTTGCTTGCTTCAAAGGCGAATCTTAAGGCATACCGAATGATAAAACCTGCGGACTCTTGAATAGAACACCCACTCTAGCTCCATGCTTATTGCTTGAACTGTCAATGTATACCACCCCCATGGTTGGGATACTCAGTTCGGTTTATTCTTCCATTGGAGTCATGGTTTCCATGACAAAATCTGCCAGCGCCTGAGCTTTGATTGTCGTTCGGAACTTGAAATTCACTTGGAATTCACCAAGCTCAACCAACCATGCCACCATTCTTCCAGACAAATCAGGCTTATGAAGAACTTTTTTCAAGGGAAAATTAGTTAATACCTCTATCGGGTGTGCCTGGAAGTACGGTCTTAGTTTTCTGGCCGCCATCATGAGGGCCAAAGCCTGCTTCTTTATCTGGGAGTATTGTGTTTCTACATCAAGGAGCACATGGCTAACATAATAGATAGGCCATTGCTTTCTTTCCTTCTCCGGAACGAGAATTGCGCTTACGGCTAAGGGTGAAGTGGCCAAATAGACTTGCAAAGTTTCTCCTTTCTCCGGTCGAGATAAGAGAGGTGGCTTGCCAAGAGTTTCTTTCAAATTCTCAAACGCCTTTTGGCATTCGTCCATCCATTAGGCCTCCTTGCTCCCCCTTAGATCCTTCAAAGCTTTGAAGAAAGGGAGACACTTCTCTCCCGACTGCGAGATAAAACGGTTCAGCGCAATTACTCTTCCTGTTAAGCATTGCACCACCCGAACAGTCTTTGGTGGTTCCATGTTAATCAAAGCTTGTATTTTAGCTGGATTAGCCTTTATACCTCTTTGAGATACCATGAAACCCAAGAACTTTCCTGAAGATATGTCGAACGCGCACTTCTCTTGGTTCAGCTTCATTTGGTATTTTCGTAGCACCGAAAATACCTCTGCAAGATCAGCAATGTGCCTCGAACGCGCCACGCTCTTGACTAACATATCATCCGCGTAAGCCTCCATATTCTTCCCAATCAGATCTTTGAAAATCTTGTTCACTGCTCTCTAATTGGTTGCTCCAGCATTCTTTAAGCCAAACGGCATGACTTTGTAATAGAAACTTTCACGATCGGTCATGAAAGCAATGAACTTTTCATCTTCCTGATTCATGAGAATCTGGTTGTACCCCGAATATGCATCCATGAAACTCAAAGTCTCATATCCTGTTGTAGCGTCTATCAAAAGATCTATCCGAGGCAATGGATAACAGTCTTTTGGACAAGATTTGTTGAGGTCCAAGTAGTCAGTACACATCCTCCATTTTCCATTGGCCTTCTTGACCATTACCACATTGGCCAACTAGGTTGGGCATTCAATAGGCTCAATGAACCCTGAATTCTTCAACTTTTCAACTTCGCTTCTGATAGCTGCGTGCTTTTCTATTGAAAAGTTTCTTCTCCTCTGGATCACTGGCTTGGCCTTTGGATCTATCCATAGCTTGTGCTCTGCTACTTGTCAATCTATTCCTAGCATGTCTTCAGCAGACCATGCGAATACATATCTATTTTCCCGAAGGAAAATCTTCAATTCTGACTTGTACTCCTCCAATTGTTCGGATAGGATATGAGTCGTTCTTTTTCATCATCGGGATCCAGTTGGATTCGTTCCAATTTCTCTACTGGTTCAGGTCTTTGCATCTCTTCCTAATCTTGATCGTCACGTATCTCAATCGGTAATGCAGTGGCCTTCTTTGGGCCTTCCTTGTCCTTCAAATAAGCTACATAACACTGTCGGGAGATTCTTTGATCAGAAGACACTTGACCAATTCCCTTATCAATTGGGAACTTGATCTTCATGTGCTTCGTTGAGACCACTGCACCTAGCTTTGTCAAGGATGGCCTGCCGAGGATAACATTATACGCCGGAAGTTCTCGAACCACCAGGAAATTCATCCGAACGGTAGTTTCCTTGGGGAAATTTCCAATCGAAAGGTCCAGCTAAACTGATCCTTCGGCTACGACCAACGACACAGCAAATCCATACAAGTGTGTGGATGATGGCTCCATCAAATCCTTCTCGATCTTTAGCTTCTGATAAGCTTTGTAGGATAAAAGATCTACGGAAGAGCCTGTATCAACCAGTACTATATGCACCTCCCGTCGTCCAATCTCCACTTTGATGACTATGACATCATCATGAGGTGTGCAAATACCTCTCTCGTCCTCACCATCGAAGGTGATTGATCTTTCACCATTTGGCCTCTTCCGTTTCTGCGCCTCTCCAGTTCCAACGATCTTAGATTTGGCCTTCAGCTTTTGGAGGGACACCGGTTCGAGTCCCCCAAAAATAGTTAGGATTGGAGATCGGCTAGCATCAACCACCTCCTTTCCCTTCTTTGACTTGGAAACCTCGACCGTTGTTCTCGACTTGCCGAACGATCCCTCTTCTCAACTGCAGCTCTTGGCTCCGCCTGTCGTCCTTTAATGAAACTAGAGAGATGTCCTTGAGAGATCAATCTCTCAATGTCGGCCTTCATGTGAAACCCAGCCCTAACCTAACCCTGACCTTGACCCGATAACACGGTTGTTTTTAGGTCCGAAGACCCGAAGTAAAGAAAGAAGCCAACTATGGGCCATCTCAGTAGAAGACATGGTGTTTGACTCTGAACCCATGGATGTTGTTGATGGAGTTCCATACTTGGATGTCTGTGTAGATTTGGAAAGGAAGCTGCAGTTGTCTGAAGATGAGATTAGTTGAAGGACTTGGAGTATTATCTGACTTGGTTTGAAGGTATTTCTTCACACTTGACTTGTTACTTGATGCGTATGCAAAAGCCCATAAGGTTTAAAGCCCATTTGATCCTCCAAATCCCTGATTATTCCTTACTGTCTGCCTTGGTCGACTGACTGGTCGAGTGGGCCACTCGACCAAAGGAAGGTGAAATCCGTGAAATTGTAATTTTAGGGTTTTTCACTCTTATTTAAACCCTACTTCGTATTTCTTTGTTACGGCTGCCTCCTAAACACTTTGTGAACGTGAGAACACCTCTCCGAAACTCTCTGTGGTGATTTCGAAGATTCCTCTGCAGATCTAAAACCTCTCTTCTCTGTTCTTACAATTCAAGGTTAGTATCTCTTCTGAATTATTAATTCTCTTTTCTTGATCTTGTTCTTGATTGAGATCAGGAAGTTGATGCTGCATCCTTGCAACCATCCCTTCGTGATCTCCTTCGTTTTTTTGAGATCTATGATCATCATCATGATCTCAACCCTAGCCGAAGATTTTCTTGAAACCCTAACCCTTGCTTGAGTTCTGGAAACTCTTGTTAACCTCCCATGCGAGGGAAACCTCATGGGTAATATTTCTAGTAACCTAAATTAGTTTTCCTATGATTTTCTTATTGCCTTTGGCCAATTATTTAATTTTCTTTCATTCTGTGATCTCAACCTTTTTATGGGAACCATAAGGTTGAAACCCTAAATTCTTGGGTTAAATCAAGAACCTAAATTTTCCCCATGACTTGATGTTTTTATCTTACTATATGATCCTAATATACCTTAGGAAGTTCCCCTTCGAATTTCGGATCATTCCGACTTCAAACGAAGAAGTTATGGCCAAAGCAATCAGACAATTCCGTCTTGATTTGCTTGGTCGATCGACGATCTACCAAGCACTCGACCAAAGGAGTCAGTAGCTTCGTTTTTCGCCCGAATTGATTCATTTTCTCTCTGATCTTTTAGGCATCTTTCCTAATGTTGTATCTATGATTGTTAGGAGTCTATTTGCTAAGTTTGGAGTTGCTCTCTTTGATCTTTGGATCATCTTCTTCAATAATCAGGTAAGGACAGTTAATTCCTTAACTACATAGATTACTTGTTGTCTGGTTTCTACCTTATGAAACTATGAGATTACTTACTGTTATTATAATTTAATTCTGATCTCTTACTGTGAGATCAGTAGCACTTGTTTATATTATCTTATTCATTTTTCATGTTATATGAATTACCTATTATTGCCTAATCTAATTTTGCTTTTACATTCTCTTGTATATGATGAACTGTTGGTTGTATATGTTAGACTGATCTGAGAATGTGTTTGCTTAAGTTTGGTTTGGGATTGGGAAGTTGTCCTTTTGACACTTCTGTCCTTGGACATCGGAGGGAATAGTATGGGATGTTCTCCGAAGATGCCCATCGACGCTTTCCCGAATCAATGGATGTCATACCTAGGGTTGTCTAGCAGTGTTTGGCTAGGATATACCCCTGTTATATCATACCCGAATCGAAAGGGTATTGAGACCGAACGACCCGTGGTAGCAATGGGGATTCGTGGGCGCTCAAGACTGGTGAAAAGATCCGTGAGAGGACATGGGTCACATTGTGGATACTCGAAAGAGGCCATTTATTGGAGGGTTGCATATGGCTAGACTTGGGCTCATGGGCGCTCAAGACCGGTAACCAACCCATGAGAGGACATGAGAGCTTCCCGTTTACCATATGTGGATAACCAATAGGGTTGATGAATCCGTAGTCAGGGACTATTAGGACTTTAGTGGAAAGGATTGTCAGGGACGAGGAATGGAAGTATCTGGACCTGAGTTGATGTAACTGAGTAGATGACTTGCATTGGGCTAGGCTTTTCCCTGACATGCACCAGTACTTATGCCAAATGGTTGTGAGAGAGTGTGTTGACTTAACCCCCTACCATGCTTTGTCCCGAGGGATGCAAGACCCATTACCAACCGGCTGCCCAAGATACCTTAAATGGGTGAGGGAATCCAAGATATCTTAAATGGTTGAGGATGTGAGCGGACCTTCCCAAAGAAGTACGGTGCTATGACTTAAAGCATGTCTACCATAGAGACCAGCATACATAGAGTTAGATGCATACATTCATTACTTGTTTCATACTGCATTGCATCATGTTATGTTTTGCCACATGTTATCTATGATGTTATGGATTAACTTGCCTTACCGAGTTTCTTCGAAACTCATTCCTTTTGTACATTTTCTTGTTAGATTATCCTGCAGGTACAGAGTATTATAACGAGCAGTACAGCGAAGCATAAGCTGATGAAGCGTATTACACACAAGTTGCTGGCAACAATCAAGCTTACTCTGATGATCCCTCGGCGGATCAAGCTGCGTACTACTTTTGAGAACGGCATAGAGTTAGAATGGATTCATTGGATTGATGAAGTCCATACTTATGAAGACGTTATCTATAAACTTGAAGACGCTTGATCTTAGTTTATTTCTTAGTACATTTGTTTCAGTTGTAATCCCTTTTGATTTTCATACTACGTTCCGCTATTTTTGGTAAAGTGAGTTTCCGCCTCACTTTACTCCTTTTTGATATCATTGGATATCTGGTATCTTTCCGCACTCTGATTATACTGATTGTTCATTTCTTGTTTTGAACCTTGTTTATAATATTAAAACTTGAATTATTTTCTGTTTATGATTATGTTATTGTATATGTGGGAGGATGATTTCCTCGATACTTAATCTTCGGGGCTGTGGATCACACTCCCGGGTATGCCAGTTAGGGTACCAGCTTGGGGGATGTGATGAGTGGTATCGGGAGCCCAAAGTTCAAGGAAATCCTAACCACAGAAAACAGTAACAAAACATTCCTGAGTCATAGATCCAGAAGTGACTCATCTACTCTTAGAAGTGAATAATAGAACACTTGTATTAGAAACTTGTTTAATGAAGCATAACTGAATACTTCTGAATAATGCACAATAATTATATTTGAACAAATATCATATAAGCAATAAAAGAAAAGTGCATAACACACAATAATAAAGTGAAACAAAAAGAACTTCATTAACTTTAAGAAAAGTTTACATCTGAAAAGCATAAAGGGAAATCCTAAGTACAATCTATCTAGGTGATCTCCTCTGATCTCTGAATGCTCTGAAGTCCTCGGCCATCTGAGTAAGCTGTGACTCTATCCTATCTTGCCGTGACTCCATCCTCTCATATATCTGCTTTTGTCTGACCTCCATCCTCTCTAGCATGGAAGTCATCAATCTCATCTGAGCACCTAAATCAGTAGTCTCTGAATCTGAATATGAAGGGCTTCCTGTCTCGAAGTGTGGTGACCTGGGAATCTCATGATGCTCAGGAACAGCCTCATGCATCTCTGTATCCTCTGCCTGATCATCAGAATCTGGACCAGCATCACCCTCATCTGCTGGAGCCTCCACCTCATCCTCATCCTCATCTGTATCCTCCTCACCATCTGGACCCGGGGATCTTACAGTCTGAGTGAGCCTCATCTGATGGTGTATACTCACTTTGGTGGCCATTTCAAGATATCCTGCTTCTTGATGATATTCAAAATCTCTGATCGGGGAGTATTCAATGGTGTATACTCACTTTGATCGGGAGAACGCTGCCTCCATGCCAGATGAGGCTTTCTTGCTCGATTATGATTAGGCTGCCTAGGCTTTTGCCTTTTTTCAAGAGCCTTCTATTCCTTGGTGGAAGCCTTCGTTTCTCCCTGATGCTCATCCAGAATCTCCGTCACTTCTGCCTGCTTTTGACACCTTTGCACCAATTTGGCATAGGTGGTTGGCATGTCTTGAAGTAATAACCAAGAGTCTTCGGTTTGTAAGTCCAGTGAACAAAGTAGTTTTGGCTACTTGTTCATCCAGATTCCCAATCTCCATAGTAACTTTGTTGAATATTTTCAAGTACTCCCGAATTGATTCGTTCTTTCCTTGCTTTATGGTGAATAGAGTTTCCTCTGTCTTTTTGATATGGATTCCACTCTGGAAATGACTGATAAACTTGTGTGCCAATTCCTCAAAATCGACAATCCTTCCCAAAGGAAGATTTGAAAACCACTTCTGTGCTGCTCCGGTTAAAGATGAACCAAACACCCTACAAAGGATTTCATCAGAATTACTAGCCACAGCCATAGTCTGCTAATAATAACTGATATGGATGACGGGATCTCCCGAACCATCGAACGAAGAGAAAGTTGGGAGCCGAAAATTGTGAGGAAACACAAATCCAGCTATTGCCTTGACGAAAGGGATATTTTTGATGTAGATGTCATCGGCCATCTTCCCTCGGGAGAGAAATCCCAACCTTTGATTAATATCTGCAAGCTCCTGACCAATGTGGACCAAACGTCTGCTACCGGTTCGATAACTCTCATGACCAGAAGGTTGGCGAGTGAGTGCATACCCCTCTGCCCAATCTCGTTATTGATCGGGTTCGGCTTGATTGCGGTCATTCATGCCGACCGTTACTGATCGATTAGTTCCCCAGTTCTCCGTTCTCTGTCTTGCTCTCGAGAATTCCCTCGCAGGTTCGGGCCATAATTCTGGCCACCTGCCAACTGCGTATCCCCCTGTGGGGAAGGCCCTCACTACGGTGGTATGAGTGTCTCTGCTTCTCCTGCATGCCTTCTGGCCTCCTGATGATTAGGAGCCTGGGGAGCCACCACTTATCTAACCAACGTACGGAGCTTCTGGTTCATCTCCAAAAATTGGAGTTGCATTGGATCCAACTGTTGTTGGAGAGGATTCAGAGGGTTTAATCGATCATTACCTACTTGTCCTCCATTTTCTCGTACTTCACGAGCACAACTTCCTTCAGGGATATCTTCTGGATTGTTCTTGCCAGGAAATTGAATGTAAGCCTCCAGCTGCGCCTCCGCAGCTGCTACCTCTAACCTGGTAACCATGACTTTCTGAATCATTTCCCACAGACGACGCCAAATGATGCGTCCAACATCTGCTCAGCCCTTAGATCACTTGAGAATGACCTGCAAAACAATCGTCAGATGTGGCCCGATTGTGGGGGTCAGGAGTCCACTTCCGATGGCTAAGTCAGTTAATGAACTGATCACAAAGGCTCTGGCTAATTGCAGAGCTAAAGTATGAATACGAATATTGGGAATACGATTCAGTTACCTTCTTCGTACGTAGGTTCTGACTTATATAGAGTTTACCTTCTAATCCCGTCTGTTGAAATCATTCAAGCCTTCTTCTGGTGACTGTCATATCTTGACGATTATACTCATTAGTGGGGTGATGGGTAACTCCCCTTGATCACATGTTCTTGATCCTACAGGCTTGGCAATTATCCAAGTTGGCACGATCGTCTGCTCCTGAGAGTGGTGATAACCGTCTCTTTGACGGGTTATCCATCCCGAGAATCTCAGACTCGTGCTTGCCTGTTGATCGTGTGGGGTTTCTTCCTCAACACGCTACCTTCAAACCCGGTTCGCCCAAACCTAAATCGGTCAGTTCGCCCTTGACCGGGATTGAGGGTTCAACCAAGGACGGACCCGGTTCAACGATATTTTTCCCGTATCACTCATCTACCCATGCCTTCACGGCAGCTGCAGCAGTCTCTAAGCCACCACCGGCAGCCCAGTAAATGTTCTCCCCATATGGTCCTTGAGAGTGTATAAGTTGGCAATCTACAGATCTCTGGTAAGCATATCTCTATGCATATTCGGCCAAAGTCTCATTCCATTTCAAAAGGTCTAAACCCATTGACATACATACTGCATTGTGCTTTTCCAACAATTTCTTTGCGAAGGTTTTCTTCTGTACTACAGGATGAATACTACGACCTTTGAAGGGGTGCACTACTTTATGAAAACGGGCCTCGACAGTTCAGGATGTCATCAGACCAGCAACTTGCAAGAATAGTTGGGTAAACAAAAGAGTCTTGGAAGCCATGTTCTTCGCTAGCTCCTTTTTGCACTTTCTTTCTGGTGGGGTTTCTTACAATCTCTCAAAGACTTTAACCTCGTTATATAGTCACTGAGAGCTTTGTTGTCTTTCAACCAACTTCCTCTCTAAATTTAGAGCTATCTTGTATCAGGTGTGGATTCATACATGCTAGCTTGTAATGCTTATCTTGTACTTCTATTAACCATGTCAATTCACCTAAAATTTAAAAGCTGTTACAATTTCCTTCTTTGAAAAATTCAATAATACAAAATAAGTGAAATTACTTGGGTGTCATGCATTAAATGTGCCACATCGTGCTGCGTACGTTGGAGAGCAAAACTAGGGTCGAGGTTTCGATCTCAATGTTTCCTTTTGCAAAAGTTGGTTTGAACCACTTATGTGAAACAAGCGGTCCATATCAAAATCTCGACAATCATTTCGATCTCTACTGTACGCAACACCTTGCACATTTAATGCGTAGCACCCAAGTTGAACTACAAAATAAGGCATAGTAATTTCATATCTCTATATAATTGACGGTATAAGCTATCATTTCCATTGCAAACCACACCAACAACCAAGTAACCAAAAGCCCAGACACCTACTCTTTTCTATGCAGAGAAAACCACTATCTGGCGTACTCCTTAAATTCATTGCTTCGAACAAGTCATCCAAGATGCCTCGAGCTTTTAATGTTGGAAAATGTAAAATCTGAATTTTTTTATTTTTTTTTTAATAGTGGTTCTTCTCATGGTGCATTTAGAGTGACAACATATATGTACCATCAATACATTCCTTTATAGTCATCTCGCATATGTTTATTTTAAATGGTATATGGTTGTTTCTCATAAACAAGTTCAACAAGATTGGTTGTGCAGCCTTGTCAGAGCCTCAAAGCGACTCAAGGTATTCGTGTCTGACTGACAATGGGTTCTCTCCTACTTTGGTGTATTGAGGACTTTCGAAGCCTTTCTTGACAGTAGACTCAAGGAGTCCTTTAATGGTGAATTGAACCAATTACACTGCTGAAACTACACTATAGGCTATAGATTAAAAGATAGAAGAAAATTCATAATTGTTTGATTGGATTGATAAGAATATAAGGAATTGAAAAGAGAAACTATTAACTATCGCTTCTAATGGTTGCTTCCTTATCCCTTTTCAGTCAGCAATGCGATGTCACCTTGCTTGGGCTAACTGTGAACTAGTTCTCATTCCTTGTTGTTTGTAACTATTAACTATCGCTTCTAATGGTTGCTTCCTTATCCCTTTTCAGTCAGCAATGCGATGTCACCTTGCTTGGGCTAACTGTGAACTAGTTCTCATTCCTTGTTGTTTGTATATATATATATATATATATATATTTCTATATGACTTGGGACTTGGGACTTGGGTCGTGGGCCTTAATGCAGAAGACCCATCTTGTCATGGGCCCTATTCCGGAAAGCCCATTGCTGGGTGAAAATGTGGAGATGCCATTTGAGAGGTACTTTCCTATAGGGAGGTCAACTGGAGGTACCTTTTTGAAAAGAGCTGAGCTGAAAGGTATCCTCACAAAGAGAGGTGTCCTTACCCTTTCACACACAGCCTTTGGGGCTCTATATAAACCCATTTCCATGTTCATTCTTGACACTGAATTTCATCATCTCTCTCTCTCTCTCTCTCTCTCTCTCTCTCTCTCTCTCTCTCTCTCTCTCTCTCTCTCCTTGTTATCCTGTTAAGCAGTGAACATAACTTGATTACACCTTGAGTAACCTTTCTAGGGTGCAACCTTAAAGGTTTGGGCTAATCTTGGGGTGAAGACACTTTTAGAACCCATATTGCACAAATCGGGGTGTCTAAATACCTTAAAGAAAGTACTTTTGGTACGTATTAGCTTTGAAGAAGTATTGTGATTACAACAACAGTTCTAGTGTGCATGCAGATTCCTCAACCGCTTTCAACATTCCTTAGTATTTTATTTAATTAATTTCTTCGCTGAACTAGTGGATTGATTTTTCAGAATCCAACAACATAATATGGAATTGTTTTATATAAAATAATTGAATTTTTTACATGTGGGTTCTTCTCTTAGTTGAGTATAAATTGATGTTGGGTTCCATTAGTGCAATATATTTCATGTGAGTCTCAAGAGGACTAAAATACCACTCATTACATATCACCACTGATTTGAAAAAGCAAATCAAAGAAAAACATAGACTAATAAGTAGACCACCGATCGTGATTTTGATGACACGGTAATAACAAGGATACTATAATAAAAAATGTTAGAAGGAGATTATAAAGGAGAGGAGGTGGAGACCTTGGGATTTGCTTCGATATTGGTTGAGAAACCCGCTTTTGATTCAGAAGATTCAAACAACCCTCTATTGTATGTGAGTTAGAGATAGAGAGAACCTTCAAGCTATGTAGGTTGGAAATGATCGACCGAATTTTGGTATTCTATTTTTCCATGTAGCTTGGAGAATAGAAAGTCATAAGATAAGTCTTCCGATAAAAAAAAAATGGATTGCACATCATCAGAATAATACGTAAATGTCTCTCGTTTCCCCAAAAGAAAAAGGGGGGGGGGGAAATACCACAATTGTTAGCAAAATTAAAAAACAAAATATCAAAAGAAATCTAAAGAGGGAAAAATTATTTGATAGAAGATTTGACGGACAACCCCAAAAGTCACATCACAATTATTAGCTAAGTAATAAAACAAAACGTGGAAAGGAATTTTAAGAAGGAAAATTACTTTAAAAAAGTTTCGATAGTGTTATAAATAATATTTATTTATGGATGCTCATTACCTCCAAATAGATCATACCAAAATATGTAACTTCCAAGTGAATATCTCAACCATCTCAGTGTATGATCTTGACGATCCGCATTCCCATATTAACCGAAGATCTTAGCAATCCATCATTCTATACCAAGACCATCTTATTGTGTGCTAGAATCATATATTGTATTTCTTCGTAGACTCTGATATTTCCATATTAGAGAATATGCTAGTTCCATTATAAATATGTAATAAATAACTCAATAAAATAGTTAAATTCATCTTGTCCTAATTTTCTTCTTTCTATTTAATCTATATTCTCTATTTTATAACGCGTTATCAACACAACTTTACTCAAAGTATTGCATTTTGAGAAGAAATACAACAAACTATGTATCATTGTACTTTCTATTCCAATGTGAAAATGAAGACCGACCTCCCCGTGCTTTTTTTTGTAAATAATGGAGTTTGTCTTGTCCATCTTGTACTGTAAGAGCATCGTGATTAAGGTATGTGTTTTATTGAATCTAAAAGTCAAACAATTATAAGATATTAGGTTGTCTTAACAATTGTGGTTTGTCATTAATTAATCTCAACATAATAATTTTATTTGTTGTATATAGTGGTTGCTAGTTTTGCACCACAAATATTATTGGATGCGCTTGAAGCTACAAGATTTGAAACTGTAAATGAATACAGTTTTGCAGATGCACATGAAGTTACAAGATTTGAAAATATAAATAAGTACACTTCTGTAGTTTTTAAAATTAGTTGTCAATTAAAATTATATGGAGAAAATATTATTGATAAGGACTTACTGGAAAGAAAAACCTTTTTCAAATTTTCATGCTTCAAATATGTTATTACAATAGCAATATCATGAGAAAAAAAAAATTTTTAATTCTTTGAATCGATCTCATGCCTCATTGTAACTGAGCAAAATAATAAATTATTCATGAAAAATTATGAAGCTCATCCATTCCCTGAAGTGAATGCAGTAATTCATGGTAACCCTAAAAGAAGACAAATTTATAATAATGGTTATGACTTTAGACGTGGACGAGGCAAAAGATAGAATAATTAACGTTCTTATGATGGAAATAAATAAGAGAATAATAAAGATTCTCAATATAATTCTTTAATAAAGATAATATTTGTTATCGATGTGGTATGAAAGACATTAGACATGTATCTGTCTTAATCCACAATATTTCATTAAGCTTTGTCAAGCCTTAATTAAATGAATGAAAATAATGTGGAGATAAATTGGATTTTCCAAATAATGATACTGGAGCAAATTTTGCCTATAAAGAGAACAATTTTGATGGCCTCACAAATACTACACATTTAGATGTTGCGTGTAAACTCCTTTGAAGATAATAATTGGAGATTTAGTTATGTTAGTGGAGTTCAAATAAAAATTAAATTGATATTATGATAGTTTGTTAGTCTTTTCCTTTCAAATCTCATCTCATGTGTTAATTTATCTTAGATTTAATCTTTTTTTCTTCTAATTTTTTTATTAACTTTCTATATATCTTTTGATGTATTATGTTTATTTTGATAAAGAATGTGAATATTCTTTAATGTGTTACGACGCATATTATACTAAGAGAAAAAAATATATTTATCTTATTTGATGATGTTGAAGCCAATGTTCATACAATAACTGATAGTACAACATTGATTGAGGGCTTCAGAAGAGTTAATCTATTATTATTTAGGAGATTAAATTGACTATAAATAATGCATTATTTTTTAGTAAGTCTTAAAGAAACTAATTAAGTTTCGAAGTTATTAACCAAAATGATTATTAGATTGAGACTACAAATAATGGTAAAAGTGAATATCTATGCATCACTACAAAAGTTGTACAAAAGTTGTTAGATCTTTTCTTTCAATTTGTATTACATGAATATTCGCATGGTTGAACTACATGCTTGAGTAAATCAAAAGAACATTGATTCCGATAATTTTATTATTTGGCATGACCTGTTGGACCATCCCAGATCAAGTATAACGCAAAACTTATTGAAAATTCATTTGTCATCTATTGAAGAACCAAAATATTCTTCAATTGAGTTAATTTTCTTATGCTACTTGTTCTAAAGGGAAATATATTATTAGATATTCACCAGCTAAAGTTGATATTGAACATTCTGCATTTTTGAAACGTATACAGAGTGAAATATATGGGTTCATTCACAAATCATGTGAACTGTTCAAATAATATATGATTTTAGTAGATGCATCTATAAAATGGTTACATATATGTTCTTTATGAACTTGCAATTTGGTATTTGCAAATTATTTGCTCAAATAATTAGATTAATAGCATAATTTATGAATTATAAATTAAAAATAATTTATCTTGATAATACTAGTGAATTTACATTTTAGGCTTTATAATTCCTGTATAACAACTGAGATTATAGTTGAATAACTTGTTGCTCATTTTTATATCTAAAATGGTTTGACAAAATTATTTACTAAATGTCTCCAATTAATAGATAAACCATTATGAGAACAAAATCTCGGGTCGACATAAGGATATGTTATTTAATTTATATGCAATATTACTTGTATGCATCGAACCAACAAGTTATCCTAAATTCTCTCAATTACAATTGGCTTATGGTCAAAAGCCAAATATTTTTTATTTTATAATTTTTGGATGTGTGGCTTATGTTTCAATTGCTCAACCACAACACACAAAGATGAGTCTCCAAGTAAAGTTGGGAATATATGTTGGATATAAATCTCCTTATATAATTCAAAATCTTGCCAAAGATATGAGATTTATTTAAAGCAAAATTTGTTGATTATCATTTTGATGAATTAGTTTTTCCAATATGAGGGGGAGAAAATAAACAATTGAAAAAAAAAAAGATTGATTGGAATGCATTATCATTATTTCATTTAGATCATCATGTTGAGCAATGTGAACCTGGTTCAAAAGATAATGCATTTAAAAAGCAATGTGAGATTTATTTAAAGCAAACCTTTGGATGCCTAAGTTTGCTTAGGACTTCTTGATGCCTAAGAGACTTAGGTCTTATTCTCTTTTTAATTTTCTGAGTACCATAGATTATTGGTTAGGGATTTTGACTGGATGCCTAAGGGACTTATGTCTTATTCTTTTTAGTGCCTGAGTCTTTTTGACGCCTTAGGTCTTTTAATGCTTAAAAAATTTTAAGTCTTCTTAGTGCCTAAGAGGTTTAGGTTTTTTTTATGCCTAAGAGATTTAGGTCTTTTGATGCTTAAGAGGTTTTAGATCTTTTTGATGCCTAAGAGACTTAGGTCTTTTGATGCCTAAGGGACTTAGGTCTTTTTTATTCTTTTTTTTTTATTATTTCCCCGAGCATAATAGCTCGGTTTCTGATGCCTAAGAGATTTTGGTATTTTGATGCCTAAGGGCCTGTTTGGTTATGCGAATCCAGAGATTTCAAATCTCTGGATTCACAAATGGGAGATTTTTACCTGTTTGATTGTGTGAATCTCTAGATTCATGAAATCTAGAGATTCACATTTTTACACTAAAAACGTGAATCTGGAGATTTATGGGTATGAGGTGAAATCCAGAGATTTCACCCATACTATCAAAGTGCTAAAGATTTGAACCATAATTCAATAAATATTTTTTTGGGATAAATCTAGAAATTTCATTCCAAAAATTCAAACTAACCAAACAGTTAATTTTACGAACCATGACTCTAGAGATTTGAAGTCTGTAGATTTGAAATCTCTAAATTTTTGAAATCTACAGACTCAAGTAACCAAACAGGCCCTAAAAGATTTAGGTCTTTGTTGGTGCCTTAGGTCTTCTTGAAGTTTTATTCCCTTTTCTTATTCCCCTGAGCATTATAGCTGAGTTTCTGATTTGAGCTGTGATGATATGCTTAGAAATTTAAAGGATTGACAAAACTTCAAAAAACTATATTTTCTCACAAAACAAAGCCTTCAAAAAGTCTAAGGCACAGAAAATCAAACAAAGACTAAGACTTGAATGTCTAAAAATTTACAAAGACTAGAAAATAAAGGATCAAAAAACTTCAAAATTTTATGAGGACTTAATACTATTCTATTGATAGTATTTCCTCAAGTTGTTCGAGTTCCAAGTTCGAGATATTAGCTGCTCGATTTCTCGATCTCGTAGCTTGTATGCTCCAGGTGCGACCTGTTGTACTATGATGTACAGTCCTTCCCAATTTGGAGCCAACTTTCCTTTTCGTTGGATCAAAAGCGGATGATTTTCAGAGGACTAAGTCTCCAGGGAAGTACTGTTGTGGTTTTACTTTCGCGTTGTAGTATGTTGCAATGCGTCTCTGATATTCTTTCAAACGGTACTATGCTTTATCCCTAACTTCTTCAATGAAACCTATATTCTCCCACATTCCTTCAATGTTTGCTTCTTCGTTAAACTCTTCTTCTATGATTGACCCGACCTTGACTTCCACAGGAATCTGAGATTCGACTCCGTATGCTAGTCGGAATGGAGTTTCTCTTGTGGTCGTTCTGGAAGTTGTTCGGTAGGACCATAAAACATTGGGTAATTCTTCTACCCATTTGCCCTTAGATTGGTCCAATCTTTTCTTCAATCCATCAAGCATTGATCTGTTGGTGACTTCCACTTGGCCATTACTCTTGGGGTATGCCACAGAAGATAAGCAATGTTCTATACCATGTTCTTTACAGAATTGTTCGAACTCAAAAATTTTGAACTGTTTTCCATGGTCGGTAACGATGATTTTAGGGATTCCATACCGGTACATAATATTGTGTGTGATGAATTTTTTCATCTGATTGGTAATGATGGATGCTAATGCCTCAGCTTCAACCTATTTGGTGAAGTAATCTACTGCGACTACCAGGTATTCTCTACTTCCTGAAGCCTCTGGCAGTTTTCCCACCAAGTCGATTTCCCACCTGACGAAAGGTAAAGGAGAATGACTTGATGTCAATGGCATTGCAGGAGCATGTAGTATGTTGGCAAGTGCCTGACATTTGTCGCACTTTCGAACATAGTTTTTTGAGTCTTCTTGTAGTGTGGGCCAGTAGTATCCTTGCCTTATCACTTTGTCTACCAGTGCTCTGGCTCCTATATGACTTTCACAGGCTCCCTCATAAATTTCTCTCAAGATAGCAATAGCTTCTGGGGCCTCTACACATCGTAGTAATGGTCGGGTCATAAATTTTTTGTATAATTTGTCATTCCTGTCTATAAACCTAGCTGCCCTTTGCTTGATAGCTCTAGCTTCTTTTGGAGCCTTTGGTAGTAGGTCCAAGGGCGGACCCACTAAGGGGCCGGGGGGCCATGCCGCCCCCCCTCGGAATTTTCAATTTTTTTATTAATTCCTTTAATATAGAATTTTTTATACTAATTTCCTTCATTTTTTTCACTTTTTTCTCTTCTCACATGTGAAATGTCACTATTTGCCCCCCCCCCCCCTCAATATTGAGAACAATTTTTAAATGTAAAATAATGGGTATAAAACTCATCTCTAGTTAAAAACTAACTCCTCAATTCCTAATTATTCTCCCCACTCTTCTCTCTCACATCTTTTCTTCCTATTTATTCTCATCTCTTTCTATAAACATGGATTAAAGGAAATTTATGGAAAAAATAAATCTTATTAGATATTCAAAATGTCATTATAATTAGAAACTTACTCAATCTCTCTCTCTCTCTCTCTCTCTCTCTCTCTCTCTCTCTCTCTCTCTCTCTCTCTCTCTCTCTCTCTCTCTCTCTCTCTCTCTATATATATATATATATATATATATATATATATTTTGGGTAATCTCCTCAATCTCTATTAATTCTCTCATATCTCCTCTCTCCTCTCTCCTCTTTTTTTCCTATTTATTCTCTTCTATTTCTTTCTTCCCATTTATTCTTCCCTTTTTATAAGCGTGGGTTAAAGAAAATTTTGAGAAAAAATCTTCCCCACATTAGGTACTATTTTTATTTCTCAATTTATTTATTGTTTCTCTTTTTTCATTTTTTTTTTTTTTTTGTTATTCTTATTTTATTTTATATTCTGTGTTTCTTTATTTTATCTACAATTTTTTCTATTTAATTTTATATTGTAAATAAAATGTGTATAGTTAGTAGGGTAACTAAGTACCATTGGTTTGCATCTCTTACCTTAAAAAAAATAAAAAAAGTAAAAAATAAATTGGTCTGCATTTGATTTTTTAGGGTTGAAGCCATGCTTATTTTTCTTTTAACTGATGCTTTAATTTACCTATATCTTGTTGAAAAAAAAAATATCATTATCAATAATTTACCTATTTTTATCAAATATGTGTGGGCCCTACAAAATATATGTGAAATAGGTCTTATAAGGACTCACACAATATGTGTGGCGAAAAACCATTGGTGTTTCCCCAATCTAGACTTCCATTCTTCACCCCCCCCCCCAATATTGAATCCTGGTTCCGCCCCTGAGTAGGTCATTTTCTAAATAGCGGAGTATAGGAGCCATCCACCCTTGGTCGGTCTATACATGTAATATCCATCCCTATTCTAACCTTGACCCTGACTCGGATCCACTATTGTATTTAGGTCCGAAGACCCGAAGCAGTGGAAGAAGAGATTTATGGACCATTCTGATTAATGATCATGATTCGAAGACTGAGCCCATGGACATTGACAATGATACCCCTTGCTTAAATGCATTGTTAGTGTTTAAGGAAAGTCTGCGCATCGGAGAAGATTAATATAGTTGATGTACCAAATGACCTCCTGTGCACAATCCGAAGGTATTCCCATAAACTAGACTTCTTGATTGAATTGTGGAAGAAAACCTCACTCAATTTGACCTTGTATAGCCTTTCAAATCCTTACTTGAAGTTTCTGTTCTAAACCTTAGTTTTCTGCTGGAAATATTTTGGTCGATACCATCGACCAAGGACCATCGACCAAAATATCTCAGTCTGCCAAGTTAATGATTCCATGGAATATTCCTTTTCTATTTATTATAACCTCGAGCCTTGAGCCTTTTTGCTATCATTTTCTCACCTGGAAACGTGGGGAGAGCTTCCCAAAGCAACTCCTTGGCTAATGTTAAGGGCACCTCATCAAAAACTCTTTGTTTATCATTGATTCTTGTCTTCATCTTCCACACTAAGGTATGAATCATCATTCCACTCTCTACCCTACCATTTTCTACTCTTTTCTATTACCACCTTGCTGATGAGACATTGGGAATGGTGCTGCAACCTTGCAACCACCACTCCAAGTGTCTACTCATGTTCAATCCAAGATTTCCTTAACTATTCATTGATGATATGCTTCTATCTCATGCCTAGCATATGTATTCTATAATTTATCTATTAACATCATGCCATTTGGTACCAAACTGAGTTATAGGATGTATTATGTTCATGTTTAACATTGCCATATGATTCCAATCGAATTTCTATTAGTTCCTCTAACTATTACATGCCATTCCTCATCATGCAATCAATTCCAACTCATGCCATGATGTTTATCACTTTAACTTGATAGCTCAAATTGGGGCTTTCTGTTTAGACCATTGGATTGGGTAAATTTCTCAATTTATAGTGTCCTACTACTATTGTTAAGTATGCCTCCAAGTTTCAAATTGATCCGAACACCGGAAGACTCATTTCGGATGAAAACTCCCAAAATCCACATTTCTGTCTCGAAGGAAATTTTGGTCGATCCTTTTGGTCGATACCATCGACCAAAGACCATCGACCAAAATGTTGGCAGACAACAACCTTGGCCAATTTTGATCCAATTAACATCCGATCTTCCTGACTTCTTTTCTAACTTATTATTGATGTTTGTTTAGGGCCTTAACAATTCTATTGGACTATTCTTGGTATTCTCAATTCATCATCAATTCATCCAAGGTAAGGATGGTTATCTCCATAAACATATAAGTCATCAAATATTGAATTGTGTTTTATTTAAAGAATGAAATCTCTTGATTTTCTTTCAATCATTATAAGACTGTTACATATGTGTTAGAATAGTAGTATTTAAATCTTTATACTCTTGGTGTTACTTTATCATTTTGATTTGCTTATGTTTACAATGATTCGTTTCAATATCATGATTTGATTACTATTATGGATATGCATTGGATGCATGAGAAATGATGAGATTGGATATGTGATTGCTTACGTATGACTTGGGATTGGGGGGGGGTGTCCTACTCACACTTCTGTCCTTGGGCATCGGAGGGAATAGTATGGGATGTTCTTCGATGGTGCCTATCGACACTCTCCCGGGTTATTGGATGACATACATAGGACTGTCTAGTTGGGTGGCTAGGTTTATCCTTGTCGTGTCAGACCCGAATCGGAAGGGCATTAAGACCAAACAACCCGTGGTAGTGTATGGTTGGATGGGCGCTCTAGGCCGGTAACCAATCCGGTAGGGGACATAAACCATGCTAGGATACCTAAAAGGGGCCATTTATTGGTAGAGTTGCATATGGATAGACTTGGGCTCACGGGCACTCAAGACCGGTAACCAATCCGTGAGAGGACGTGAGAGCTTCCCGTTTACTATATGTGGATGACCAATAGGGTTGATGAGTCCGAAATCCGGGATTTCGCTGACTCTAGTGTGAAGGATACCGGAAAGGATCGCCGGGGGCGAGGAATGGACGTATCTGAATCTGACTTGACCGACTGAGTAGATGACTTGCATTGGGCTAGGCTTTACTGTGACATGCGCCAGTACTTGACCAAATGGTGATGTGAGAGAGCGGTGACCGATCCCCTTACCACGGTTTTTTTGATGACTTTACCGATCTTCCCCGGGCATTCCCAAGATATGGAAATGGGAGAGTGAATGACGACCCAGAGAAGTATGGTGCTATGACTTAAAGCATGTCTACCCTAGAGACTAGCATTCATAGAGTTAGACTCATATTTGCATCATATGTTCCATATCGCATTGCATTATAATATGTTCTGAATGTGTATGATTTCTAATTATGGAATAACTTCCTTGCTGAGTTCTTCGAACTCATTCCTTTTTGTGCAAATGTTTTTAGATTATATTTCAGGTACCGAAGACTACGATGGCACCTCCTTTGAGGCGGACTATGATTCCACATACTACCCTCCGGGTAGTGGCGTCGGTGAGGATCCGTATATTGGAGCCGAGGAGGATTACTATCCGCACCAGGGTTAGCCCCATAGTTGTGCGGGAGCGGCAGCGTTGGGTTTACTTCATTCGTACTGTTGAGGAGACTACCATTAGTATAGAAGAAACCCTAGCTTAGTGCCCCATTCCCCTGGTGTATTTATGGAACCTTTGGTCTTGTAACTAACTTATCTTTGAGATTATCTTTTGACACTTGGACATGTAATTAACGTTATCACACTTCTTTTCAGCTGCTCTGAGAGAGTGGTTACCGTACCTTCTCTCACCTTTATGATTATGTTTATACTTTACTATTATTGTCTTCCGCACTCTGATTTATTTAATCTTATCTTATTCATGATACTTAGTATTAATTGTTTTACCATTGATTATTATTGTTCATGATTATGTTACCCTGTATGTGGGAGGCATGGACCTCAGATCATTGATCCTTTGACTGTGGATCACATCCCGGGTAATCCAAATGGGGTACCGGCTGGGTGGATGTGACAATACATGTGTTACACCCCACCTGCCGGTCTTGGTTACCCACCTGACAACCCGTGGGAGTGATCCGTCACAGGATCCACGGTTTTAGTCTATCAATAATAATAAATGCAAGTAAAAACAATCATGAACAAGATTATGTTCAATAATTAAATAAAAGGATTATAGGAGTCCAAATATTCCAATAAAATAATCAATGAAAGAACAAATAATCCAAAAAGAGTATGAGTTCAGCGAAGCAATTCAAAAAGAATTAAATGATTTTCTTTCCAGTTTCTTTTTCTAAAGCTAGGTAATGTTTCTCATGTATTTCTAGAAAAGGGGTTCTCCAATTCTTCTCCATACGGTGAGCAAACTACCTGGCAACCTGTCTCCTCCGCCCATCAATGGTATAAGCGCATTCCATGCACTCGCAGGAGCTCCCGCACAGGCTATCTCCATTTCCCATTGCTGGTGCCACATCTTCTTCATACGAGAAGGTTCCTTCATGGGAAACCAATCCATCTTCCGGCGCATATCCTCCATCTGTACAAGCTAATAAAACATAGACAAATAAATGAATGAGTTCTGGTGAACTCAGTAAGAAGAACAATAATTCCCATCCATATGTCAAACCAATCAGAAATGCATATATGATATGTATGAGTGCAAAGTATGAATACCGCTAAGATTTAACTATGCAAGTCTCTAACAGTTGACATGCTTTAAGATATAACACCAGCCCTCCTCTGGGTAGGTCTAGTCACTCTAATCCAACAAGGACTGGTTACCTCTGTAGGGATCCTGGGTAAAATGAAAAGTCCACACCTGGCTCTCAAACCATGGCTGGGGTTAAGTCAACACTCTCTCACCACGACCATTGGCATGAGTACTGGAACATGTCGGGGTTTCTAATCCAATGCAAGTCATAATGGTAACATACTAATGAAGTCCAGATACATCCCCTATGGCACCAACCAACTCAATTTAGTATCCTTCGCAACCTAGGAATGAGAACCCTCATGGAGTGGCTACCGCTATTGGACTCTATTCCATAACCCTATGGTCATCCACATATTGTTGGGGCAGAATGCTCTCATGACTCCTCACGACACCCGATCCATTCCTTGGACGTCCATGAGCCCAACCCCAACATATGCAACCCTACCATTGTATGACCAACAATGGACCATCGTCACATCACTGCCGTCACGGGTCATCCGGCTTCAATTCCCCTACCAAAAGGGTAGTAGCATGTGGGGTACCTAGCCATGCAACTCTAAACTCTACCTAGGTATGTCATCTAGTAGTTATGACAATGCTGGAGACATCAGCGAGCATGTGTCCCATACCACAACCCTCTGATATCCCAAACTAAGATATCCCAATGGAATACCCCTTCCATCAGAACCACAAACCATCAACCATCATCATATCACATTCATAATTGACAAAGTATATGTAAAGACAGTACAAACAAAAAACATATAATAAGATCAACATGCTAAATAAGGTTACAGCAGTATATGAAATGAAAGAACAGTAATAACAGACACTGGACTAGCATGTTCAAGTCATTACATAAAGATAGGATTGTATGTCCTTACTTGTAAATAAGTAGAATTCCTCTGAATTGCAAACCAAAAACAATTATAAGACTTTTATTTGAAATAGAGAACACCTATATACAGTGTTACAATAAGGTATAAGTCGAATGAATCAAATCAGTCAAAATTCAAAAGTCATTTGGTCACTGGAAACCAGCCAGTCGCTTGGGATGGTCGCTTAGGCTGAGCAACTGCCACTAGTGACCGCCCCAAAAACAGAGAGTTTCAATCCGAAACTCAAGGCTTCGATCATCCATTTTCAATCCGAATTTTGTATGATCATAGTCCGAATTTCAAATCTAACACTCCCACAACCAATGGTGATACTAAACCTAACAATTGACATTAATTTGGTTATCCATAATCCTCCCTCTTGATTAGATCAGCCCTTTTCATGAAAGCAGGGTTTTGTTTTCAGATTTGATCTCACCAAGATCATTAAAAAGGTAGGTAATGTAATAGAAGGATTATGAACAACCAAAGAGGAACACTAATCTACTTTATCATAGCTAAAGGTGGAGTATGAGTGAACAGGAATCACTTACCTCAACCAAATAAGCTATAAAGGATAGTAGAAGCTTTTGGAACACTAACGGCACTTCAAATCACCTTCCAACACGTCTCCATAGCCGTCTAACCTCCAAAAACAGCAATCCCGAATATAATATTAGTAAAATAGGCGAGGGTTGCTATTTATAGAAGTCTGGGGGCAAAATAGGGCAAAACCCCACAACCAGGACCAGGTGGTCGCTTGGTCTAATCAACCGCCACTAGCAACTGCCCCCTAGTATATTGCTATACAAGGGTGCTTTGCTCAAGGAGTTGATGTCCAAATACAACCTAACCCTAATGAACACATGGGAGAGGTTTTACCTTCATTCCGGACATCTCCAGACATCACTTGCGTTACAGAAGTCCAATTACCAAGCAAGGCAGGCTCTTCAACAAGAGAATTCAGATCCATGGGTTCAGGATATGGATCATGGACTTCTATCCGGACACTCCACGAATTTACCCGGCCAGACCTTCGGGTTCTCAGACCTGCAATACGGATCCCGGGTTAGAAATACGGGGGTTGTTACAACATGCATTTGGTCGGTTATGTTTATGCTCAGAAATTGGAGCTCTTCCATGTATATGATTGGTTTTGTGATATCTATTTCTTCTACAGACAGGCATGACAAAGCGTCTGCTTGATCGTTCTCTGCCCGTGGGACTTGATTGATTTGTATATCACTGATGATTGTTTGTATTGATTGACCATGACGAGGTATCTACAGATCCTCTTTTCTTTGGCCTCATATATCCCATTTACTTGATTTACGACCAACTGTGAGTCACTCCTGACCTCCAAGTTCTGGATTCCAAGAGCTTTTGCCATGCGAAGTCCTGCTATCAATGCTTCATACTCAGCTTCGTTATTGGAAGTTTTGAATTTGAAGCGGAGTGCATATCTTATTTGGAATCCACTTGGACTTGTTAAAAGCAGTCCTGCTCCACTCCCTTATGAGTTGCTAGATCCATCTATTGAGAGAATCCATCTTTTGATAGCTTCAGGAGGGTTTGCTTCTTCTTGCTCGGATCTTGGTTCTGGAGTTTCGAGAATGAAGTCGGCCAGGACCTGTGCCTTGATCGCTAGACATGGTCGGAACTCAATTTGATGTTCACTTAATTCAATTGCCCATGTTACCAGTCTTCCGGTCAAGTCTGGTCAGTGTAGTACTTTCTTCAGAGGAAAGTTTGTTAGTACTGCTATAGGATGTCACTGGAAATATGGTTTGAGTTTTCTTGCAGCTATGGTCAAGACTAGAGCTTGTTTATCTACCTCAAGATATCTTGTTTCTGCATCAAGAAGGACGTGACTTACATAATAAACCGGATTTTGTTGTTTTCCTTCTTCTTGTACAAGTACTGCATTGATAGCCATCGGTGATGTAGCCAAGTAGATGATCAATTCTTTTCCAATGGTTGGTCATACGAGTAGAGGCGGACTAGTTAATTTTTCCTTTAACTGTTTGAATGCCTGCTGGGAATCTTCATTCCAATCTGATATCCCTTTTCTGGAAACATTATTTAAAGATTGGAAAAAAGAAAAACATCTTTCTCCTGATCGAGCAATAAACCTGTTGAGGGCCACCACCTGACCAGTGAGACTTTGTATCTCCTTGATGCTTCTTGGGGGTTTCATCTCTTGTATTGCTTTGATTTTTTCTAAATTAGCTTCAATTCCTCTTCGGGATACCATGAAGCCTAGGAATTTTCCTGATGATACTCCAAAGGCACACTTTTCAAGGTTAAGCTTCATTTTGTATGTGCGGAGTATGTCGAAAACTTCTGCAGGATCTTGGAGGTGGTCGGATTGAGATGTGCTTTTAACTAACATGTCATCGACATAAACCTCCATGTTTATGCCTATCTGTTGGTCGAATATTTTGTTAATTGCTCTTTGATAAGTTGCTCCCACATTTTTTAGGCCGTAGGGCATTACCTTATAGTAGTAACTATCCCTATCAGTCATGAATGTTGTATGCTTTTCATCCTCTGGATGCATCAGAACTTGATTATATCCAAAATAAGCGTCCATAAAACTTAGCATCTCATGACCTGCAGTTGCATCGATGAGCAGGTCTATTCTTGGCAGAGGATAGCAATCCTTTGGGCAGGCTTTGTTGAGGTCGGTGTAATCCGTGCACATTTTCTACTTTCCGTTTGTCTTTTTCACCATTACCACATTGGCCAGCCAAGTTGGATGATCAATGGGTTTAATGAATCTAGATTGCTTTAACTTCTATACCTTTGTTCGGATTGCCTCATGCTTCTCTAAAGAGAAGTTTCTTCTTTTTTACAATGTTGGAATTTCTTGGGGATCAATGTTTAATCTATGTTCGGCAGCTCTTCTGTCTATTCCGGGCATATCCTCTGCCGACTAGGCAAAGACATCCGAATTCTTCTGCAGAAATTGGGTTAATCTGGCTTTAAAATCTGCCTCTTGTTCTGTTCCAATCATTGTTCCCTGATTTTCTTGTTTCGAATTTAAACAGATTCTTTCCAACTCCTCCATTGGTTCTGCCCTTTGCATTGCTTCTTCATCTCGATCATCCCTAATTTCAACCGACATATTTGAATTTGTTCTCACTCTTTTTCTCATGTAGTTGGCTTAACTTTGCCGGCTTCCTTTCTAGTCGAGGGAGCATTCTCCTATTCCCTTTTTTGTGGGGAATTTCATCTTCATGTGTAGGATGATACTACTGTTTTTAAAGTACAAAGGGTTGGTCGTCCCAAGATCACGTTATAAGCAGATAAATCTCGGACGACCATAAAATTTTATTGGACAACCCTAGGTATTCGCTAATGCAGAGGTCTAATCTAATAGTTCATTCTGCTCGAGTTGAGGAGCCTGTGGAACCGTATAGGTGTGTTCCACATGGGACGAGCATACTTTCATCTAATTTTAACTTTCTAAAAGCTTCTAGCGATAGAATATCTGCTGATAATCTTGTATCAACTAGAACTCTATGGACTTCTGTTCCGGCCAAAGTGACCTTGATAACTAGGGCATCGTCGTGAGGAGTATTTACCCCTTGTCTGTCTTTGGCTGAGAAGGTGATTGGTTCTGATGTAACCCTCTCAATTGGTTTTTCGAGTTCAACGTTCCCTATGTATCGTGCTTTTCTCTTGGCTTGTCTGGCTAATTCTTCTGTTGGGCCACCGAACACCGTAAATATTGGTGGTCGTTTCCGATCACCTCCTCTCTCTTTTGGTTAGGCTTTATTATTTGGGTATCTTTCTCTGCTTGGAGACCTCAATCTGTTTTTGCTTCCTTCTGTTTGTGGCTAGCCAACCTAGCTTGGTTGGATATACTTCTTTAGTTGGCCTTAAGATATTAATTTCTTAATTTATGTTTTCAATTATCTACAATCATCTGTCAGTGTCCGTGATCTTTGTGAAATTCACAATATTTTCTTTTATCACGTTCCTCTAGTCGAGAATATAGTTTACTAGGCCACTTGAGAATTCCTTGATCTTTGATCTACATTAGGATCTCCGACCTCCTTAGGTCCGATACCCCTTCTTGGTCAGTCCGACCATCCCTGATCAAGTGTATGGTCAGCTTCTTGACCAGGGGTTTTTCTTTATGCAGTTTTGCTTCAGTGATCGGATGTTCCTTTTTTCGAGATTCGATTGTTTCTGATATCTTTGCTTGTTTGTGGCATCGTTCAACAAGATCTGCATATGACTCAAGCATATCTAGCAAGAGCCGCTCGAGCAGGCTTTCATGGCTGAGTCCCTGGTATAATGCATGGAAAGCAATCTTCTCATCCAGATTTTCAATTTGCATGGTTAGATTGTTGAATCTTTGAAGAAAATCTCGAATGGACTCCGTTCGGCCTTGTTTTATTGAAAACAAAGTATCTTCTCTCTTTTTTGTACCTACTCTGCTTTGGAAGCGTAATAGGAACACCTGACCTAGGTGGTCAAAACTTTTGATGGAGTCGCTTTGGAGTGCCAAGAACCAATCTAACGCTGCTCCAATCAGAGAAGCTAGGAAGCTTCGGCCCATAGCTGTTTCCCTATGTCTATAGGTCGACACAGACTTATAGTGCATGATATGATGTTTTGGGCATCGAGATCCATCGAATGCAGTGAAAGTCGAACACTTGAAGCCTTTTGGAATCTTTGCTTCTGGGATGGTTTTGACGAAAGGATCCTCTTTTAGAACAACATACAGCTCGCCTTTGCCAGGATCTTTCAATTTTTTAAACTTTTCGTCCAATTTGGTGATGTGTTTATTCATATTTTCATCCCACTTACTCGGACCATTGTGGTTCTTTTTGCCCTTCGGATTTTTGATTAGATCAGTGCTACTTCCTCAATCTTCGTCTTTGTCGACTGGAACATTTTTCTTTGGAATTGCCTCCTTTGAAGCTTGAGATTTTTCTCCCTCCTTCTCTTTTGCTTTTTGCAGTTCTTTTTAAGATGGTTGAGCTATTTGGTCAGGTATGACTAGTCGGTCATGTCTGCTCCCCTCCGAGATTTTCTGATTTTCCTGGGAACCTGCTCCTGGGGCGATTATGTGACACATGGTCATCTTGACCAATTCGCTCAGGGATGAGATTTCTTTTTGGAGCTTAGATTGTTGCTTTTGAAGCTCATTAATCTGATTCATCGTTGCGAATTGATTCGTTGGAGGATTTGGAAGAATTGAAGGATCTTGTTGGGTTTGATGATCAGGGGTTTTTTTCAATTCCTTGTGAGGTTCCACCCTTCTCGACCTCCTTTTCTCCATCAGATCTGTCTCCTAACAATAATCCTGATCTGGTTTGCATGATAGCTTTTTTATCAGTTTTCCACAAACGGCACCAATTGTTGCTGCACAATCTTGTTCATCCTCTCAACTGAATGAACCTGCAAGAATGAGCTCGACCGGGGAGATCGAGTTTCACCTCCAACGATCTAGTTAGGAATTTGATTGGGGAAGACAAGAAAGTTATGAACAATAAGAATACAAATAGTGATTGTTCTATTCAGCGTACCTTTCTCTTGTGTCTTCATACATTTTTATAGTTTTTCTATGTATGAGTTTGTCTTGGACTCAAACATTGTTTGGACTGCAATACGAATTGTAATGATTGAGTTCTACTCAAATATAGATTATTGAGTCTTGATCAATACTTTTTCTATGGCTACAAGTCTCATAGGACTCATCTTGATATCTCGTATTCATGCTTGTTTGATCGACCTTGACCTAGTCGGTCCAACCTGTTCTGGCTAGATTTAACCGAATTGGTTTGAGCCAATTTATTTCATCATTAACAATGTGTTTAAGAGATATTATTACAACCTATTCAAATGGCTCACTCGAATGTGAAATTTCTATGAAAATCCCTGAAGGATTTAAAATTCTTAAAGCACATAAAATTTTCTAAAATATTTGTTCAATAAGGCTTCAAAGATGATCAAGGTATATATAGTATAATCTCCTTAGTAGATATTTACTAAATAAAGAGTATACAAATGATCTAATTTATTATTATACATTTATTAAAGGATATGGATATAATTTTATTATAATAAGTGTATATGTTAATATCATCGAAACGCTTGAAGAGCTTAAAAAAACAATAGATTACTTGTAGAAAGTTTAAATGAAAGATGTTGGAAAGACAAAGTTTTGTCTAAGCTTGCAAATTGATCATTTGACGAAGAATATTTGTTCATCAATCAACTTCTATAGATAAGGTTTTAAAGCGATGTTATATAAATAAAACACATCTATTGAGTATCCCAATGGTTTTGAGATCGTTTAACATAAAAAAAAATATTCATTTTAACCCCATGAAAACAATGAATAATTTATTGGTCCTGAAGTACTACATTTAAGTGCAATTGGGGCACCAATGTATCTTGCTAATAATACACAATCGGATATAGCATTTTCTTTAAGTGTGTTAGCAAGATTTATCTCTTCTTACGAAGACGCTAGAATGTTGTTGAACATATATTTCAATACCCTCAAAGAATTATTGACATGATGTTATTTTACGAATGTGGACATCAACTTACTTATTATGCAGATACAGAATATTTATCTAATATACATAAAACTAAATCTCAAACATGCTATTTATTCACAAGTGAAAGTTAGCTATTTCATGGCATTCAACGAAACAAACTACAACTGTCACTTATTCAAATCACGCAGAAATAATAGTGATTCATGAAGTAAGGTACGGTTCAAAATCCTAACGTGTTGGTACTTACACTTATATTTATTGAATCTCGATCACAAGTGAAACATACAATGTAACAACCATGTGAAACCGAAGGGTTTTTACAATCTATATTTATGAAAAAATTACAATTGCAAGGTCTGCTCAGTTGGTAAGACTGGCACCTCTTAGTGAGGAGGTGTGTGGATTCAATTTTGCCCAATGATACATTATTAATACTTCATCACCTATATATAAAAAAAGTGCCTACTCCCCCACCCACCCCACCCAGAAAAACAAAAAAAATACAAAAAAACAAAAAAAGGAAAAAAGGAAAAAGAAAATTAAATACTGAATTTCAAAGGCGCAATCACTCACTTGTAAATTGATGAATTGACATCAACTTAAAACCATCCAAAGGATGGAAAAATACATTGAATAATTCCTTGTCAACCTTAATAAATTGGCTCATAGTGCTTTTTTTATTATTACAATTATTCATTGAATATTTGTTAGGGCTAGACACGAAATAGAAATACAAAGTTAGGTTAGATCCAAAGAAAATACATCTGTTACATATTGACCTAGATTCTTTGTTTATGAGATCCAGATAAACACAACTATTTGAATTGACTTTAGTTTTTTATTTTTTTATTTTTTTTATGAGAATAAAAAGTTATACTACTTAAAAACAGTTACATAAATAAGATTGTAGGTCAATAGTTTCAAAGCCTACAAAAGTAGCTATTAAAGCTGAAGTTCTAAACCATTGCTGAAGCTCAAGGGATGGGAACACATCAAACCTGATAGCTTGTGTTATGTTAGCTACTTACAGTAACTTATCTATTACAGATAAAGGCCAAAACAATGTAATAGGTTTGGGTAGGAGGCGTGCTAGTGTCAACTAGTTACTCCAGACTTCTCCTACTTCAATTCCAAGATCCTGCGTAGCATTGATTCCTATTTGCAGTCCCACAAGTGTTGCTTCAAGTGTATCTTCATGTTTATCTTGCCAAAATTGATGGACCTAATATATCCATCGACTGCAATCCCCATGCTCCATCGAACTGACTCATTGACTTTTAACTCTATCTATTTATGAATTCTCTGATCAAATAAAATTGTTAAATGATCCCGCACTACATCTCGATCAAATTTTCATATTTTTTATCAGAATAGTGGAAACAGACATGATCCAATAGGTCAGATCCACTTGAATTTTCTTTTTTTGACTTATAATATTTATAATAGAACTAATTTGATTGGAATAATGGATAAAGTAGAAATATTTTGTAATTCTTAATTTAGAATTCGGTAGATATTCTATCTATGCCTACGACAGAAAACATTGAATAATGAAAATGAATAGGAGTATAGCCTGTCATCCTCCCAAGGAGGATTTCTCTTCTCATATCATTATAATTATATTGGGCTTCTGCTTTTTTCCTTTTCTTTTTCTCTTTTGTTTTTTTTTTTTTGGGGGGGGGGGGGGAGGTAGTTGCTAAAGTTGGTCTAATGCTTCATAGTGTGAGATTAAGTGTGTAAACCTTCTTAGACCCAAGGGCAAAACAGTATGATTTAAATAAGGGATAATTACTGTTGCCCCCCTTCCTTATAACGGTGTTAAGTAGCCATTAAGTTTGAATATGTAATGTCTAATTTGCCCTTCATTAAAATTAAGAAATCAAAAGAAGATGCTACCCCATTTATAAAAAACTAGATTAAATGTCAATTTTACCCTAAACTTCATTTATTTTGAATTAAAGAAATGGGCAAAATCCAAATCCGATTTGATTTCCCACATTCACTAAACTTCATTTATTTTGAATTAAAGAAATGAACAAAATCCAAATCCAATTTGGTTTCCCACCTTCACTTAACTTCATTTATTTTGAAAATATTTTAGGTGATATTCAGTTTCCAATTTGAGTTGAATTCGATTTTTCTTCCTCTTCGGTTTCTATTTGAGTTTTATTCAATCATTATTTCTTTATTTGGTGGTTTTTTTTTTTTTTTGAAAATAAAATGGATTATAGTTACTTTTTTCTCTAGAGTTAATTAAGGGTAGTACTGTAACTTGACAAAAGGATAAATAAATAAAGAGATAAGTATAAGGATATTTTAGGGTTTTTGATAAAATATAAAAATGACACATCATCAGTAAACTAACGGAACTTAATGGTAGGGGGCAATAGTAATTGTAGACAAAGTTAAAAGTTGATTAGTAATTTTGAAAAATATAAGGGATACAATAGTAATAAAATCAAAGTACAAGGGACCAATAGTAATTATCCTTTAAATAATTATAAAACTATCCTCCAAAGATGTAATCAAAGTACACGTAAGTTGGCTAGGACAAGCTCACCATAAACGATATCTAGATCCTTTAAGACACACCGGCTAAAAAAATACTTATGCAACAGCAAATAAAGATTTCCCATTCATTGAATCTATAGTCCCACAATGGGGTTGCTTGTCATGTGACAAGACATGACAAGCCCAGGCCCTCGATCTTGATGTGCAAAAATTGTGCTCCTACCACGTCCTTGCCACCACATGTTTAAGGAATCTCTCCAGTGACCAGTTTGATTGATCAATTCTATGGAGGAATGTAAACAGATTGGATTATGATCGGATAGTGGTAATACCATATCCACAACCTATTATAATCGGTCGAATTTGGATAATATCTCATTAATTATCATACGAATTTTATCAGATTCAGATAATATCACATCAGTTCTTTCAACGGATACGAATGCAAATTTAAAAGCAGATTTCGTTTATCCATTTATACCCCTAATTTTAGGCTTGACTTAACCGTGAAGCCCAACTTAGCTGGGAAGCTGAAGTAATGATTTTTTTTTTCTTCTTTCCTTCGGTTTCTGTCCTTCCATTCCAAGCATGGCTCAGAAATAGTACTGAACGAAGCAAGTTGGTACCTTTGATTCAATAAATGTCCTGATGAGGTAGAGCTTCATATTCAATTAATAATTAGTGCACCTATTCAAAGCCTGACAAGAAATAACAATGAGAGGCCACAACCACCAGAACTTACAGATATTTTACTTTTAGAAGAATAGCTTAATGATATAATAAAAAATAAATTTTCTAGGAGAACAAAGAATCATCTGGGAGAACTTTTTTGTCCAAAATTTCCGTCAAACATGATTTCAGAGATTTTTTTGAGTAGAATTTCAGAGAAGAATCACGAGCACAGCAAAGTGCAAAACAGATAAATGACAAAAAATAAAAAAATAAAAAAATAAAAAAATAAAAAACCCTCCTTCTCGCCAATTATTTTTCCTTGGATAATCACCAGTCTCACCTGATGAGGCTTTTCTCAGTTTCTAAATTCCCTCTTTAGCAAATAGTTACAGCTAATGTGAAAAAAAAGCTGTAGATTGTAGAGCACACCACTGGAAGTGACAACTTCAACATCATAATGCTATTCAGTTATGGGAGAGAGAGAGACAGATGTATTCTACTGTATCATTTGACCGTAAAAATTTAATGGGGTCTGAAACAAAAAATGCTCCTAGCAGGAACTGACCTGTTACAGCAGAGAACCAGTATTAGTCTCTCTCACATTCTGTGTGTGTTGTTCATGGCGATGGGGCAGAGCTGGAAGGAGCTACCACTTGAGATGGATAATGGTTCCGATTACCATATAGTAGTGTTTCATAAACTGAGATTGAAGCACAAACCAGAGGCTTGGTTAGAGGGATTCTAAGGCAATTCAAGTTAACTCCTGGAATCACAGAGCACTCTGGTTGTGGTCTTTGCATGTCTGTACCAGGAACACAATTTCCAGAGAAATCAAATCCAGCATTCCTGTAAGGCAACTTGCTGCATTCTTGACTGAACCCGGAAAAGAAATTGAAAGAAACTGTGAGATTAACCAGGCTCTTCAGTGAACAAACTGGGTCAGGTAGAACACCTGAAAGTTTGTTATGACCTAAATTCAGAACTTGAATGTCTTCCATACAGGACATGGAGTCAGGCAAATGACCCATCAGTGAGTTGAAGCTCACATCAAGAACTTGCATCTGTGACAAAAGCCCAACCCCTTCAGGAACACAACCTGTTAACTGGTTGTTGAGGAACAAAATCTCTTTCAGTGAAGAACCCATGTAACCAAAACTAGAAGGAATGTCGCCACTGAACTTGTTGTTAGCTAAATTGATCACAGAAGCTGGGGAGTTCCCCAAATTCTGAGGGATTTGCCCTTCAAACTGGTTGTTGTTGAGGAAAATTGCATCCAGGTTCTTGCTGAATAGATCTTCAGGAATGGGTCCCGAGAAATTGTTGAACCTGATATCTAAATAGACTAGATTTGGGATGAAAAGAGTCACTGAAGGGAAAGACCCTGAGAAAAGATTGTTGCTGAGGTCTAGCTCTGTTAGAGCTGAGAGATCTTTAAAACTATCAGGAATGGTGCCTGAGAACCGGTTGCTGTTGAGGTGAATGAGAGTAAGGTCTGAGAGGAGAGAGAGTTCTTTTACTAGAGAGCCTTGAAGATTGGCTTTGTTCAGATCTATCCCTCCCACAACAAGACCACCAGAAGAACCAGATGTTTCTCCATCTTGAGTACTCAAACAGAAAATGCCCTTGTAAGAACAGACGTTGGAACCCACCCAGGTGTTTAAGATGCCCAATGGATCACCTGTAATTGCAGACTTCCATGCCTGGAGAGCTGTATAAGCTGCATTTAGCTTTGCAGTTGCAGACCCAGATGGCGTTCCACCACTCCCACCTCCACCACCACCAATCCACACAGCTCCTCCACCTCCCCCACCACCGCCACCACCAATGGCCACACTTAAACCAACATTCAAAGCAAAATCTGAAGGAATGATTTGAAGAAGGAGAAGAGCGAAAACCCAGATCTTTTCCATGTTAAAAGAAGACACAGAATTTCTATTTTGGCTGATAATGTTTTCTTTTTAACTAGAGTAATGGAGTACAACCTACGAACATAAATCATAAATGAGTTCAACTGTTCCTCAGCATCGAAGTGAGAAAATGGTAAAATGGTGGGTGTCGTTAGTTTTTTCAGCTTTGATGATTGTTCCTTCTTGTGTTATGTAAGAAGAAGAGTTAATTAAAAAAGGTTAATTAATTGCGATTATGTGAATGTGTTTATGTAAATACGACAAGTGTCTACATGAAAGGCAGCCTAGAAAACAGAACAGAACCATGATAACTAATGAAGCATTTTTGGGAGTTTTCCAAAAAGATTGATTAGTGTAGATAAATTCAATTAAGAGGGTCTAAGGTTTAAAGGTCATTCCATGACAGCATTAAAGATAAGTTAATGAGTGGGGGTCAGCATTTGTAGAGAGAGACAACTGGGAAATAAAGCAAGCAGCAGTCATTCACATGAGAAAATAGTTGGGTTCCCAAAGCATGGCACGAGAGAGAGAGAGAGAGAGAGAGCCCATTGTTAGTTTTTTTTTTCTTTTTTTTTTTTTTTTTTTTGTGAAAAGAGAACCCATTGTTATAAGTCAAAGAAACTAGAAATTGGGTATTTAATCAATATTGTTACTCTATGAGAATGTTGAAATGTTGTTAAGGAATTTACAAATACACTTGAACGCTTGTTTTTTTAATATTTTTTTTAACTGAAATGCAGTAGAGGTACTTTCTTTAAAGTATTTAAACACCCTGATTTGTCCAATACTGGTTCTACAGTGTTTTCACCCCAAGATCAGTCAGCCCAATCTGTAAGGTTGCACCACATAAAGATTACTTAAGGTGTATCAGGTTATGTTCACTACTTAACAAAACAACAATAGGGAGAGAGAGAAAGTAAGAAAAATGAGGAAATTCAGTGTAAAGAATAAACATGAAAATGGGTTTATATAGAGCCTCAAAGGCTGTGGGTGAAAGGATAAGGCTACCTCTCTTTGTGAGGATACTTTTCAGCTCAACTCCCTTCATGAAGGTACCTATCCAGCTGATCTCCTTACAGGAGAGTGCCTCTCTAATGGCATTTCCAAGTTTTCACCCAACAACGGGCTTTCCAGAATAGAGCCCATGACAAAATGGGCTTTCTGAATCAAGGCCTACGAAGAGATAAATAAATCATGATCAAGGCCTTCCCAAGTCATATAGATTTATTAATATTAATATATATTCATATAATTATGGCAGTGTCACAACAGGATTCAGGCTCTGTTCATGTCGCACAAATTAATATTAAATGGACCCTTACTATATATAAACCACATAATCAGATCCTCTCAACTTGATGTGGGACTAAATAAAACCATAAGATAAAAGACACAATTAAAACATATATTTATATAAAATAATATTAAGTTTTAAATATATTTACAAGAGAGACTGGTATTTTGTGTTAGTATTAAAACTGCTATGTGGGTTTTAAATCCTAATTATTTCTTTATGTATATGCCTCAAGATAGTTGCTCACTTCTAATTTTTGCTTCATGAGGTGTAAGGGATAAGGTTTGGGCCCAATAAAATTGCATATTCGATAGTGGACTTCTAATCATCATGAGAACTGATCCAATCAAAAATATAAAATTTTCACCATCAAAGGGTTAGTCCATTGGTAATATTAGTATCTCTTAATGAAGAGGCTAAGGTTTGTTTTTCAAATTTATCAAATGTAATTTCATAGAAATTACCCATCAGATAACTTCTCTATAGAAGAACAATATGTCGTGATGTTTCTAATTCGAGCTTTTATTATTTTCATGTTACATGCATGTAGCTAGGCTGAAGCATAAGAAAACCAATAAATTAAAGGATTTGACATTACAAATAAATAAATAATTTAGATTCTCCTTGTCATATTGACAAGGGTCAAGATAACTTTCCTTAGTATATAAACTCAATTTGTTGAAATTCAAAAAACCATATATATGCAATGGGGGTTGAAAATTGATTACAATTAAGTAGGTATATAATCTAGTTTAAAAATCAAATTTTAGTAACTAATTATATTCTGAGACCGACAAATTCAACTCAAATGATTGGAGACAATGTAGCTCATAAAATTGATAAAAGCCCTCAACCAAACCTACACAGTCTGATCCACTGAAAACCTTGCTTAAGATGTACTTTAGTATATACTTTTGTGTGAGTTTTCCCACATTATTTAATCCTTTTTTGCTTTCTAAGATCCAACCAGTTCTGAATGATTAGTTAATTAGTTTACTTTTCATAAAAAAAAAAAAAAAAATTAATTAGTTTACTTGTGTAAGTAAATGTCTTTTTAACACAGTGGTAACAGTGGTTTATGTCATTTATGTAGAAATAACAAGATCAAAAATATTTTAAGATCGAGCTTCTCTCTTTTCACACCTTGTCTCCCCATATCCTGGATTTTTAAACCTCCAATTTTTTATGATGAAAAACAGAAAAAAAGGAAAAATCCTTGTGTAGAAATCAAAGTTGTTCTTCAACTCCCTGTCACTATTAGAACATATGAGAACCTACTGAACCATCAATGACAGAGAGAGATGGGTGGTTTGCCACTTCCTATTACATTTCTGAATGAGAAAGAGAGAGAGAGGAGTGAGTTGCAATCTCTGTCCCTGCTTGTTATTGGGTTGCAGCTATGCTGCACTTCATTTCTCCGTTGTTGTTAGCTGAGTTTGTCATTGGGTTGCAGCTATCTTCCATCTTTCTTCTCATCATTTTCTATTTTTATTGTCGTTGATTGAGTTGATTACTTGAGCTCAAAGAGTCCAGATCCTCTTCATTTGGGCAAACCGTTTGTCCCTTCTTTGACTTTCTTGGATGAGAGACATATGGCCTGCCCATGGTATACGGGCAGCCAACCCAGAGGATGGAGAACGGACAAATGTCCTACCAAGTGGAGAGGATTTAGATTTGTTATGGTCATTACAGTCACCCTTGAACCGGAGTAGACCACTTGAACCAAACCAAGGGCTCAAGCTTGGTCCAAGATAGTTCAACTGACGAATCTCAATTGTGGCGCTTCTCGGGAGATGCTAGCTGAGAAGTCAAGAAACGTGCTTCACAGTGACACACAACTGTCATCATGTGACTTCTCGGTAGAATCAACGCTAGCAATTGATTTGCACATCCTTATCCAGATGTCAAACCCTAACATTTAATTTAGCATTGAATGACTGAATTTCATTACATGCGCATGGATGCCCTAGAAGCTTCTCATTCGCCCAAAGCCTGCATCGACTATTGCGTACCCCTGTTTGTTCCCCCAATTGAGGAATGGTGTCGCCTCATGATCAACTTAACATTGATCTCTTGATTCACTTGTGAGATCACCAGCTATCTTGGGAACCATGTGTATCAACTTGTTGTGCAAGCCTCACCAATAGGCCATCTCCACCATTCATCTAAGTCATCCTCATCGTAGGGTTACAATGAATCCATCATCAGTTTAGGTATGGACCAGCTACATATATAACCTCACTATGCACGAGTAACGGTAAGAGGACTTGAATAATCCAACCATTATTCTCCTACATTAACTCTTGAAGAACATTCTTTTCTTCATTCCCTTGGGCATTTATTCCTCAAGGGGTGTCTCTAGTTTTCTTACTTGAACTGACCTAATCATTGGAGATGGCTTTCCGTACTCAGAGGCAGCCCACTCTCACCATTGTTTTGGTCTCAGAAACTAGACTCGGATTAGGAGCGAACCAAGGAGTCCAAGCACATTTTCACAACAACATTTGGTATCGTTTGTGGGAGACGCTTACAAAAAGTCTTGTGGTTTTCCCTCTATCACTTAACTGTGAAAGATGGTTGGAGATAACTCAGGCGATGGAGATTCTAAGTCTCAGGAAATCTCCCATCCCAAGAAGAAGGGGACTAGCCGAAGAGCTGGAGCCTCAAGAGATACACAAGCCCTTGTGGGGCATGAGGGACAAGAAATTATCCCTGAGCTGCCTGCTGACCTCCCCCCTCAAGGAGCAACTCATACGTCTACTCTAGATCCTATCCCACTGGCTGACGTATCGTAGAAAATGCTTGAGATGGTTAGTTCCCTCCATTCAAGGATGAGCCAGTGGGGTTAGTTCTAACCTTCCCCTATTCCTGCTACTACTGTGCCTAGAACAACGAATCCCTCCCTTGTTGATCTTGATGACAGGGCTTAGGGAGATGAAGTGAATACACTTCATGCTTGATGGACAAGGCATAAGGACAAAGCCAAGTCCAAGGCCGTAAATGTAAAATCCAGCTTTTACTTAACCTTGACCCGACCCGGTCATTGTTGTGTTTGTAGGTCCGAAGACCCGAAGTGGTGGTAGGAGGGACTTATGGGCCCTGCTGGTTGATGACGTGGTGTCGGAACTCCAGTATATGGACATTGATGATGCTGCTCCTTCCTTGAACACATTATCAGTGTTAAGTTAGAATCTGCGCACTTATGAAGAGTGAGACAGTTGAGATATCAAACGGACTCCTGTGCACAATTCGAAGGTACTCCCTAAAACTAGACCTCTTGAGTGAACTGTGGGAGAAAACCCCATGCAATTTGACCTTGTATAGCCCTCCAAGTCCACACCTAAAGTTGCTGAACTATTTTGTAAAATTCTGCAGAAACATGTATTGGTCGATACTATCGACCAAATGTATCGACCAACAGGTTTGCTGAACCCAGGTTTAAAGATTCTCTGGAATATTCTTTTCTATTTATTTATTCCTCGAGACTGGAGCCCTATTCTAGCGATTTCAACATCTGAGAACGTGGGAGAGCCTCTCAAGAACTTCTCCTTAGGTAATGGTGAAGCACCTTCTCCATTAATCATTGCCAACCACTCATTTCCACTTTCTTGTTCCACTCTCAAGGTATGACTCTCTCTCTTAATCACTTTCTCACTCATCTTTTCTCTATTTTACTATTGGGACCATGGCCAAGGTGCTTCAACCTTGCAAACACCTTGCCATGAGCCTTCTATACCTCATACATTGATGTTTTCACCGATATGACTATGATTTATTCACCTCATGATCATTAACTACACATTTCCTTGATTTATTACTCACCAACTTGCTTTATTTACCAAAATAGAGATGAAGCCTATGATTAACCTAATCCATACCTTGCTTATGAGTTCAATGTTGCTTCTAAGTGATTCCCTACCTAATCCCCTATGTTTTCCCCCAATTTGCATTAAGATATAGCCAATGCCATGTTTAGCAACTCTTGACCTTGATGAATCAATTTGGGGATTTCTAAATGGACCATTGGATTATGTTAAATTCTTGATAATTAGTGTCCCTATGTTGTGCTTAGACTATTCCCCAAGTTTCGTATTGATCCGAGACCCGGAAGACCAAATCTGGGCCAAAACCCAAAAAGCCGACTTTGTCGTCCGAAATCTTCTTGGTCGATGCTTGTTGGTCGATACTATCGACCAAATGTATCGACCAACAGAGTTGCTGTCAACAACTTTTGACTAGATTTGATTCGTTCGATCTCCAATTGTTCTGATTTCTTCTCTAACCTTTCATATATGATTGTTTAGGGTTTTAAGACTATTTCGGCCACTTGCTTGTGATCTTGGACCATTCTCTTCTCCAATTCAAGGTAAGGATAGTTATCGATATAATCACATAGGACATGGAATTTTGACTTGGTGTTCCAAACCTAGTGAGCATAGTTTCTATTTCATATTCCTATCATGTTAGACTTGCTACATATGTCTTTCAACAGTAGCTTTGTGTTTACATTATTTTATTTCAATGTCTTATCATGTTTATCAATTTCAATATATGATGACTTATGTCAATGTCATGAATCGAATGTTTATTATGATGTTGTATTTTGTGAATTGATATGATGAACTTGGGCATGTGATTGCTTAAGTATAATTTGGGATTGAGGAGTACCCTACTGGTGCTTCTGTCCTTGGACATCGGAGGGAATAGTATGGGATGTTCTCCGAAGGTGTCCATCGACGCTTTCCTGGGTTTTTGGATGACATACATAAGACTTGTCTAGTGGTCTTTGGTTAGGATGTCCCTATCATATCAGACCCGAATCGGAAGGGCATTGAGACCGAACGACCCGTGGTAGTAGTGTGGATTTGTGGGCGCTCAAGACCGGTATCCACTCCGTGAGAGGACATAAATTGCATTACGGTTACTCGAAATGAGCCATTTATTGGTAGGGTTGCAAATGGCTAGACTTGGGCTCACGGGCACTCAAGACCGGTGAAATGATCCGTGAGAGGGACGTGAGAGCTTCCCGTCTACTAATTGTGGATGACCAATAGGGTTGATGAGTCCGGTGAGTAATATCCGTGACTCTAGTGTGAAGGATACCGGAAAGGATCCCGAGAGGGGAGGAATGGACGTATCTGGAATTGACATGATATGATTAAGTAGATGACTTGCATTGGGCTAGGCTATACCTTGACATGTGCCAATACTTAGACCAAATGGTGATGTGAGAGAGTGGTGACCGAAACCCCCAACCATGGATTTGTCCGAGAGGGATGTAGGACCCAATTCCCCCCGGTGATGAGTGACTGAGACTACCTAAAGAAGTATGGTGCTATGACTTAAAGCATGTCTACCATAGATGACCATCATACTTAGAGTAGAATCATATTGCATTATATGTCTCATACCATCTGCACTATGTTATGATTATCATGTGGCTTATGTATCGTGGAATAACTACCTTGCTGAGTTCTTTTGAACTCATTCCTTTTCTGTTGCAATATTTTGCTAGGCTACTCTACAGGTGATTTCTCTAATGGCACGTTCCCTGAGGCAGACCCGAATACCTCATACTACTATCTGGAGGTTAGCTACATTGAAGACTTCGGTGACGGTACCGAAGCAGATCCTCCGGTGTATCAGGGTTAGCCCTGGAATAGTATGGGAGCAGCCATATTGGGTCTTTGTGGTCTTCACTATCGAAGAGAACATATTTATTGTGGAGGAGACTTATGTGTAGCTGCCCACTCCCCTTTTTGTGATAATTAAACTTAGAGGAATTGTAATACCCTTAAATTAAATTTCATAACTTGAGACTTGTACTTATTTAATTTTGACCTCACTTCCGCTTATTTGAAGGAGTGGATTCCGCCCACTGCCTTCTTAATTTATCTGATATGATATTTACTTCCGTACTCTGATTATCCTTGGTATCTCATTTCTAAATTCTATGTTTATCAATTGTTAGTTTAATATTGATTGTTCATGATTATGTTATCGTCGATGTGGATGATGTGGTCCCTGAACTATTGATCTTCGGGGCTGTGGATCACATCCGGGTATGCCCAGATAGGGTACCAGCTGGGTGGATGTGACAGTAAAGGGAGGTGCAAATAGATCTGTCTTTGACAGATTGGGAGTCTATCCAGATAGACACTCCTTTCCTGGAGCTGTTGCAAACCTACCTCGAGCTCCAAAATCCAAAAAGACGTTGAAGGAACACGTGGCTTAGTCTAAGGGACCCCTACTATATGACAAGGTCTCTAAAAATTCAACATCTGTTCATGATGAGAGCCTGTACCGATAGGTCCAAAACATGAATGAACGACTCTTTCAACTAGACAAAAAGAACCCTGACGAAGTCCAACTAGTACTGAGCCAGGATCCTTTTGTGCTAGAAATCATGGCAGCCGCCCTACCAGTTGGTTTTCGTACCCCTACCTGTCACATCCACCCAGCTGGTACCCTACTTGGCATACTCGGGTATGTGATCTACAGTCCCAAGGATCAAGTATCGAGCAACCATGCCTCCCACATACACGATATCACAATCATGAAGAATAATAATCTAGGTTAAAGCATGTAATAAAGGAATCATGAATAAGATAAAAACAGATAATCAGAGCGCGGAATAAAAGATACCAGATATATAATCCAAAGGAAGGAAGTGAGTAGAATTCAATCCTTCAATACACAGCGGAAAGTAAATCAGTGAAAGTTATAGTTACAGATCCATGTTCCAAAGAAATAATAGTATAAAGGTCTAAGATAAGGTCTCCTCGGTTTTATTCAAGATATCCTCATAGGTGTACACAAAAGAGACCAAACTAGGCCTTTCCCACACTAAGGTCGGGCTAATCCTGGTACGGAGGGTAACCACCCTTGGTATCTTTACCGTAACCTTCATAGTGGCCAAGACCTTCAGAGTAATATGAGGGGTCCTAGTCCGTCTCGAGGAATGAGCCATTAGCTTCTTCAATACCTGTAGAGAAATCTAACAAAACAATTGCACAAAAAAGAATGAGTTCAAAAGAACTCAGCAAGGCAGTTATTCCATAATACATAAGCCATATGATACAAAACATAACATGGTGCAAAATGATATGAAACAGATGATGCAAATATGATTCTAACTCTACATATGCTAGTCTCTATGGTAGACATGCTTTAAGTCATTGCACTATACTTCTTTAGGTAAGTCTCAATCACTCAAGCCACTGGTGGGAATTGGGTCCTGCATCCATCTCGAACAATCCATGGTTGGGGTTTTGGTCACCGCTCTCTCACCCCTCCATTTGGTCTAAGTATTGGTGCATGTCAAGGTAAAGCCTAGCCCAATGCAAGTCATCTACTCAGTCATATCATGTCAGATCCGGATACGTCCATTCCTCCCATCCCAGGATCCTTTCCGGTATCCTTCACACTAGAGTCACGGTTATAACTCACAGGACTCACCAACCCTATTGGTCATCCACAAATAGTAGATGGGAAGCTCTCACGTCCTCTCATGGATATAACTCACCGGTCTCGAGCGCCCGTGAGCCCAAGTCTAGCTATTTGCAACCCTACCAATGAATGGCCCCTTTCGAGTATCCGCAGTGTGATTTATGTCCTCTCACGGATATAACTCACCGGTCTTGAGCGCCCATTAAATCACAATACTACCACGGGTCGTTCAGTCTCAATGTGTGAAACCCAGCCCTAACCCTGACACGGAAACCCTGTTGTTTGTAGGTCCAGCAACCCGAAGTAAGGCAAGAAGTCATCTTTGGGCCATTTCTGTTGAAGACTTGATGGCTGGATTGGAATCCTTGAGTGTGGATGTCAGTGTTCCATTTATGGAAACTGCACCCTGATGAAGATTGGATTAGTTGATGGACTTGGAGTGCTCTCTAATTTGATTCAAAGGCATTTCTACCTACTAGGTATGTCACTTTAGGTGTGTGCAAAACCCCTTGATGTTTAGACTTGATCTGAGCCTTCAACTCCCTGTTTTGAAGTTGCTGTTCGATTGGTCGACTGGACCAGTTGACCAATCAATCGACCAATTGATTCTGTTTTTGAAAATTAGGTCGTGGCTACTCTATTTAAGTTTAGTCTCGGGAATACTCCGCCTCATCTGCCTCCTAAGCCTCTAGAACGAGTTAAAACCCTATTCTAATCAATTCCCTTGCATCCTTGGTTGATATCTTGCAAGAACTCAAGTGATCTTCATCCTCCTGCATCAAAGGTATGTTTATGATCTCTTTCCTCTCTATCTCTGATTTTTCTTTTCTTTATTCTGTTCTTGGTTGAGATCAGAAAGAAGATGCTGCACCCTTGCAACCATCTATTTCATGATCTCATCATGTTCTTTGAGACTATGATCATCATCATAATCTTAACCCTAGCCAGTTGAATCCTGGAAACCCTAATCCTTGAAACCCTAACCTTGTGTGGTCATTCGGAGAACCTTTGGTAACCTCCCATATGAGGGAAACGTCATGGGTAATGTTGAGGTTGATCTAAATTTAATATTCTATAATTCTTCTTGTTGTAATTGGCCTATCATTAATTCCCTCCCTCCTGTGATCTCAACCTTTTTCATGGGAGCCAAAAAGGGTGAAACCCTAATTTCTTGGATATATGTTATTGACCCATGTAATGACCAATGAATGTGTTTTCTTTACTAGAATCATAACCTATCATCCTCTAGTTCATTATCCTTGAACCATACTATATTCCCTTCATGATCCATGATTTAACCTAATTAGGTTAACATTCTGGTTCCTAAGTTGTAACCTGGAAACTTGAATTGATTAATGGTTTGATGTCCTCTATAGACTTGGATGCTTCCATTGAAGTTTCCCCCTTATTTTGTACCCTTTTGAACCACCAAATTTGGATTCATATTCTAAAAATTCTGATTCTTGAAGGCTACTGTCTCTGTTGGTTGACTCATTGGTCGACTGGGGCAGTAGACCAATCAGTAGACCAATGGGTACAACAACCCCATTCTTGGTCTGTTTTGATTGAATTGTGATCTTTCCTTCTATGTATCTTTCCTAACTTATTGTATACACTTGTTTAAGACTCTTTTCTAAGGTTTAGTCAAGGTCTTACTTAATTCCATAAGTTCCTTTACGAGTTAGAAGGTAAGGACAATTATCTCCTTAACTACATAGATCACATACTCTCTGGTTTCTATCTTTATGAAACTATGAGTTTAACTATTGTTTGTATACTTTTACTTCTGATATACTACTGTGAGAACAGTAGCACTTGTTTAGGTAATCTTTTTTAGTATTCATACTTATATGAATTGGTTATTATCATGTTGTTAATGATTATATCATGACTGTATATTCTCTTTTATATGATGATGTGTTGACTATGTATGTCATGACTGATCTGAAATTGTATCTAATTAGGTATGATTTGGGATTGAGAGGTGTCCTTTTGACACTTCTGTCCTTGGACATTATCGGAAATAGTATGGGATGTTTCTGGGGTTGTCCATCGACGCTTTCCCGAGTTATTGATTGTCATACCTAGGGCTGTCTAGCAGTGTGTGGCTAGGATGTCCCCGTTATATTAGACCCAAATCGGAAGGGTATTGAGACCGAACGACCCGTGGCAACAATGGGGATTCACAGGCGCTCAAGACCGGTAACCAACCCGTGAGAGGATGGGAATCACATTGTGGGGGCCATTTATTGGAGGGTTGCATATGGCTAGACTTGGGCTCATGGGTGCTCAAGACAGGTGAAATGATCCGTGAGGGGACATGAGAGCTTCCCGTTTACCATATGTAGATAACCAATAGGGTTGATGAGTTCGTAGTCCGGGACTATTAGGACTCTAGTGGAAAGGATACCGGAAAGGATCGCCCGGGGTGAAGAATGGAGGTATCTGGACCTGAGTTGATGTAACTGAGTAGATGACTAGCATTGGGCTAGGCTTTACCCTGACATGCGCCGGTACTTATGCCAAGTGGTTGTGAGAGAGAGTGTTGACTTAACCCCCTGCCATGGTTTGTCCTGAGGGATGCCGGACCCACTACCAACAGGAGCCGTATGCGTGACCTACCCAAAGAAGTACGGTGCTATGACTTAAAGCATGTCTGCCATAGAGACCAGCATACATAGAGTTTAGATGCATACATACATTATTTGTTTCATATTGCATTGCATCTTGTTATGGTTTGCTTTCATGTTATTTATGTTGTTATGGATTAACTACCTTACTGAGTTTCTTCGAAACTCATTCCTTTTGTACATTGTTTTGTTAGACTATTCTACAGGTACTGATTACTATGGCGAACAGTACGATGAAGCGCAAGCCGATGAAGCATACTACATGCAACGTGTTGGCAACAATCAAGATTACTCTGATGATCCCTCAGTTGATCAAGTTGCGTACTACGATTAAAGACAACGTGGAGGTGGGATTTCTCAAATGGATTGATGAAGTCCACTATTTTGAAGACGTCATCTATAGAATAGAAAACTCTTATGTTTAGTTATCTTTCTTAGTTCCTTTGATTTAGTTGTTAATTCTTTTAGACTTACATACTGCATTCCGTTGTATTTTGGTGGAGTGAGTTTCCGCCTCTCTCTCTTCTTTTGATATCTTTGGATATCTGGTATCATTTTCCGCTCTCTCATTATATTGTTTATTCACTTCTTGTTATGAACCTTATTTATAATAACCTTGATTATTTCCTATTTATGATTATGTTATTGTATATGTGGGACGATGATTTCCTCGATACTTGATCTTCGGGGCTGTGGATCACACTATCGGGTATGCCAGTTAGGGTACCGGCTGGGAGGTTATGACACAATGCCCTTCCGATTCGGGTCTGATACAACAAGGACATCCTAGCCACACATCTAGACAAGTCCTATGTATGTCATCCAATAATTCGGGAAAGTGTCGATGGGCATTTTCGGAGAACATCCCATACTATTCCCTCCGATGTCCAAGGATAGAAATGTCAAAAGGACATTCCCCAATCCCAAATCATACTTATCCAATCACTTTCTCAGTTTCATCATATCATACATACATGATACATCATCATATTGAAAGATACATCATAACATCACATGATCAAGTGTATAAGTAAATAACAAGAATGAATAGACATGATAAACAAGAGTAAATAAACATGATGCTACTATCACAAGGTGTCACATCCTCCCAGCCGGTACCCTAACTGGCATACCCGAGAGTGTGATCCACAGCCCCGAATATCAAGTATTGAGGAAATCATCCTCCCACATATACAATAACATAATCATAAACAAGAAATAATCAAGGTTTAATATTATAACAAATGATTAAAGTCAAGAAATGAATAATCAATATAATCAGAGTGCAAAAATATGATACCAGATGTAATCACATCAAAAGAAGTAGAGTGAGGCGGAAACTCACTCCACAAAATACAGCGGAACGCAGTATGTAAGTCTAAAAGAAATAACAACTAAATCAAAGGAACTAAGAAAGATAACTAAACATCAGAGTTTTCTATTCTATAGATGACGTCTTCAAAATAGTGGACTTCATCAATCCATTTGAGACGTTCCACATATACGTTGTCTTTAATCGTAGTACACAGCTTGATCAACTGAGGGATCATCAGAGTAATCTTGATTGTTGCCAACACCTTGCGTGAAGTACGCTTCATTGGCTTGCGCTTCATCGTACTGTTCGCCATAGTAATCAATACCTGTAGAATAGTCTAACAAAAACAATGTACAAAAGGAATGAGTTTCGAAGAAACTCAGTAAGGTAGTTAATCCGTAACAACATAAATAACATGGAAGCAAACCATAACAAGATGCAATGCAATATGAAACAAGTAATGTATGTATGCATCTAAACTCTATGTATGCTGGTCTCTATGGCAGACATGCTTTAAGTCATAACACCGTACTTCTTTGGGTAGGTCACGCATACGGCTCCTGTTGGTAGTGGGTCCGGCATCCCTCAGGACAAACCATGGCAGGGGGTTAATTTAACACTCTCTCTCACAACCATTTTGCATAAGTACCGGCGCATGTCAGGGTAAAGCCTAGCCCAATGCAAGTCATCTACTCAGTTACATCAACTCAGGTCCAGATACCTCCATTCTTCACCCCGGGCGATCCTTTCCGGTATCCTTTCCACTAGAGTCCTAATAGTCCCGGACTACGGACTCGTCAACCCTATTGGATATCCACATATGGTAAACGGGAAGCTCTCAAGTCCTCTCACGGATATAACTCACCGGTCTTAAGCGCCCATGAACCCAAGTCTAACCATATGCAACCCTCCAATACATGGCCCCCACAATGTGATTCCCGTCCTCTCACGAGTTGGTTACCGGTCTTGAGCGCCCGTGAATCCCCATTGCTGCCATGGGTCGTTTGGTCTCAATACCCTTCCGAATCGGGTCTGATATAACGGGGACATCCTAGCCAAACACTGCTAGACAGCCCTAGGTATGACAATCAATAACTCGGGAGAACGTCGATGGACAACCCCGGAAACATCCCATACTATTTCCGTTAATGTCCAAGGATAGAAGTGTCAAAAGGACACCTCTCAATCCCAAATCATACCTAATCAGATACAATCTTAGATCAGTCATGACATACACAGTCAACAGTTCATCATATACCAAAGAGAAAATAAAGTCATGATCTAATCATTAACAACATGATAATAAACAATTCATATAAGTATGAATAATGAAAAGATAACCTAAACAAGTGCTACTGTTCTCACAGTAGTAAATCAGAAGTAAAAGTATATAAACAGTAGTTAAACTCATAGTTTCATAAAGATAGAAACCAGAGAGTATGTGATCTATGTAGTTAAGGAGATAACTGTCCTTACCTTCTAACTCGTAAAGGAACTTAGAGAATCAAGTTAGACCTTGACTAAACCTGAGAAAAGAGTCTTAAACAAGTGTATACAATAAGTTAGGAAAGATACATAGAAGGAAAGATCACAATTCAATCAAAACAGACCAAGAAAGGGGTTGCTGTACCCATTGGTCGATCGATTGGTCATCGCCTTGATTGACCAATGAGTCGACCAACAGAGACAGTAGCCTTCAAGAATCAGAATTTTTAGAATATGAATTCGAATTTGGTGGTTCAAAAGGGTACAAAATAAGGGGAAAACTCTAATGGAAGCATCTAAGTCTATAGAGGACATCAAACAATTAGTCAACTCAAGTTTCCAGGTTACAACTTAGGAACCAGAAAGTTAACCTAATTAGGTTAAACATAGATCATGAAGGGAAAATATAGTATGATCAAGGGTAAGGAATTAAAGATTGATAGCCTACAATTCTAGTAAAGAAAATAAAGTGAGTGTCTTCTAACATGATCAAAATAGGGGTTCTTGATTTTACCCAAGAAACTAGGGTTTCACCCTTTTTGGCTCCCATGAAAAATGTTGAGATCACAGGAGGGAGGGAATTAATGATAGGCCAATTATAACAAGAGGAATTAAAGAATATTGAATTTAGATCAACCTCCACATTACCCATGAGGTTTCCCTCACATGGGGGGGGGGGTTTACCAAAAGGTTCTCCTGATGACCACACAAGGTTAGGGTTTCAAGGGTTAGGGTTTCCAGGATTCAACTGGCAAGGGTTGAGATCATGATGATGATCATAGATCTCAAGAACATGATGAGATCATGGAGTAGATGGTTGCAAGAATGCAGCATCATCTTCCTGATCTCAATCAAGAACAGATTAAAGAAAAGAAAATCAGAGATAGAGAGGAAAGAGACCATAAACATACCTTTGATGCAGGAGGATGAAGATTACTTGAGTTCTTGTGAGATATCAACCAATGATGCAAGGGAATTGATTAGAATAGGGTTCTAACTCGTTCCAGAGGCTTAGGAGGCAGATGAGGCAGATGAGGCAGAGTATTCCCGAGACTAAACTTAAATAGAGTAGCCATGACCTAAATTTCAAAAACAGAATCAATTGGTCGATTGATTGGTCGACTGGTCCAGTCGACCAATGAGTCGACCAATCAGAACAACAACTTCAAAACAGGGAATTGAAGGCTCAGATCAAGTCCAAACATCAAGGGGATTTGCACACACCTAAAGTGACATATCTAGTAGGTAGAAATGCCTTCTAATCAATACAGAGAGCACCCCAAGTCCATCAACTAATCCAATCTTCATCAGGGTGCAATTTCCATAGAAGGGACACTGACATGCACACTCAAGGATTCTACTCCAGCCATCAAGTCTTCTACTGAAATGGCCCAAAGCTGACTTCTTGCCTTACTTCGGGTTACTGGACCTACAAACAACAGGGTTTCCGGGTTAGGGTTAGGGCTGGGTTTCACACAAGGTAACTACAGTAGTCATATGATGTCCAAATGCAACCAATAAGCTAAGCCTACTAAGTTGTCAACATCAGTGTAATAATCACATAGTTTATGTTATATGGGTATAATCGTCCTTACCTTAAGTCGCGATGATGATAATCCAACAATATCAAAATAATGATCCAAAGATGGTATTAAGACCCTAGACAAACATAAATGAAAGATTATAAAAGAAATTGGGAAAATCGGAGGTCGAATGGGTCAAATCGGCGAAGCACACAATTCAAAAACCAATTGGTTGACTGACTTGGTCGACTAACCCAATTGACCAAGTGAACAATGTGGGGCTGAATAGTGATTTTTTATCCAAAACCTAGCTTCCGGGGCTCGGATCGATCCGAAACTTGGAGGGATTGATTATAACAGTATAAGAACACTATCTAACAAGTAATTAGCATCATCTAATGGTCTAAATTGGAATCCCCAAATTGAAATCCTGTGTTCTAAATACAAGAATCATAGCATCAATTGAAATAAAATGGAATTGCAATGGAAATGAAGGAATTAGCTAGGGGAATTGATATACAATGGATTAGGATCATATGCTAGCATAGAAATTAGACTTAGCATACTACATACTTTAGTTTAGGACAAGAGTACAAGAAGTAAAGAAGAGAATCATAGCAATGCATATGCAAGAATCAAAATGAGAGCATAGCATAGGTAGAATTGAAATGAAATCATGCATTAGCAAGGATTGAACACTTGGAGTGATGGTTGCAAGGTTGCAGCACCATCTCCAAGGTTACACAGCAAGAAGAAGAAGATAAAAGAGTAGAATAGAGAGCAAGAGAGAGGAATCATACCTTGTAGATGCAAATGGAGACAAGAGGCAATGATTGACAATGATTTGAATGGAATAATCTTCACCACTACCAAGGAAATGCTTTGAGAAGCTCTCCGCTCATTCTCAGCAAGCTAGGAATGTGAAATAGGGTTCAAAACTTGAGGCTCCCTTAAGTAGAGAAGAGAATATTCAAAAAGCATCTTTTTCTCGGATTTGGGCATCCTTTGGTCGATTGGGCCAGTCGACCAAGCATGGACAACATGCTTGATCCAAGGAAATGAAGGGCTAGATTGATCCGAATGGAGTTGGGTTTTCTCCTACAAGTCAATTAAGAAGTCTAGATTAGAGAAATACCTTCGAAACAAGACTAGAAGCGCACCAAGTACTTCAACTAAGCTTCCCCTCTTCTAGGTGCAGTTTCTCACTGAACACTGACAATGCATCCAAGTAAGGGGCATCATTGTCAATGTCCATGGGCTCTGAATCATACACCAAGTCTTCAACTATGAGGGCCCACAAGTCTCTTCTTCCACCACTTCGGGTCTTCGGACCTACAAACATCAAAGGATCTGGGTCAGGGTTAGGATAGGGCTGGGTTTCACACAACCTTCACACCTTATAATGGGACTACAGATCCCATGGTGCACATCATCCACTTCATTTCTATCATGACTATGTGCAGGGGAGGAGACCTCATCAAGTGCAGATGCTTTCCAACATCATTAACTGGACCTACCACCACGTGGTTCTTTAGGTTACCCAGGCATTCCATCCACAACTTTACTGAGCTAGGGTACACCTTTGTGGCCAAATTCAAAAGTGGGATTAAGAAGGACAAAACGGAAGACAACATACTGGCCCTTAAGCAGGGACATTCAAAGTCCATTAGAGAGTTCATTTCTCGCTTCAACAACATCTCCATCATGATCAAGGATCTTGATGACATGGTAGCTTTCACTGCCTTTAAGAGAATTGTGACCAGCGAAAAGTTGATCACCTCTGTTGTGGAAAAGAAGCTCAAGACTCTGGAGGAGTTGCTAGACTTGGGATATTAGATGGCTACGGTAGAAGAGGTTCTCAAAGCAAACCGAAGCCACTACAAAGAGCAAGACAAGCTTGTGAAACCCAGCCCTAACCTTGACCCGGAAACCTTGTTATTTGTAGGTCCGATGACCCGAAGTAAAGTAAGAAGTCAGCTTTGGGCCATCCCAGTAGAGGACTTGGTGTCTGGCTTTGAATCCATGAAGGTTGATGATGAGGTTCTATTTATGGAAACAGAATCCTGATGAAGATCTAATTAGTTGATGGACTTGGAGTGCTCTCTATCTTGGTTTGAAGGCATTTCTACCTACTAGGTAAGTCACTTGACTTGTGTGCAAAACCCCTTTAGGATTGGATTTGATCTGGACCATCAATTCCCTCGTTTTGGCCTTCTTTGTCGGCATTGGTCGACCGATTGGTCGATCGGGGCCGATCGACCAATCCACTCGACCAATGGGTGCTTGTCTTTGGCAATTAGGTTGATTCTTGCTCTATTTAAGTCTAACCTCGAGTCCACTTCGTATTTGCTGCCTCCAAACCCTCCGGAACGAACCAAAGACCTCTGCAAGTCATCTCTCTTGCATCCTTGGAGTTTTCTTGGCGGATCTTCGACGGAACTCTTCTTTTTGCATCAAAAGGTATGTCTACTCTCTCTTCTTCTCCTCCATCTTTGTTTTTCTTTCCTTTTTGAGTTGAGACAGTCGAAGAGATGCTGCATTCTCTGTTGCAAACATCTCTGAACATGTTCTCATGATCATCCTAAGGATTTAAGGCTAGAACAATGATCTTAACCATGATCATTGCAAGCTTTTGAAGGATTCATGATCAAACTATGATTTAATCTCTGTTAATCTTCTAATCTGAATTCCGATCTCTTTGGATCTTCTTTCATTGATCATGTTAGTGGTTAATAGTTGTGTTTTCTTTCCATGATCCATAATCCATAGAATTCTAGTTGTTCTCTTCTACCTTACTATGTGTTCTTCATGATGCATGATAGTACATATATGGTAGGTTTTATTTCCTTATTTAGATTTATGCTTCTAAGCCTTATTCCATGAAGACCTATGCATGTTTTCATGTTTTCATTACCGAAAGCAATGATCCATCCTCCTATAGTTCTTGTCCTTGTTTTCTATTTCAAAATTCATCAAGATCCATGTTTGATTTATTTATGGTAACTTTTTGTTTCCTAATTTGGATCTTGATACTTTGATTTGATTAGTGTTTTGAGGTCCCCTTTATGTTAGAATACTACGGATATAGTCTACCCCTTGATTAGTACCCTTTTGAACCACCAAATTCGGATTTCATATCTTAAAACTCTGATTTTATAAGCTCTATGCCTTGCATTGGTCGAGTCGATTGGTCGATTGGACCACTCGACCAATCCACTCGACCAATGAGTACAGCAACTCCGGAATTGGTCGTTTCGGATATTTTGATATATATTCTGCTAGGGATCTTTCCTAATATGTTGTATATACTTGTTTAGGACCTTCTTCTCAAGTTTGCCAAGATCTTACTTGATTTCTTAGGATTCTTTGCGAGTTATAAAAGGTAAGGATGGTTATTTTCCTTAATTACATAGATAGCATGAATCTAGTTTCTATATTTGAATATCATTAATATGTTTCCTAAATTAGATTCTTACAATGATATACTACTGTTGCATAACTTTGATTACAGTAGCATTACTTATTCATATTGAATTGATTCATGTATGATTTACTTACCAATGTTATACAAGTGATTGTAATTACTGATTTCTTTCCATATATGGAGTTACCATATATGTGATGATATGAATTGATGCATGTGTATGCTTACGTATGGTTTGGAAAGGAGAGGTGTCCTTTTGACACTTCTGTCCTTGGACTACTACGGGAATATTATGGGATATTTCCGGAGATGCCCTCTGGACACCTTCCTAAACTGTTGGATGACATATCTAGGATTGTCTAGTAGTGTTTGGCTAGGATGTCCTGTTATGTCAGACCCTAATCGGAGGGGTATTGAGACCGAACGACCCGTGGTAGCAATGGGGATTCATGGGCGCTCAAGACCGGTAACCAACCCGTGAGAGGACAGGAATCACATTGTGGGAGCCATTTATTGGTAGGGTTGCATATGGTTAGACTTGGGCTCACGGGCGCTTAAGACCGGTAACCAACCCGTGAGAGGACGTGAGAGCTTCCCGTTTACCATATGTGGATGATCAATAGGGTTGATGAGTCCGTAGTCCGAGTTGGTCGGTGCCATAGGATACGCCGACTCTAGTGTGAAGGATACCGGAAAGGATCGTCGGGGACGAGGAATGGAAGTATCTCGGATCGACTTGATGTAACCAAGTAGAAGACTTGCATTTTGGCTAGGTTTTACCCTGACATGCGCCAGTACTTATACCAAATGGTTGTGAGAGAGTGTGTTGACTTAACCCCCTGCCAAGGTTTGTCCTGAGGGATGAAGGACCCATTACCAATCGGCTGCTCAAGACCGGTGAAATGATCCGTGAGAGAATCCAAGATATCTTAAATGGTTGAGGATGTGAGTGGACTTTCCTAAAGAAGTACGGTGCTATGACTCAAAGCATGTCTGCCAATAGAGACCAGCATACATAGAGTTAGATTCATTCATTCATTGATTGTCTCATATCATATTGCATTTATGATTGTTCCGGAATCCTGCCATTTATGTTATTATGGATTTTAATCGCCTTCTCGAGTTTCTTTGAAACTCATTCCTTTATTGTACAATGTTGTTAGACTATCCTGCAGTGTACCGAGTACTATGACGGTTCCTATGAGGAAGCGCAAGGCGAAGAGACATATCTCCAGGAAGGTGATTGCGGTTACCACAATTACTCGAAGATCCCACGGGTGGTTATGCTCCATACGATGCTTAGTCCGACCATTGAGTGGAAGCGTCCTTGTGCTATTTATGAGATCTACACCTACAAGGATGTCGTCTACAAAGTGGAGAATAATTTAGTTACCCAATGTACTTGCTACTTTGGGATTAGCTTTTATCTAGTTTATTCTTTAGAGCTACTTTTCCAGTTGGATGTAAAGTGGGATTTTTGCTTCACTTTACTTATATCTGTTTGATACTCTGATTATGTCTATTATTCCGATTCGTTTATGATTCATTCTTTCATTATTGGATCTATGATTTATCTTCCGCACTCATGTTATGATTGTTCATGATTATGTTATTGTTTATGTGGGGGGGGGGTCACTTGGTTTCGGTTCTGGGGGGGGGGGGCACCCCCGGGGGGGGGGGGGGGGGGGGGGGGGGGGGGGGGGGGGGCCAAGGCGGGGGTGGGGAAGGGCCCGGAAACCAACTCTTGGGCCTGGGTGGCAAAGGGGGGGGGGGGGGGGGGGGGGGGGGGGGGGGGGGGGGGGGGGGGGGGGGGGGGGGGGGCGAATTCCCTTCTTTTAATTGTTGGTTTTGTTTTTGGTGTTGTGGGGGGGGGGGGGGGGAAGGGGGGAGGTTATTGAAAACCCCTGGAAGATTGCATGCACGCCCCCAAAATAGGAGTGACATGGCAAAGTACTGCCAATACCACAAAGACAGAGGGCATTATACTAATGAGTGCCGTATGTTGAAAGTGGAGATTGAAAAGCTGATCGGTAGAGGGCATCTAAATCAGCATGTGAAGGCCACTCACCATTGTGAGGCCTCACCTTCACTGAGAAGGCGCAACAGAATCCCTCCTCTGGGACGGATCGAGTCAAGGGGAAAAGCTCCTATATCGTCAAGGGACGAGGATCTTCCCAGAATCAATACAATATTTGGAAGGCCCACTCCCAGATCTGTAAGGCAAATGAAACAAGGAGCACGTGTCATAGGCACCATTGAGCCCACTGCAATGACACGTTTTGTTCAAAGTGAGCCAATCACTTTTGCCGAAAAGGAGCTAGTGGACGTTTATACTCCGCATGAAGATGCCATCGTGATCAAGGTTAGGTTGGGCAACCATATGATTTACAAGTCTTGGTCAATACTGGATCTTCAGCAGACATTTTGTCTCTGGATGCTTTCTGCATGCTCAAGATTGACCAAGAAGCACTCCAACCAACTATAGCCTTGCTATACGGCTTCGCAGGAAACTCTACCACTGTGGAGGAATATAGTTGGATCTGACTGTAGGGACTTTCCCCCTGCAAGTGACTTTACCCACCACGTTCATGGTTGTGCGTAACTTGTTGGCATATAACATCATCTTGGGCTGCCCCACATTGATGGCACTAGGCGCAGTAATCTCTCCTAGGCATATGATGTTGATGTTTCCCACATCCAAAGGAGTGGGAGTTTGCAAGACTGATCAGAAACAGTTTATGACATGTTACCTCAACTTCATCTGGAAGCAACCAGCAACTCCACTTGCAGGAATGGCTCTCACTGATGAAGTACTTGATGACATGGATGAGAGCCAAATGCAACGAGGGGAACCGGTTGAGAAGTTGCAAAAGTCCCTTTGAGCCTTGCACATCCAGAGCGGGAAACCAACATTGGTTCAGAGCAATCAGAGGACTTCATGGAGGAATTGACCTCCTCTTTGGCTCACAACGCAGATGTGTTTGCCTGGTCAGTAGTGTGAAATCCAGCCCTATCCTAACCCTGACCCCGACCTGGATCCTTTGATGTTTGTAGGTCCGAAGACCTGGAGTGGTGGAAGAAGAGACTTGTAGGCCCTCGTAGTTGAAGATTTGGTGTATGACTCAGAGCCTATGGATATTGATAGTGATGCCTCTTACTTGGATACACTGTCAGTGTTCGGTGAGAAACTGCACCTGGAAGAGGGGAAGCTTAGTTGAAGTACTTGATGCACTCCCGATCTTGTTTTGAAGGTATTTCTCTAATCTAGACTTGTTGATTGACTTGTAGGAGAAAACCCAACTCAATTTGGATTAGTCTGGCCTTCCATTTCCTTATCTGAAGTTGCTGTCATGGCTTAGTCGATTGGCCCAGTCGACCAGTCAGTCAACCAACAGATTATTAAATACGAAAAATCACAAATTTCTTGATTATTTTAAGCCTACTTATTGGGACCTCGTGAATAGAACCCTATTCTAATCATTTGGACTCCAGAGAACGAGAAGTGAGCTTCCCAAGGCTATCTCTTGGAGTTTGTGAAGATTCTTGGTCTCAATCATTGCATTTCATCTCCATTGCTTCCTCAAGGTATGATTTCTCTCTCTCATCTTCTATTCTACTCCTTCCTCTACTCTTTCTTGCTATTAAGACCATGACTAAAGTGCTGCAACCTTGCAAACACTTGGTCATGTGTTTCCCCTTTCATCTCCATTAGTTTCCTTCCATTCTTGCTATGCTATGCTTCCATTTCAATCACTAGCATTGCATTTCTATGATTCTTTTCATTCCAACTTCTCTTATTGATTTAAACTGATGTGTAGATGTATGCTAGGTCTGATTTATTATTGGTTTGTGATTCTAATCTAGTTCTTATCACTTCCTTAGCTAATTCCCCATCATTCCTTGCCATTGCAACAAATTCCAATTGAATTCTTGATGTTTAGCATATAAACATAGGGTTTCAATTTGGATATTCCTAATTGGACTATTAGATCATGTTAATACTTGTTGTATAGTGTTATTATACTGTTACAATCAATCCCTCCAAGTTTTGGATCGATCCGAGCCCCGGAAGATCGGTTTCAGACCAAAATCACTATCTTTGTCGTTGTTCATCTTGTTCATCTTGGTCGATCGAGTCGATCAACTAGGCGATCAAACGATTGAGAACAACAACTCTATCTTTGTTCGATTTGCTCCGTTTGATCTCCGATTTGATTGTTTCCTTCTCTAATGTTGCACATATATTGTCTAGGGTATAAGCACTGATTTGGGGACTATTCTAGTGATACTTGGTATTATTTTCGATTCGATTAATGTAAGGACGATTGTTGTCATAATTACATGAATTATGTGAATCTTGTCGCTATGTTTGAAATGTGGTAGATTTACTTTCCTTGTAATATTTTAGACATCTTGTGATTGCTGTATACACTTCATAACAGTAGTATCATGTTATATATCATTTTGAGTTACCATGCTTACTTATTTCAATAATGACATATGTGATCAGTTGTATTACATTGTATCTCTTTTTATGTGATGAAGTATAATTCATGTTTGATATGATGGAATTGAACATGTTGATTAAGTATGATTTGGGATTGGGGAATGTCCTTCTGACATTTCTATCCTTGGACATCGGAGGGAATAGTATGGGATGTTCTCTGAAGGTGCCCATTGACACTTTCCCGAATTATTGGATGACATACATAGGAATTGTCTAGATGTATGGCTAGGATGTCCTTGTTGTATCAGACCCGAATCATAAGGGTATTGAGACCGAACAACCCGTGGTAGTAGTGTGGTTTGATGGGCGCTCAAAACCGGTAACCAACCCGTGAGAGGACATAAATTGTACTACGGATACATGAAAGGGGCCATTTATTGGTAGGGTTGCAAATAGCTAGACTTGGGCTCACGGGTGCTCGAGACCGGTAACCAACCCATGAGAGCTTCCCATCTACTATTTGTGGATGACCAATAGGGTTGATGAGTCCATAGTCCAGGACTATGCTGACTCTAGTGTGAAGGATACCGAAAAAGGATCGTTGGGGGCGAGGAATGGACGTATTTGGATTTGACATGATATGATTGAGCAGATGACTTGCATTGGGATAGGCTTTACTGTGACATGCGCCAATACTTAGACCCAATGGTGGTGTAAGAGAGCAGTGAATTAAACCCCAGCTATGGATTGTTCCGAGGGATGCAGGACCCAATTCCCACCGGCTTGAGTGATTGAGACCTACCCAAAGAAGTATGATGCTATGACTTAAAGCATGTCTACCATAGAGACTAGCATATGTAGAGTTAGAATCATATTTGCATCATCTGTCTCATATCCTTTCGCATCATGTTACATTTTGTATCATATGACTTGTGTATTATGGAATAACTGCCTTGCTGAGTTCTTTTGAACTCATTCCTTTTTGTGTAATTGTTTTGTTAGATTTGTCTACAGGTACCGAAGAAGCTGATGGCTCATACCTCGAGGCGGACCAGGATCCCGCATACTACATTGAAGGTCTTGGCCATTATGAAAGTTATGGTGAAGGTGCCGAGGGTGATTACCCTCTGTACCAAGATTAGCCTGACCTTGGTGTGGGAGAGACCCTGCTTAGTTTTCTTCGTGTACACCTATGAGGACACATTGTATAAGACCGAGGAGACCTTAGCTTAGGATTTATGCTGTTCTTTTGGAACCTGGATCTATTACTAAATTTTCTTTGATATACTCCTTAAGTTTTGGATTTGTAACTTAACTTGATTTATCTACTTTCCGCTGCCATTGAGGGAGTGACTTGTGCTCACTCTCTCTCCTTTTGGATTATATATACTTTGGTATCATTTTATCCCGCACTTTGATTATCTTGTTTTTCTCTTATTCATGATTCTTTTATTATATGCTTTTACCTTGATTATTATTGTTCATGATTATGTTATCGTGTATGTGGGAGGCATGGTTGCTCGATACTTTATCCTTGGGACTGTGGATCACATACCCGGGTATGCCCAATGGGGTACCGGCTGGGTGGATGTGACAAGTAGAGAATATGCCAGGAATGACTAAAGTGTTGCTAAGCACCACTTATGGATCAACAAGGGGGCTGCCCCGGTGATTTAAAGGAGATGGAACTTCTCCACCGAGAAGCAACAGATGATTCAGATAGAAACTGAAAAGCTCGCCAAGTCTGGCTTCATTTCGCCTATTGAATGCCCTAAATGGTTAGCCAATGTAGTGATGGTAAAGAAGGCCACCGAAAAGTGGAGGATGTGTACAGACTACACAGACCTCAATAAAGCCTTCCCCAAAGATTGTTACCCATTGCCTCAGATTGAACTTCTCATTGACGCCACAGCAAGACATGGAGTGTTAAGCTTCATGGACACATATTTTGGTACAATCAGATCCTGATGGTACCTGAAGATGAGGTCCACACAGCCTTCATGACTAATCGAGAAAGCTACTACTACAAAGTAATGCCTTTTGGTCTAAAGAATGCTGGGGCCACTTACCAGCAAGCTATCAACAAGATCTTCTGCAAGAAAATTGGACAAAACATGGAGGTCTATGTAGACGATATCTTAAGTCAAAAGTATCTAGCAGAAGGATCACATAAGCGACTTATCGGAGGTCTTCAGTGTCCTCCGAGAACACAAGATGTGCTTGAATCTCAAGAAGTGCGCCTTTGGAGTTTCATCTGGAAAGTTCCTAGGATTCATGGTCTCACAAAGAGGCATTGAAGTGTATCCTGAGAAGATCAAGGCCATCATCAATATGCAGCCACCTTGCACTATAATGGAAATTTAGTGCTTGGCAAGAAGGGTAGCAACTTTGAGTTGCTTCTTAGCGAAATTTAGGGAACGCTGCCAGCCTTTCTTCATAGCGTTGAAAACTCTTAATGCCACTTCAGAGTTGGTTTGGACTGAAGAATGCCGAAGATATTTTGAAGAACTGAAGTTCAAGCTAAGTTCTTCTTCTATTCAGGTATGCCCTACTCCTGAAAAGGGACTTCTCATGTATCTAGCCACATCTTCTAAAGATGTGAGTTCACTATTAGTACAAGAGGAAAAAGGCATCTAGAAGCCTGTTTACTATGTTTCTCATGTCCTTCTAGATGTTGAAACTAGATATCCTGAAATTGAGAAGCTCACCTTAGTAGTGATGATATCCATTAAGAAGCTAAGGCCCTACTTCTAGGCCCATCTAGTAACAATTCTCACCAATGCACCCTTAAAAAAGATCCTTCATTGTCCAGACTTGGCAAGAAGTATGGTCACTTGGGCTATTGAGCTAAGTGAACATTAGGTTGACTTTCAGCCAAGAAATGCAATAAAGGGGCAGGTGTTAGCAGACTTTGTGGTTAAGTCTATTGTTGGGTGGAGTACAAGAGAAGATCGAGAGACACCTGCTAAAACGTGGATTCTTTTCATTGACGGAGCTAGTAACACCATGTGAAGTGGAGCGGCTCTAGTGCTAGAAAGTCCCAGTGGCATTGTTATCAACTATGCCTTATGCTTCACCTTCTTGGTGACGAATAATGTAGTTGAATATGAGGCATTATTGGCAGGACTCTGCTTAGCAGACTCTTTGTGTGTCAAATATTTGAACATACAAAGTGACTCTCAATTGATAGTGAGCCAAGTCAAGGGTGTCTATGAGGCTAGAGAAGAAAAAATGGTGCAATACCTTGCCAAGGAAAATGGGTTAAAGGCCAACTTCAATCATTGTGAGTTTATTCAAATCCCCAGGGAGGAAAATGTGAATGCTGACATCCTGGCCAAGCTGGCCTCTGCTGGCATTGAAGATATAGAAGCTTTAGTTTATCAAAAGATCCTTCACGAACCAAGTATTGACGCTTGGGAAATGATGGAGATTGAGGAAGCAAAACCTTCCTGGATGGATGAATTGGTTGTTTATTTGAAGTATGACCAACTTTTAGAGAATCTAGCTCACTCTCGCATTGTTAAGAGGAGAGCATCAAAGTTTACTTTGATAAAAAGAATCTTGTACAAGCATTCTGTGGAAGGGCCACTATTGAAGTGCGTAGGTCCTACAGGCGCCCAATATGCTTTGGCAGAAGTTCATGAAGGAATCTGTGGAGCTCACATGGGTGCAAGAGCATTGGCTTTCAAAATCTTGAGACAAGGTATCTTTTGGCCAACTATTGTGAAGGATGCTTGGGACTACGTTCACCATTGCGAACCGTGTCAACTTCACTCTTTAGTACAGAGGGGCCCGGCCCCTATAGTTCCCTTGATCTCAATTCTCAATCCAATACCTTTTGCCAGATGGGGAATGATCTCTTGGGACCATTTCCACCTACATCAGGGGGAAGAAAATTCTTGATGGTTGCCATTAACTACTTCACCAAGTGGGTAGAAGTTGAAGCAGTTGCAACCATAATAGAGAAGCAGATGGAGAAGTTCACCCTCAATAAAATCATATACAGATTTGGCTTGCCCAAGATACTATTGACTGACAATGGAACTAAATTTGATAACCCTACATTCAAGGAGTTTTTCCAGACTTATCATGTGACTTTAGAAGGGTTGTAGTTGTGTATCTCGAATGCAATGGCCAAGAAGAGGTTACCAATCGCACTTTGCTAGATGGCATCAAAAGATGGTTGGAGGAAAGTCACAAATAATGGGTAGAGGAGCTGCCTCACGTCCTTTGGGCTTATAGGACTTCATCAAGAATGCCAACGATGGAAACTCCCTTCAAATTGTCCTATGGCACTGAGGTGCTGGTTCCTGTAGAAGTGTTGGCAGGATCACTAAGATCAACACACTTTGACAAAGCAGCAAACGAAAAGGGGCTTCAGGAAAATTTGGAGTTCATTGATGAAGTCTGAGAAGTGGCTTTCTATCGAAATACGGCTTATCAGAAGAAAGTAGCCAAATACTAGAACTCCAGAGTTAGAAGTAAGACTTTTTGGCAAGGAGATTTGGTCCTCCGACAAGTTGATGTTTCAGCTCCAAGACAAAGGAATACGCTATCTCCTAGATGGGAAGGCCCCTACCTGGTGGTGCGTGAGCTCCAATCGGGAACATACAAGCTCAAAGACATGGAGACTGATAGATAACTTGTTCATGCATGGAATGTTGTGCACCTAAAGAAGTTCTACTAGTGAATGAGACATGTCGCTAAACAAGTAAGAATTACCAACTTGTATAAGCAACTAAGTACTTAGCTATTTCCTTGGTGATTTCTTGGGCCAATTGTATGTGCTTATCGGAGAGCACCTCCCGAGAACCAACACTTAGCCCTTTTTCAGAGGGTTGAAGTATATATTGACAACCTAGTGTTCCCGAGAGCCTACACTCAGCAATATTTTGTAAACAACAGAATGTGAACTCATTATGGATACAAAATTTGTTAAGAGATAAACCAAGAAATGTGAATCAAAATTTTTTTCATTGATAACGGACCCAAGGTACAGAGAGGGCCTTAGGGTCACACACCAAAAAAAAAAAAAAAAAAAAAAAAGGTATATGGTCCCACTAAATGAAGAGGTGAAGAAAAACAAATAAAGGATTCATCATTTAGTGGCAGCAGCATCAACCTCATCTTCAATAGTTACAATGGTAAAGCCTTTAGGATTGACCTATTGGAGAGGAGTCTGGTTGAGACCTTCTTCGAGATGAAGATGACCTTCTTCAAGATCTATGGTAGCTCCTGGATAAGGAGTTCTTGGAGTTGGCAATTGCATCCAGCTGAACACAGGGATTTCAACCTCTCACAATTGATGGCATCAAAAGGAGAATCTTTGTAGACTTCCCTCAAGGTCTCTTCTAGCAATCTATTCACCATTAAGGCAAAAGCTTCGTCCAAACCAAATTCATAGCCTAGAAGAGCTGCCTCTACAATTTCTAGTCTGTACTGCTTAGAAGCCTTGAATTCCCTTATGGTATCCTTCGCATAGGTAAAGGCACGCTCAGTCAACTATTGGACCTTCTCATGTGTCAACTTCAAATCCAAGGCCAGCTTTTCCTTCTTAGAGTCCAGCTTTGAGTAGAAGGTAGAAAGCTTATTGTTCTCCACCTGAAGCTTCGCCACGATGGCCTATGATGTCTCTTTATCAGCCCACAACTTAGCCAATTCAGCTTCCATCTTATCTCTATCCTTGATGGCAGCATCCTTGGTCATTGTAGCTTCGTTTTCTCTCCTTTTTTCTTCATCTCTGTCACATCCTACCAGCCGGTACCCTAACTGGCATACGCGATAGTGTGATCCACAGCCCTAAAGATCAAGTTTAGGAACGATCATATCCATTTCGCACAATAACATAATCAAAAGCAAGAACAAATCATAATGTTCAAGTAATTTATAATAAAAGTCAAGAAAGGATCTCAGAAGGATCACTATAGAATATCAGAGTGCGGAATAACAAGATACCAAATCAAAAGACAACTGTAGAGTATAGTGGAAATATACCCTACAAACACATGCGGAAGGTAGATCGAAATCTAAAAAAAGCTCTAAGCTAATACAAGTAAAGTAAAAGATAAGTCTAGAAGAAACAAAAGAAATCTAATCCACATCTTCAGTTAGCTCTTCTTGCTCTTCAATCTTATCTTCTTCACCTTGCGCTTCCTCGTACGGATCGTCAAAGAAATCCGAACCTATAGAGAAGTCTAACAATAGATTGTACAAAAAGGAATGAGTTTCAAAAGAAACTCAGTAAGGCAAGTTAACCCATAACAACATAAATAACATGCGGCAGAACATAACAAGATGCAATGCAATATGAAATAGATAATGTATATATGCATCTAACTCTATGTATGCTGGTCTCTATGGCAGACATGCTTTAAGTCATAGCACCGTACTTCTTTGGGTAGGTCACTCATACGGCTCCTGTTGGTAGTGGGTCCGGGCATCCCTCTCGGACAAACCATGGTAGGGGGTTAAGTCAACACACTCTCTCACAACCATTTGGCATAAGTACCGGCGCATGTCAGGGAAAAGCCTAGCCCAATGCAAGTCATCTAGTCAGTTACATCAAGTCAGGTCCAGATACTTCCATTCCTCCCCTCTCGGGATCCTTTCCGGTATCCTTTCCACTAGAGTCACGGATATTACTCACCGGACTCATCAACCCTATTGGTTATCCACATATGGTAAACGGGAAGCTCTCATGTCCTCTCATGGATACAACTCACCGGTCTCGAGCGCCCATGAGCCCAAGTCTAACCATATGCAACCCTCCAATAAATGGCCTCTTTCGAGTATCCACAATGTGATCCATGTCCTCTCACGGATTGGTTACCGGTCTTGAGCGCCCACGAATCCCCATTGCTACCAAGGGTCGTTCGGTCTCAATACCCTTCCGAATCGGGTCTGATATAATGGGGACATCCTAGCCCAACACTGCTAGACAGCCCTAGAATGACATCCATTGATTCGGGAAAGCGTCGATGGGCATCTTCGGAGAACATCCCATACTATTCCCTCCAATGTCCAAGGACAGAAGCGTCAAAAGGACACTTCCCAATCCCAAACCAAACTTAAACAAACACATTCAGATTAGTCATGACATACACAACCAGTAGTTCATCATATAAAAGAGAATGTAAAAGCAAAATCAGATTAAGCAGCAATAAGTAATTCATATAACATGAATAATGAAAAAGATGATATAAACAAGTGCTACTGTTCTCACAGTAGGAGATCAGAATTAAAGTACAACAACAGTAGGTAATCTCATAGTTTCACAAAGTAGAAACCAGAGACCAAGTAATCTATGTAGTTAAGGAAATAACTATCCTTACCTTGATTATCGCCGAAGATAATCCAAAGATCAAAGAGAGAGGCTCCAAACTTAGCAAATAAACCCCTAACAATCATAGATATAACATTAGGAAAGATGCCTAAAAGATCAGAGAGCAAACGAATCAAACTGAGCGAAAATTGAAGCTACTAACTTCATTGGTCGAGTGCCTTGGTCTACTGACCCAGTCGACCAAGCAGTCGACCAATCGAGTCATTACGGAATAGTGAAAACAATTTTGGCCATAACTTCTTCGTTTGAAGTCGGATTGATCCGAAATTCGAAGGGGAACTCCCTAGGATGTATTAGAATCATATGGGAAGATAAAATCATCAAGTCATGGTCAAAATATGGGTTCTTGATTTGACCCAAGAAACTAGGGTTTCAACCTTATGGTTCCCATAATAAGGTTATGATCACGGAATGAGAGGGAATGATTGTTATCAAGAAAATAACAAGAAATCATAGGAAATCTAGTTTAGGTTAATAAAAACATTGCCCATGAGGTTGATGACCAAGTACAACCTAACCCTAATGAAGACATGGGGGAGATCTTAGTCCGAAAATCGAACTCAAAAGGTCTATAACAAAGGGGTTAGGGTTTCATCATACATAACCGATGGCTCTCATGGAAAGGCTAGGGGTAATCAAGATTCACCCTAGGGAAAGAGAAACAAAGAATGCACAATCTGAAAAGGTGTTGGGAAGTTTCCAATCAGATAAAAGAACATTAGGGTCTCAGATATGGTTACCTCTCATAAGAGTTGGTTACCTCCCATGAGAGTTACCCATAATTAACTCTCACAAAAACAACCCAAGATAGATAAAGGAACATCTCATTAGTATTTCAAAATCAAGAATGGAATTAGGAAGGGTCTACCAATGAGAGAAAATAAGGTTCTCAATTAAAGTGAAAGGAAAGAAATTCTAATCATACGATTAGGGATTTACTAACAAGGATCCGTGTATCCCACGGAAAGACTAGGGAGGATAAAGATTCACCCTAGGCCAAAGAATTTACAATCAAGAAAGGTTTTGGGGAGGGTCCAATGAATTAACAAAAATAAAAGGGTTCCCAAATTGGTTAACCTCTCATGAGGGTTACCCAAGAATTTCCCCTCAAAATCTCTCCCTTTTGGCTAGGGTTGAGATCATGACGATGATCATAGATCTCAAAGGATGGAATGAGATCATGGAATAGATGGTTGCAAGGTTGCAACATCTTCTTCCTGATCTCAATCAAGAACAAGAACGAAGAAAGAATAATTTAGAAATCCTAATTAGGTTAAACATGGATCATGAAGAAAATATAGTATGATCAAGGATAAAGAATTAAAGATTGATAGGTTACAATTCTAGTAAGGGAAACACATTGATTGGAGGTTAACAAGATCAAACTAAGGGTTCTTGGTTTGATCCAAGAAGTTAGGGTTTCACCCTTTTTTTTTTTTTGGCTCCCATGAAAAAGGTTGAGAGCACCGGATGAAGGGAAGTAAATTGCTAGCCAATAAAACAAGAAAATATAGATGATCAAGGATAAGGAATTTAGATGATGATAGGTTACAATTTAGTAAAGAAAGCACATTGATTGGCTATTAACAGGGTCAATAACATATATCCAAGAAGTTAGGGTTTCACCCTTTTTGTCTCGCAGGAAAAGGTTGAGATCACAGAATGTAAGGGAATTAATGATTGGCCAATTAAAACAAGAAAATCATAGAAGGTCAAATTTAGATTAACATAAATATGACCCATGAGGTTTCCCTCACATGGGAGGTTACCAAAGGTTCTCCGGATGATCACACAAGGTTAGGGTTTCAAGATTAGGGTTTCAAGAATTCAACTGGCTGGGGTTGAGATCATGATGATGAATATAGATCTCAAGGAACAAGATGAGATCATGGAGTGGATGGTTGCAAGAGTGCAACATCTTCTTCTTGATCTCAACTAAGAACAAAATTAAAGAAAGAAAATCAGAGATAGAAGAAAGAGTGAGTATACACATACCTTTGCTGCAGGAGGATGAAGATTTCTTCAAGTCTTGTGAGAGATCACCAAGGAATGCAAGGGAATTGATTAGATTAGGGTTCTAACTTGTTCCAGAGGCTTAGGAGGCATAGGAGGCGATGTAATCCCAAGATTTGGACTTAAATAGAGCAGCCACGACCTAATTAGCAAAAACAGAACTCATTGGTCGATTGGATTGGTCTACTGGTCCAGTCGACCAATGAGTCGACCAATCAGGACAGCAAGGTTCAAATAGGGATTCGGAGGGCTATACAGGGTCAAATTGAGTGAGGTTTTTCTTGTACAAGTCAATAAAGAAGTCTAGTTTCCAGAAATATCTTAAGATAAAGCATGGGAGTTCATTAGGTCCACCAAATAGGCTCACCTTCTTTGATGCGCAAGCAGGATTTGTCAGACATAGTTCAGCAACTTCGAACAGAGATTTGGAGGGCTATATGGGGTCAAATTGAGTGGGGTTTTCTCCTACAAGTCCATCAAGAAGTCTAGTTTTGGGAAATATATTCAGATTTGGCACAGGAGTTCATTAGGTATTTCAACGAATTCACCCCTCTTCGGTGCGCAGATTCAAAACTAACACTGACAATGCTCTCAAGTGAGGGGCATCATCGACAATGTCCATGGGCTTGGGTTCTGACACAAAATCATCAACCAAAAGGGTCTACAAGCAACAAACTAAGATCAAATCAAGGTCCAACTTTAAGGTGTAACATTTAAACTAACCCTTCTTTACCCAAAACAGATAGGGTGCCCGGGCTAGGTTTGGGTTGGATTTCACATTCTCCCCCCCCCCTTAAAATAATTTCGTCCTCAAAATTGGGAGAGTACTTGGATTCAAAAAGGCAGGGGTACTTTGCTATTATCTTGGCTTCCTTCTCCCAAAGTCCACGGAAAACAAATAACAATAAGTCTTTTTGTAAGAAAACAAGGAGTAAATCTTACATGCTTTGAAATCAAATCGAAAGTATGATCATGGCTTCATGAAGATTTCACAAGGATCATAGCGAAGATTAATATGAAGATCATAAAACTTTAAGAATGAAAGGAGATTGTAGAAGAGATGGTTGCAAGGATCAATATGTTGCAAGGATGTAACATCTAGTTCATAATCTCAATCTCAAAGAATAAATCATAGCAAGAGTAGATCAATAAAACACAAGAGAGATTACTAATCTTTGATTGAAGAATAGGAGATGAAAAGCTTGAAGTCTTGAAACAATTAGAATGAATAACAAATCATGAAGATCACACTTGATTTCTCTTCGAAATCATCATGTGGAGAATTCACAAGGTTATAGAGTGTATGGAGATCCACTCTAGAACAGCAGGGATAGAAGGATCAGTCATGGGAATGATTTAAGATCATCCTCCTATCAAAGGGAATGTAAGGCACAAGAAGAAATCGTGGAGAGAATAAATCAGCTTTGGGATAAACTTCTACCAAACGAAACTAGGCAATTTGTACAGCAGAGAATAAATCGAACAATGCATATGGTATGTATGCATTTGGCACAGTAGCAAGGTTAGGGTTAGGTGGGATCTCACAATCTCTCTCCTTTCTATAATATTCATAGTTGGTGTGGACCTCGCTTAACCTCTTCTTCGTTCTCCCCAATTCGCTCTTGACTCTATCCATCTCCATGAAGGTGTCGTCATACTTGGCCTAAAGGGTGTTGGTCTTGTCAATTTGAAGTCCTAGGTCACATGTGACCCTGGAATTCTCATTGGCTAGTTTCCTACATCTCCTCATATGTGACTCCACCAAGCTAACAGAGGTGTACAAATGCATGTTGCACAGAGTAGTAGATGGATTAACAAAGTGGAACAAAGGAAAATTCAAAGGACTTATGAGAAAAAGGAAGGAGATTTTGAACTTACTGAGCCAACTGCGAATGGAGTTTTGAATGGGATAGATTTCTTTATCCTAGGGGCGATCGCATGCTCGATCCACTACTTTGACTTTATGACAATCTCCCATAACCTTGTCTCCTTCGAAGAGTTCCCACTGAGGAGTCAATCTTTGAGGCAAAAGGGGAGGGGTTCAGCATAGCATTTGCTGAGGCCACTGCAGCTATTGTCGGTGTTGAAGCTGTTGTAGTTGTTGTTGTTGTGGTTGCCATTGGTGGGGGGAATGATGCTCGTGGCACTTCGAAGAGTAGGGCCTTGGGTTTTTGAACTCGTCCCTGACACTACAGCAGTGGCATCTCCAGTGGCCTTTGCACTTATATCACCCCGGAAAGTGATTTCCCAGGGAAGAGAGGATGGAAGACCCAAAGAACCCTTGGATTGAGCAGTTGAAACCTTGGGCCCCTCAATTTGGATAACTTTCACTTTTCCCTTATTTGTTAGAGGTGAGAGCACTTGCGACTCTTTTGGGCCGCCATGTCATCACGCTAAGAAGTCACCTGTGAACTGATTTCTCGGAAAGCCTAAATGGGGGCCTCATTTTGTCCATTGGCAGCCTTGACAGCATCCTCCTTTGCTTCTCAAGTGATATCCTCCAGGGTCTTCAGTTTAGAATTAGGAGGAATCCTAGCAACAAGGCTTGGGAGCTCAGAGGCTGGGACAAATGATCCAGCACTCGTGTCCTTAACCTTCTCACTTTCCCTCCTTGAAGCCACTTGAGAATCCATGTAGTGCTGGAGGAGTTCTTCTCTATTGAGAGACATATTTGGTTTTGCAAAAGAGGGAAAAGAGTAATTCACTCAAACAGTCTAAGACAAAGAATAACATGCTGCCTTCATTACGGAGGATAAGAAAGGAAGAAGGTTGGGGACTCACCAACCATGACTTCCTAGAGGAGCAAAGGAGCTTTGAATTCCATCTCCCTACCATGGATTAGGACCCCTCCTTCCTTAAACAAAAAGCTCATAAAGGCCTTGCTCCCTCTTATTCAAGGGAGGTTTGACGTTCATCTTCTTGATGGTGCTCTTAAACAAGGTGGGCCATTCTAGGATGGCATAGTTATGTGGAATACAACAAATAATGAACCTGTCTTTCCATCTCTTATGGCTAGTAGGGAGGGTGTCATCTTCTATGATGTTGAATTTGAGAGTGGAGGTACCCCGTTTGTTGAAACTATACCAACCTTCCCTATCTATGGCTCTAAGGGAGAAAACCCACCTAAAGACATTCAAGTTACAATCAAAGCCTAAGCCCTTGCAGTACCCCATGAAGCCCACTATACATCTCCAACCATTTGGAGCCAGCATACCTGGATTCAATCCATAGTAGAAAAGGGTTTTCATCACAAAGGCGCAGAGGGAAACCCTCATGCCTCCCAGCATGGAATCAAAATATAGAGGGATTTCTCCCTCTCTCAACAAGCACGCCCTTTTGTAGGGACTGGGGTGTCTCACTGGAAACTCCTCTAGAATCCTAAAGGCCTTCTTCATTAGTTGGACATGGTGGGGACGAAGGAGACAGGGAAAGAACAAAGGCCCTAAGGTAGCTTCGATAGAGGGGTCATTGCAAACCAAAGGACTCGAGGACACTACCCCAAGAGTCCCACCACTCTTAGAGGGATTCCCAGGAAGCATCACCCTTGTGAATGGATGATTGCAACTCCTTAGCGGAACCAGTGGCCACTTCAGTTGAAGACGAAGGAGAGAGAGGCCTATCCACGAAAGGGTCTCCACTGATCCCTACCTCCTTCCATGGATAATGGGGTCCTAACACTAGGCTTCTCGAGTGTGGTATACTTCTTCACAAGCTTCTTAACAATGATACTATTTGGAGGAAGAAAACTTACAAAGAAAGGAAGATGAGTTATAAGTTTTGGAAATGCGCTGGTTTGAGTAGAGAATTGTGGAGGTTGCAGAGTTCACAAGAGGCAGTTGGAAGAAAAGGATAAGGAGGCGTGAGCTAATCCCCTTTATAATTACTTTGGAGTTAAGATCAACATCCTGGATTCTTTTCAATCAAGGGTCATAATGTCTCAAACGTTTCGACTTAAAAAAAGTTATGTCAACCTAGACATATGGCAATAAAGTAGTCACATTGAGCATTGTGTGCAACATCGTAGACGACATGACTAGATGACATGACTACCAAAGCAGTTAATGTCTACAAGCGTGTGCTTACCAAAATCTCATAACCTCTCAGCAAGGCGCTTACACTTCCCGGATGATTGTTACATTCCAAAATTCGAGTCCCATAAATGCAATCTTGATGACAAGACTTGTCATAAAGACTAGGGGGCTAATGTTTTGGTCATTACGGTCCAAACCCCTGAACCGGAGCAGACCACTTGAACCAAACCAAGGGCTCAAGCTTGGTGAAATATAGTTCAACTAATGAATCTCAATCGTGGCGCTTCTTGGAGGAGATGCCAGCTGAGAAGTCAATAATCGTGCATCACAGTGACACACAATTGTCATCATGTGACTTCTCGGAAAAAGTAGTGCTGGCAATGGATTTGGCGCAACCTTATCCAGATGTCAAACCTCGACATTTAATTCAGCATTTAATGCATTGAATTTCATTAAATGCACATGGATAGCCCATAAGTTTCTCATTCACCTAAAGCCTACCTCGAGTACTGCGTACCCTTGTTTTTTAACCCCAATTGAGGAATGATGTCACATCAAGATCAACTTAACGTTGATTTCTTGATTCACCTATGAGATCACCAACTGTCTTGGGAACCATGCGTATCAACTTGCTATGGAAGCCTCACCAAGAGGCCATCTCCACCATTCATCTAAGTCATCCTCATCGTAGGGCTACAATGAATCCATCATCAGTTTAGGTATGGATCAAGTTGCATATATAATCTCACTACGCACGAGTAACGGTAAGAGGACTTGAATACTCCAGCCATTATTCTCCTACATTAACTCTTGAAGAACATTCTCTTTTTCATTCCCTTGGGCATTTATTTATCAAGGGGAGTCTTTGGTTTTCTTACTTGAACTGACTTAATTATTGGAGGTGGCTTCCTGTCTTCAAAGGCGGCCCACTCTCACCATTGTTTTGATCTTAGGAACCAGACCCGGATCAGGAGCGAACCGAGGAGTCCCAAGCACATTTTCACAACAACAAGATTAAACTCAAAGCCATGTGAATTATGGACCTTTGGGTTAATCCATTTCAGCTGGTGTGAATTTTGTCAAGAAAAGGTATATTTTTTTCTTACTTTTTTCCATCCGAGTTAGTTATAAATGGATATAATTGGGAATAGATCTTGATCAATTTTTATGAGGGTAGGGATCCATTTCTACGATGTGAGATCCATATCTTTAGATGCAAGACTTAAGCAACTTTAGGTGTCAACTTGTGTTCAATAGTTTTGATTTGCCACAAATATAAGCAAACTAACAAGCAAAATAATCTATAAAATTATTTGAAATCCTACCAAGAAAAAATTTATTAGCATGTTGTGTGTGATATGGATGACTCATTTCAATATCTAAATGTTTCTAAAGGGCAAAAAGTAGGATGAACGAAAATCATACTCATCCATGTTGCAATTTGATGGTCAATGGGCATAAATGCTAATTGATACATGAAAACCGGTAATTTGTTTGGTATAATTGATAGACATGAGTATCCACCAATTTTAGATAGCTCAATTAGTAAAAATGTAATTGTAATGTCATGAGAGTTCAAGTTTTTATTATTTTTTTTTACTTAAATGTAGCTCTAGAACAAATTGAGACTCACCTAGAGAGGGAGTCAACAGACTTTGCTTCAGTAATGTGCATTAACGTCATGCCAAACAAATCAGGCTGTCGGATCAAAATCTTGACTGGAATTTTGGATCCAACAGTCCAAAATTCTGCTTGACGATTAATGCACAAGACTGAAACAATTTTGAGAAGTCAACACATCAATTCATCTATAGTTTGTTACCAAATAAATTAGTTGTGTACATGAATAAATAAATAAAATTTGATTCCTCATTCGGATATTGACTTGAGTTGATCGAGAAAACATTCCTTGTAATAAATGAGCTCAACTTAGTGCAACTTAGATAATCCGCCAGAAGATCTTATCAAGCTATGGTGAAGAATCCGAAAAGATAAATCCCCGTCCGAGAAAAAGAAAAATTCAGCTATGGTAAATTTGTTCCGTACCTATCAATATCAAATCTGATACCATATCAATTTATTGTCGCCTATACCCATTATTTTCCCCTAAAACCTTTTTCACACATTACTTTACTCCTTGTAGCAGCTCTTGAGTGAACTCTAACTTTTGAATTTTGAAGATATTAATGGTGGGGTTATAGTGTTATACTTAGATTACTTGTGTAGGAATAAGAGATGTTCTCGCCTTCTTGGCTTTCCATTATTAGAACATGTGGGCACCTGCTCAATTATCACTCACAGACAGAAAAGCCAATGTGAAAACAATCTTTTTGATAATGAATAAAATGAGTGGTTTGCAATCTCTTTCATTGTTTGGTGTTGGTTTGCAGCTATTCTCCATCTTCAACTCTTCAATCTTATGAAGGTTCTGGGATTGAATAGTATTTTTAATAGAGTATTTCAGAGTACTTATACTAAGTGAAGTACAAAATAGTACAAGAATATCAGAGTCTAGGTGTCAGCTGGACAGTCAACAAAGTTAGCTGGTATCTCCTTAACACCCCCCCCCCTATAGCATAATGGACCAAGGACCGTAAGTTTGTTTCTAAGTAAAGTGAACCGAGCCTTAGGTAGAGTCTTGGTAAGAAGATCTGCTAGCTGATTAATAGTAGAAATATAATACATACCAAGTTGATGAGAAGCAACAAGATCACAAACAAAATGAAAGTCAATTTTCACATGCTTAGTTCGAGCATAAAAATTTGAATTTACTGTCATATAAGTAGCTCTAATATTATCACACCAGGTTTGAGGTGTAGAAAAACACATAACTCTCCAAGCAACAAGCAAATCCAAATAATCTTGGCAGCAATTGAATCAACAACATGGTATTCAACCTCGGTAGACGAGTGAGGCACCACCTGTTGCTTACAAGAACCCCAAGAAATAAGATGTTGACCAAGAAAAACGCAAAACCCTGCAGTAGACCTGACCTCTAGTCATTAGGATATCCAGCCCAATTGGCATTCGAGTAAGTCGTGAGAGATATAGATGAAGAGTGAGAGAAAAATAAATCCATCATGGAAGTCCCACGCAGATAGCGAAGAATACGCTTCAAGGCACTCCAATGAACATCAGTGGGTGAATGCATAAACTAAACAATTCGACTCACAACAAAGCCTATAGCAAGTCATGCATTAGCCAAATACTGTAATGAAGTGGAGTCCCATAATGAAGAGATAAAACTCCATAAGATGCCATAGGAGAAGTGACTGGTTAACAAATCCATAGTATATTTGTGCTGAGTCAACAATACACCCTTAGAAGTTCTCTTAGCCTCTATGCCAAAGAAATAATGCACATCACCAGATAGTTTACCTCAAAAGCAGTGGCCAAGGCCTTGAGAAGAGAACTAACAGCATCAAGACCATCACTAGTCACTAGAATATCATTCATGTAAATCAAAAAACAAAGAATAATGTGGGTGAATGATAAAGAACGAGGGATCAGTCTTGGTTCAAATATTTGTGAAAGCAAAAATGAACTCAACTTCATGTACCACGCTTTAGGAGCCTCTTTGAGCCCATCTAAAGATTTCTTCAAATGACACACATGATTGGGTTAAACTGGATCAACAAAATTGGATGGTTGCTCCATAAACACATCCTCAACTAAATCCTGACATTGGAAACATCCAATTTCCAAACTGACCATCCCTTGGAAATAGCTAAAGAAAGAACAATCCAAATCGTGGTATGTTTAACTACTGGGCTAAAAGTATCTCCAAAATCATAGCTTGAGCATTGGTGGAACCCTTTGACAACTAAACAAGCCATGTATTGATCCATACTAGCATCAGCCTTCTGTTTGACTCGAAAAATTCATTTACACCCAATTATGTTTTGTACCCAAGTACACTTTTCAAGAGAGTAAAAAATGAGAATAAGATTTGACACCAGGCACAAAGGCCCCAAGTCATATATAGGATAGGATGTGAAGGGGATTTAAAAAAAACATCCTTGGCATATAACTGAAAGAATCCTCTTGTCATACCGCCAAGGATAGGATACGAAGGGGAGTTAAAAAAAAAAAGAAAGAAGGAAGAAGAAAAGCAATAGTAGAAGTATTTACAGATTTCTAGAAGAAAAGACAAGCACACAAAAAGGCCAAGGTTCACTAGGTTTGGGTAGTAAAGGGGAAATCCAAACAATCGAATGAACTTCTAGTTGCAACCTTATTGCATCCTGTATCCTAAAATAGAGAGCCAAAATACAAAAAGGGGATATAACAAAATCTACGGATGCAGAGTTTTTTGAGAATATCTTACCTTTTAAGTTGCCTTCAATACAAGAAAAGGGAGTTGGTGGTGAATTTGATCAAAGAAGGAAAGTGGTAACAGAGGTTGCAAGTGATTAAATAGGAAACAACAGTCACTTATCAAGTGATCAAGGCTCGAGTAACCTACATAGAAGTAAAAGACAAAGAACTTTAAATATTTCGGAAATGATTGGATAGTCTATTCAATAGATGATAATCCAATGATGCTAGATTATCTAATAGATAATTAAGGATCCTATTTCATATAGAGAAACAATGATATCAACAGATGTTGTTATTTGGAAAGAAGCCATCAAGAGTTAGTTGGACTCAATGATTTCCAATCACAATTGAGAGTTGGTTGATCTTCCTCGAGGTTCTAAATCTTAGACACTAAGTGGATATTCTATAAGAAATTAAAGGCGGATGGATCACTTGATAAGTATAAGGCAAGACTAGTAGTCAAAGGCTTTACAAAGCAGCACAACATTGATTACTTTGACACTTTTCCTCCAGTAGCAAGAATCACTACTAAAAGGATAATGATAGCTATTGCATCCATTTACAAGTTGGTATCCACCAAATGGATATAAAGACAACTTTCCTAAATGGTGACTTAGAGGAAGAAATCTATATAAGACAACTTGAATGTTGCGTAATATCTGGCCAAGAGTAGAAGGTATGCAAGCTCATAAAATCATTGTATGGCTTGAAACAAGCACCCAAACAGTGTCATGAAAAGCTAGATACATTACTTCTAGCTAGTGGCTTTCAGGTAAATGATGTGGAAAGGTGTTTATACAGTAGGTTCCATACTTTGGAAGCCAAGTACTCTCCCATTTCAAGGACGAAATTATTTTAAGGGGGGGAGAATGTGAAATTCAGCCCAAACCTAGCCAGGACACCCTATCTGTTTTGGGCGAAGAAGGGCTTGTTTAATGTTTGACCTTGAAGTTGGACCTTAAGTACCGTGTTGTTATCCTTGGAAAGTCCTTGGAAGTCAAATCAAGCCTCTCCCTTAGTGTAGATCCAAAGACCTGAATTGAAAGAAGACAATTGTGAGCCCTCTTAGTGGAAGACATGGTGTTTGACCCAAAACCCATGGAGATTGTTGGTTGTGCTCCATACTTGGATGCATTGTCAGTGTTTGGTAAGAAATTGCACCTTGAAGAAGGGGAGTTTAGTTGATGGACCTAATGCACTTCCAGGCTTTATTCGAAGGTAATTCTCTAACCTAGTCTAGTTAATTGAGATGTAGGAAGAAGCCCATCTGAAGAGTTGATCTGGCCCTCCAATTCCCTACCCTAAGTTGTTGTTCTTGCTTGGTCGACTCGCAGTCAGCCAGCCCCGTCGACCAAGCCAGTCAGCCAGCTGCATTTTAAGTCCGAGAAAATCTGATTTTTTGGTCATTTTAGGTTCTACATAAGGGGACTTTGTGGCTATAACCCTATTCTATTGCTAGAACCTCTTAAGAACGTGGAAAGACTCCTCTTAGGTCTCTCCTTGGCTTTGGTGAAGAGCTCTTGCAAGATTCTTAGTTTTTCATTCTCAAGTTCATCTTCAAGGTAAGAAATCTGTTGCTCTCTCTCTAATTCACACTTTTCTAATCTTGTTCTTGCTACTAAGGTTATGAGGTAGGTGCTGCAACCTTGCAACCATCTCTTCTACAATCTCTTTTGATCAAAATAAACCCCCTTCTATTCTATCAATGCTATGCATCTCATATTGGTTCTTAACCTCTTCTACAATCTCTTTTGATTAGAATAAACCCCCTTCTATTCTATCAATGCTATGCATCTCATATTGGTTCTTAACCTTGTCTTTCTTATGATTTTCCTTCATGACAACATGATTTCCTTCTCCAATCTGATTTTACTTAGCAAATAGGTCTGATTATATGTTAGCAATCATCTCTAATATATTGCTCATTATCCTATTGTTTGAATCCCTGATTTCCCTTTGCATTGCAATCGATTTCATAGAAGAACATGATTTTAGGCAATGTAGAAGTTAGGGTTTCAAATTGGGGATTCTTGATTTGATCCTTCTTTGAATCTTTACTAGATAGTCTTCATTTACTATTCCTAACATTTCTTTCAAATTTCGGAGTGATCCGAGTCCGAAAGCTAGGTTTCGGATAAAAAATCCAAAATTTGCCCCGTTACTATTCACCTGGTTGACTGCTTGGTTGATTGACTCAGTCAGCCAAGCCAGTCAACCAGCTGAATACAGCTTTGATGTATTTGTCTGATTTGATCCGTTTGACTTCTGTTTTTCTTGATTTCTCTTCTAATATTACATCTATGATTGTCTAGGGTACAAATACTATCTTTGGGACCATTCTCTTTTGACCTTTAGATTATCTTCGATTCGAATTAAGGTAAGGACAGTTGTCACCATAATTACATAAATTGCGTGAATCTTGTTTCTATTTTGGAAACTCTTTAGATTCACTTTCACTATTGTATTTCTTAATGTTGTATTACTGTTGTGAGTACTTCAAGTATAGTAATGCCATATTATGTATTCTGTTGTCATCATGAATATTCATTCTTGTTAATTACATATGCAATTGATCATGTTATTACGTATCTTTCAATATGATGAAATATCGGTCGTGTATGATATGATGGAATTGGGAATGTGATTGAATAGGTATAATTTGGGATTGGGGAATGTCCTTTTGACATTTCTGTCCTTGGACATCAACGGGAATAGTATGGAATGTTTTCAATGGTTCCCTTTGACGCTTTCTCGAATTATTGGTTGTCATACCTAGGGCTTGTCTAGCAGTGTTTGGCTAGGATGTCCTGTCATAAAAGACCCGATTCAAAAGGGTATTGAGACCGAATGGCCAGTGGTAGCATTGTGGATTTGTGGGCTCAAGATCGGTAACCAACCCGTGAGAGGACATAGATCACATTGCGGATACTCATGAGAGACCATTTATTGGTAGAGTTGTAAATAGCTAGACTTGAGCTCATGGATGCTCGAGACCAGTGAGTTATTCCGTGAGAGGATGTGAGAGCTTCCCATCTATTATTTATGGATGACCAATAGGGTTGATGAGTCCATAGTCCGAGTTGGTTGTAGCCATAAGATACATGACTTTAGTGTGAAGGATACTAAACCGAGTTAGTTGGTACCATAGGGGAAGTATCTGGATTTGACTTGATATGACTAAGTAGATGACTTGCATTGGGCTAGGTTTTACCTTGACATGCTCCAATACTTAGACCAAATGGTGATGTGAGAGAGTGGTGACTGAAACCCCAGCCATAGATTGTCCCGAGGGATGCAGGACTCATTACCAACCAAAGCCGAGTGATTGAGACTTACCCAAAGAAGTATGGTGCTATGACTGCATGTCTGCCAATAGAGACCAGCATACCTAAAGTTAGATTCATACATGCATTGTCTGTTTCATATCATATTGCATCATGCTATGTTTTGTATCATGTTATTTATGTTATTATGAAATAACTTGCCTTGCTGAGTTCTTTTGAACTCACTCTTTTTGTGCAAATGCTTTGTTAGACTATCCTGCAAGAATAGAAGAACTTGATGGCCCATACTGTGAGCCGCCCGTTGATGAAGCATACTACCCCCAGGGTACTGGCAATTATGAGGACTACACTGAAGATCCCTTGGTGGATTATGTGGCGTACCAGGACTAGTTCGACTTGGTAGCGGAAGTGGCCATGTCTTGTTTCTTTTGTTTGTATCATTGGGGAGACATTGTATAAATTAGAAGAGACTTTAGCTTAGTTGTTACCCCTTTTCTTTCCTTTTTTTGAGAATTGGTTGTAACCTTTACTCTTATTCGGACTACCTTCCGTTGTTGCTGTAGATTGGGTTTCCGCCTCTTTCCGCATTTTGACTATTTATTCTATTGGTATCTTTTTTTGCACTCTAATATTCTTTTGTGATCCTTCTGAGATCCTTCTTGACTTTTATTATTAAATTACTTGAATACAATGATTTGTTCTTGCTTTTGATTATATTATTGTGCTAAGTGGATATGATCATTCCTAAACTTGATCAATGGGGCTGTGGATCACTCCTCCAGGTTTTCCAGATATAGTACCGGCTGGGTGGATTTGGCGGAATGTGACAACCTTAATGCGTGTCTACTATATAGAGACTAGCATAAGTTAGAGTTTAGTAGCATTATTACATTTCACTTCATGTCTTGTTGCACTATATGATGTTTTGACTTGTACTGTGATCATGCTTATATGTTTGTGAACCACTTGTTGAGTTCTTTTGAACTCACCCTTTGGGAAATTTGTTGTTTTTGATGACTATGCAGGTGAAAAAGAGATCCCAAGCTCTGGTCGGAGATATTTCTCACTTGTTATACAGTTGACGAAGCAATGAGAACTAATAGTTGCTCGTGGTACGATACCAGTACCAGTATGGAGCACTATTATAGCTCCTACCAACAATGATAGGAGATGCCTCATTCGCCGGTGGGACTACGAGTTGGAAATTGATCCTAAGTTGCAGGTGTGCAAACGATTGGAGAAGAAGGTGAAACATTAGAACACTTAGGAATTTTGGCTTTTCTTTAACCTTTCCAGTTGTTTATTTTAGATTTGTCATCACTTCCGCACTCTTATTTGGTTTTGAGATCCTTCAAAGATCCTTGTTACTTGACACATTTCTTTATTAATATTATAACATTGATTTATTCTTTCTCATGATTGGATTATTGTGTGGAATGGTTGGTGATTGTCTGAAACCTAATTTGTGGGATTGTGGATCACTCCCCTAGGTATTCAGGTGAATGGATACTGGCTGGGTGGATGTGACATGATTTATCTCTAAGAAAGTATAACAAGGTTTTCCTAGAATAATCATCAATAATAGACAAGAAATAATGGGCACCGAAAGAGATGGCAATACATTAGGGCTTCCCTGAAGGTTATAATGTATATATTCTAGAGTTTGGGAAGTCTTATAAGTGAAGTGGGGGAATTTAGTCTTGTGAAGTTTACCCATGGCACACACATCACATAAATTTAGAGAACTAAACTTCTTTAGGTCAATTTGGCCACTTTTACACTAGTTCACTAGGCCTTTACTACTTATGTGACTTAATATTTTATGCCATAGCTCCACCTTACTATATACTTCACTAGAGACTGAGGCAGCCCTAAAACCACACTCCCATTCAGGAAATACAACCCATTTCTCAAATCAACAGTCAAAATAACATTGCTACCCTTCACAATCAACGGTCTTTTGAGGTGTATTGGAAACCTCTAGAGTCTAACTAACTTAAGGATAACAAGTTTCTTCTAAGTCCAAGCACATACCTAACTTGCTCAAGGTCTCTAACATTCCCATAATTCAATTTAAGTCTTATAAACCCTAGCCCCACAACATCACATGCATTATCATTCCCCATTAAAACTTTACCACCTTCAATAAGCTTAAAAGTGACGAACTATTTTCTCCTAGAGTTCATGAGAAAGGTGCAACCTGAATCTAAGATCCAATGATCAAGGTTACCACTAGGGGATACTACAAGTACATCACTTGTAACATCAGCCACATTTGTAGCCTCCTCTTAGTCTCATTCTCATTTTGTTTGTTTTGAAGTCTTTCTGTACAATACGTCCCTCTTTTTTACAATAATAAAAAATCTTATTATTATTATTATTATTATTATTATTATTATTATTATTATTATTATTATTATTATTATTATTATTATTATTATTATTATTATTATTATTATTATTATTATTATTATTATTATTATTATTATTATTATTATTATTATTATTATTATTATTATTATTATTATTATTATTATTATTCTTGCTATTATTGACATTATTTTTCTTTTCCACAAACTTCTTCTTTTTCTTACCATTATTGAACTTCTTTTTAGTTTCAAACCTATTCATATTATCAGAATTACTAAACAACCCTTCACCTACTTGTTTACCTTTCTTTTCAGATTTGAACTTTATATCGCTAACTTTCAATGCTTCCGTAACAACATCTAGGGTTATAGATTTCCTACCATTTTTTATGGCATTTTTTACACCATGAGAATCAGGTAAAGAATTTAAAAGTAGGACAACAAGGGTGTTATCAATCAATTCCTCATCTAAATCAACAAGATCACAAGATAATTTATAAAACTCTTCTACATTATTAGTAAGAGACTTAGATGCATCCATTTTGAAACTAAATAATTGTTCTTTCAATAAAGTAATATTAGGAACAAAAGTAGTCAAATACAGTTGTTCAAGTTTTAGCCAAACCTTAGCTGCAGTAGTGCAATCCCTTACCCTCCTCATTACACTGTTGCTTAGGTGCAGGATTAGAGTGTTAGAGCATAGGTCTAGTATATCCTGCTTTTCATCTTTAGTCAAGGATGATGGAAGGTCCTTGTCCCCCTTAAGGGCTTTATGACAATGGTTTTGAACAAGGATGACATGCATCCTATTCTTCCCGTGAAATCCAGCCCAGACCCTAACCCAGAAGTCCATTTGTTTGAAGGTCCAAAGACTCGAAGTGAAGGTAGAAGACAATTGTGGGCCATCTCAGTGGAAGACATGGTGTTTGACCTAGAATCCATAGAGATTGATGATGAAGTTCCCTATATGGAAGCGATACCTGATTTGGATAAGAAACTTCAAATTGTTGGAGAAGAGCTTAGTTAATGGACTTGAGCCCTAGATTGACACATTTTGGAAGGTCCCCCAATGCTAGGTAAGTCTCTTGATTGAGTTGAGATAACCCCCTTTAAAGTTTGGAGTTAGAAAACCTGATTTTTGGGCCAACCATGAGCAACCAACAATGATAGGTACTGTTTGGTAAATCTCTAAATTTTTAGGTTTTTGATGCTCTATATATTATAGCTTCGTGGTAAACTGCCCCATTATGTTCCAAAGCCTCTAGAGAATGTGGGATGCCTCTCTCAAGTACTTAATTTGGAACATTGGAAGATCTTCAACCAATTCTCAAAGTTTTTGGCAAATCTTCTTCCTTAAGGTTGGTAATCACTCCTACTATCACTATATGTACTCTCCTATTAACTTATCCCTATATCTGTGATTAGGAGGATGATCTTATGTCATTCCCATGACTGATCCTCCAATCTCTATAGTTCTAGAGTGAGTCTCCATTCACTCTATTACTTTGTGAATCAACACATGATGATTTCGAAGGGAAATCAAGTGTGATCTTCATGGATGAATATTCATTCTAAGTTTTTGATTCCAAAAGCATGCTAGATTCATTCCTATGATTATTGCTATCTATGATTTACTGTTCTTTGCTTCCTAGGGTGGATTCTCATTCTCTCTAGTCTTTTCGTAGAATTCACGGATTGATTTCGAAAAAACCCTAGTTTTGATTTAATTAGAATTCTACTCTAATGATCATTGTTGATGCCTAATCTATGCTAGATAATCTTAGTATACTAATTCTGAATTTTTCTTGAAATTTTGGAGTGTTTCAAATCCCGGAAGTTGAGTTTCGGATAAAAAACTAGGGGTTCTATCTGTACAGAACTGGCTTGGTCGATCACCTTGGTCGATCAAAGCAACCAAGTCCTGACCAACCAACGAGTCAGTGACAGCAAGGTGACTTTGTTTTGATCTGTTTCACTTCCAATCTTCGAGGGTTTGGTCATAATGCTTAACCTATGCTTATTTAGGGTTTCTTTGGTAACTTTGGACCTATCCTCATACTTTTCTCCGGAGTTTTCAAGATTACCTAAGGTAAGAACGTTTGTTCTCAAATAACCTAAAATACATGATTGCTTATATTTGATTCGAATTGCATGATCATACTACTGTTTTCATGACTTACTTATATTTACATTACTGCTATAATTACTATAACTACAGTAGGACTTTAATCATGTGATTCACTTGTTATTTTGATTATAAATGATTGGTTATTCTCTTAAGAATGGTTTATCAGTTGTGCTTATGAATGACTGATTTGGAATGTGTTTGCCTAAGTTGTAATTGGGGAATGGGGAATGCCCTTTTGACATTTCTATCTTTGGACACCAATAGAGGTGGTATGGGATGCTTTCCTATGGTGCCCCTTGGCGCTTTCCCTAGTTACTGGTTGACATACCTAGGGCTTTTCTAGTATTGTTTGACTAGGATTACCCTGTTATATCAGACCCGATTCGGAAGGGAATTGAGACCGAGTGACCCATGGCAGCAATGGGGATTTTTAGGCACTTAAGACCAGTAACCAACCCATGAGAGGACATGAATCACATTGTGGGGGCCATTCATTAGTAGGGTTGCAGTAGTAGACTTGGGCTCATGGGCGCTCAAGACCGGTAACCAACTCGTGAGTGGACATGAGAGCTTACCATTTACTATTTGTGAATGACCAATAGGGTTAGTGAGTACGTAGTCCGAGTTGGTTGCAGCCATGGTTGAGGGAGAATGATTTGAGACCTACCCAGAGGAGTATAGTGCTATGAGTTAAAGCATGTTTGCCACTAGAGACCAACATACATAGAGTTAGAAGCATACTTGCATAACTGCTTCATATCATATTATATCTTATATGTTTTGCTATCATGTCAAATGTGTTATTGTGTAATAAATTGCATTGCTTAGTTCTTTTGAACTCATCCCTTTTTGGATAATGTTGTTAGATCTTTCTGCAAGTACTGATGACTATGAGAGCCAGTACTACAAAGCCCAAGCAGATGACTCATACTGTACCCAAAGTACTAGCGGTTATGACTACAATTGTGAAGACTACCAATATGAAGCTGTAGTTCATCAAGATTAGTCTTACTTTGGTGCTCATGTGTCTGCGATGCGACATCGAAGTTTTTACTTTTAGACATACTATTTATATATTTGAAGAGACATTAGTTTAGATGTTAGTTTATTTCTTTTCCAGTACTTTTGTAATAGTTGTAATCATAGTCCAATTTTGATCTACATTTCCATTGCTGATATAGAGTATTTTTCCACCATACTCAATAATTGATTTATTCTATTGGTATCTTATTTCCGCACTTTGATTGAATTGTAATCTTTCTTTATGTCTTTCCATGGTTTTTCGGTTATAATACTTAAACATTGATTTAGTCATGTTCTTGATTGTTTGTAAATGTGGGAGGCTGATTTGCTCGAACTAATCTTTGGGGCTGTGGATCGTACACTCGAGTATGCCAGATAGGATACCGGTTGGGTGGATGTGACACTTCCGAACCACAAAATCACTTTTCCCATTAAATTTCTCTAGTTCATATCAAGTAGGAGCCATGACAAGGATAAAAGAAACTAAATCAAAATTTTATGCCACCAATTTAGACAACAACATAATTATATTCAAGAAATAATTTTAGACTTATAACACTGTTGTATTTCAGAACTAATTCAAGTTTCAGATTATCTAGAGAGAGTAAAATAGAATTTAAGTGAATAACCAATTTTCAAACTAATCAAATTAACAATATAGATTACAGATCAGCTGGAAAGGAACAATTTCTAATCATAGGATACATATAAGACATGAACAGAAGCCAATAAGTAACCTATTTCGGATTAAAAAATTATTTCAAACATCAATTTTTTACCTACACCATATAGTATGCAAAAGCCCCAAATTAGAGAAGAAGAATCAATGTCTAAAAAAATTCAGACACAATATAACTGAAATTTCAGACAACTGAATCCTCAAGAAAAACAAATCTGGGTCAATGGGTCACAAATAGTCACCAAGAAATGGGGGGGGGGGGGGGGGGTTTTAAGTGCAAATCCCTGAAATTAAGGTTTAGGGGAAAATTAGGGATTCAAGGTACAGTGACCGAAACAAAATTTTCTTGAAATAAAATGCAAGAATCAACCAAATATTCAAAGAGGAAGACTCGATTAAGATATTTAATAGCATATAAGAACAAATCAAGCAAGGTACATTCAAGATAACAAAGCTTTGATGCCAATATGTTAAGAAACAATACCTATACACGCAGCGGAATAGATAGAAACACACATGAAACAAGGGATGCAGTCATTTACTTGGTTCCGTCATAAGACCTAAATCCAAGGATGAGTGCTAAGACTCATCAGGCATTGCACTAATCAATATTAGAAAGAAGGATTACGGCACTCGGAATCTACCCTCACAAGCTCACAAAACATAAACAAGAAGTACAACAACAATGAGGTTACAATACACCTTGAACATGAAGAAGCTACTGTACTCTTCAACACAAACAAAGAACAACTTAGAACCAATGTCTTCCATGCAAGGATGCAGCCAAGAAACTCCATCTTCACCATATTTGAGAGCTCATCTGAAGAGGAACCGGAAACCAAGCAATCAAAGACCAGAGAGCAACCTCTCTCACTCAAACAAACATTCTAGAGAAGAATAACATAACCCTAAATCTCTAAAGAGACTTATTTCCTAACTACCAAATTGACCAAACTTCCCTAAAAACATTTACATAATACACTCATGTCCCAAATACATGTGAAAGGACAGCAAAGCGAAGTATGTTCTTCATTAACGAGAACCCTAGATTCAAGGAAAAATCAGCTTACCTGCGTCAAATTCTCTGTAAATGCGTCATCGATTTGATTAGGCCTTCTATCAAGGTCAATCCATTTGCGGTGAGTCCTCAACTCAAACTAAAGATTCACGGCATGTTTTAGTTTAAGTTGCATCGATTTGTCTGATTTTTGGGGAATAGATTTGGCATTGATTCATTATTATTCCAAGAATTCTCTCTATTATAGTGAAACTCTAAAAAATAATATACAGAAATACCCATATAACCTTAAAAAGGGATTTTCCATTTTGTTTGATTATTATTCATATTGATCCAATTCTTGATGTACTGTAAGTTGAAATTCCATTACTGTGACTGGTTTATCAGGGATTGGGATATTGTCAGTTCCATATGTATTATATGAAGGAGGATGGTTGAGCTTGATACTTCTTTTTCTCATTGCCAGTGCAACTTGCTACACAGGATTGCTAATTCGTACATGCATGGATGTTGACAGACGCTCAAGAACATACCCTGAAATCGCTGAACTGGCATTTGGGTACAAGGGAAGAATGTTATATCAGTTCTTATCTATGTATAGTTGTATTTAGTTGCAACTGGATTCTTGATATTAGAAGGGGATAATTTATATAATCTGTACCCAGATATGGTCTCAGATGTTGCAGGAGTAAGATTTGGAGGAAAAGGATGTTTTACCATACTTGTTGATCTCATAATTTTGCCTTTTGTGTGGTTGAAAGACTTGAGCAATTCTCTCTTATGTTTCCGCCACTGGGGTGTTGGTTTCGTTTGTTATCATTTGCTCTGTTTTCTGGACTGGAGCAGTTGATGAAGGGAAATATATTTTAATCCATTTCTTTGTCAGAAATGAACCATCAATTTCTTTGTAGATGTGTGACATGTGTCCCAACATCACATCAAATGATTGAAATTTATTTATTAGTTACATCAAACAGTTATAATTAAATTTAAAAAAAATGATGTGACTTGTAAATAGGCTTTCAACTTTTTGATGTGATGTTGGAACACATGTCACACATCTACAAGAAAATGCATGGTGCATTTCTTTGTCAGAAATGGATAAGATATTAGTCCGTTGATGGAGTTGGGTTTCATAGAAAATGAAAAATTTTGAATTTGAGTGGTATCCCTATTGCTATTAGTTTATATGCTTTCTGCTACCGTGCTCATCCAGTTTCCCCCTCCTTATATACTTCTATGAAGCACCAACGTCAGTTCACTAAGTTAATCAAAAAGCAAGTCTTCAAATCAAACATCTTCCCATTTGTATTTCTATATCTTGCTTTTCTGTCTTTCAATTCTATTAGGATTTAGGGGGTCTAATTGAACATGTTCCTTGGTGCAGGTCTTGGTGGTTTGCTTTGTTATCTGTACCGTGGGTTATGCATCAATGGCTATATTGGGTTATCTTATGTTTGGATCAAGCATATATTCTCAGGTGACATTGAACCTGCCAACTGGGAAACTTAGCTCAAGGATAGCAATATTTGCTAGAAGCTATAAATTGTGAATATGATTTTTCTATTACAATATGATAGAGTACAACAGGACTATTTATAGATTTAAATCATATGATCATGAAGTGACACGTAGCTCACTGTTACTATACTCAAACATCCCCCATCAAACTTGGCCGCCTACTAAGGCCAAGTTTGGAGCACAAGCCCAAAAATTCACGATGCGGCAAAGCCTTTGTAAATAGATCTACTAATTGATGTTTTGAAGAAACAAAACAAATGATAATATGACCTAGTGCCACCTTCTCCTTGACAAAGTGATAATCCAATTCCACATGCTTGGTACGCCCATGAAATACAAGGTTAACAGTCATGTGTAAAGCACTAATATTATCACAATAAAGAATAGTAGGTGTCGACTAAGAAAGACCAATATCACGCAAAAGAAAACTAGCCAAGTAAGTTCAGCAGTAGTAGAAGCTAAAGCCCGACACTTGGCTTTCCATACTTGAACGAGAAACAGTAGGTTGGTTCTTAGCACACCAAGAAATACAATTGGGACTCAAAAAGGTACAAAATCTGGTTGAAGATTGCCGAGTCAACGGACAACCTACCCAATCAGCATCAGAAAACCCATACAATTGAAAAGAGCTATCATGGTGAATGCATAGACCAAAGTCCAAAGTACCCTTAATGTAGCGAAGAATCCTTTTAACTGCCATAAAATCACCCATTGTTGGGGGCATGCATGAATTGACAAATTGTATTGACAATAAAAGATATATTGGGCCGAGTCATTATCAAGTATTGTAACCCACCTACAATACTTCTAAATAATGTTACCTTCGAAAAAGGGGCTGAATCCATCTTAATAGAAGAACGTGGAACCATAGGTGTTATCATGGGCTTTGCCTCATCTAAGTCAGTGCTCTTTTCAACAAATCAGTGCCATATTTTGCTTGAGACAAAAAAAACAAGGAAAAGTGAAACCAATCCCCAAAAAAATGCAACCAAGACCCTGCAAAGTCTCCCAAAGTCCAACAAAGTCTGAGTAAAATCTGAATTGTTGCCGGTGAGAACAATATCAGCCCATAAGAAGCAATAATACCATGATGCGCCCATCAGCTTTATAGATGAACATAGAACTATCAAATAGACTGCATACAAACCCAAAATCCAAAAGAAAACCACTAAAACGATCAAACCAAGCACGAGGAGCTTGGCGAAGCCCATACAAAGATTTGTGAAGTTGACAAACATCATTGGGTTTAGAACAATAAACAAAACCAGGTGGTTGGGTCATAAAAACTGGCATTATTAATTGCCCATGTAGAAATGCATTTTTCACATCCAATTGTTTAATGGGCCATTGTAACATTGTGGCAATACTCAACACTAATCTGATGGAAGCAAGTTTAATAATGGGACTAAAAGTCTCAAAATAATCTAATCCCTCTTGTTGATTAAATCCTTGAGCCACCAAACGCGCTTTCAACCTCTTAAATGAGCCATCAGATTTCAATTTTGACTTAAAAACTCACTTGCAAGCTACAATATTCATATTAGCAGTCTTTGGTACTAAAGTCCAGGTTTTATTTACAGCTAAAGCATGCATTTCATCCACCATAGCATCATACCACCCAGAGTGGGCCAAAGCTTCCTTAACCGTGCATGGTTCAGTTGGAATAATAGACACAACCAAGGCATATTTTGGATTGGGTTTTGAATCCCATCTTTTGCCCTTGTGACCATAGGATGATTACCTTTTGTAGATAACGGACCTGAAGTAGTCCTCAAGGAATCCCCAACACCTTGCTGCCCAGTAACAACTGAACCTAGGGCTGTGTTTGAGTGGGCTCAATATTAGAACAAGACCCACTACCAGTTTGACCCATTTCAGTTTGAGTGGGCTCAAGATTAGAACAAGACCCACTACCAAAAATAAAACTGGGATAGGTTTGAGTGGACACAATAGGGCCCAAAGAAGAAGCATTTGCCACCATCGAAGAAGACGACGGAGTGTCACCAGAAACATCAGTGAACCAAGGTGTAGGCAGTGAAACAGGGTAAAAAACCTCAGAGACCACTCTAGTAGATGTAGAATCCTAATAATTTGTCCATCCCTCAAAAGTACAACAGTCGACAATAGGAGACAAAGAAGGAATGAAAGGATTTTTGAAGGGAAAAACTGCCTTCATCAAATACAACATCCCTTGAGGTATAAACAATAAACTCGCCCAGTAGAAATGTGCAAACACCGATAACCCTTATAACGCTGTATCCCATAAACACACAAGGTAAAGATTGAGGATCAAACTTATTTGTTGGGGTAATCTGGGTATTTCATGTATTTACCTGGTTTGTTATTGAACCGTCCGGTTCATGTGTTTGTATAAGGCATAGTTGGGCTGGTTTATTTCATTCACGTATGCAAACAGTGTCGAGGGTTTCGTGTTGTGATTTGGGGTTTGAGCTCTGGCGATTCTGGAGATTCGGAGATGGCTATTCTTCTTCCTGCTCTTCATCTTCTACCTTCGGTTGATGGTTGATTCTTGTGGTACTTTGAGGCAAAGTGTTTGGCAAAGGAAGGGAATCACTCGGTGGTGTTCTTGAGTGATTCGGTGATGGCTTGGAGTTGTTCTTGATGTTCTGATCTCACTCTGTGTTTGGTTCTTTGAGGCGATACCAGAGGGCTTTCATTCCTCATATGAAGAGGAAGACTCGATGTTGATTTGAGCATCAACTACTGCCATATACGGTAATCTCTGTACCCTTATTTTTCCCTATTTATCTGTAATCTCTCAAGCTATAGTAGATTGGACTCTATCCCGAGTCCCGGAGAGGTAGGCTCAAGAGCCGAACTCCGTCATCAAACACCTGTGTCTCTTCTTCTTCTTGCTTCCAATTTCTTGTTAAATCACACGATCGGTTGGCTTGACTAGGTTAGGGTTTATAGGTTGCGTATTTCATTTGATTCAATAGATAATTAATATGAGTTAATCACCTAATGCTAATGTGAATTGAGACCTGGGAAAATCAAATTGGCATCAGAGCAGAGGTTACCCTGCTAGTCTGAGACAGCCGGTGTTTCAGTTAGGTGATTCGGTGGAGACCTAATTTAGAATTTCTCTATGAGTATTATGTTAATTGTTTTATGATCTCATAGATAATTTAGGTTAAATTATTGAATCATTTTTTTTCTGATTATATAATCTGTGTATGCTTCTGCTTCTGTTGATTATAATTCGGATGATTCTACTGCTGGTTATATAATCTGGTTTTTATATAATTTCAGCAAGTGTTAACCTGTTAGATTGATAGCCTATGTTTTTGGTTAATATAGATTGATTTATTGCTTCTGCTGCTTACCATTCTGGTCTGCTGATAATTTTTTGGTTCATTTCCAATGTTAATCTATATGAGGATTGGTGATTCTGATTAGATTAATTTGCTGAATTAATCTCATATGAATATAGGTTGATTACTGTCATATGTTGGTCATATATACTACTGCTGCTCCTGTATGTTACCAGTAGGTATTCGGTTCTAATTTTTATGACCTGTTTTGACTTTGTAATTGTGATAATCTATGTATGAGATTTATTCTGTTTTTATTAACTGTTAATTGATCACTGGTTGTATAATTTCTGCTAGAATTTTATACAAGACTGCAAGAGTGATCTCAATTGATAACTTAGGCACTTTATTTGGTTTATATTGGCCTATTGAGTTAATAAATGTTTGATTAAATACTGCTGACACATGTATACGAGTAGATAATAAAATTGTGATTGATTAATTCTGTTTATTATATTTTTCAGAATTGTTTATATCAGTGTTGTGATTTAATTCCAATATATACTGATTGTGTGTGATTTATCTGCTTCAAAGTGGAGTTAAGTAAGGGATTTGGTCTACCAGGGGAGGGAACTCCTCCCAGTGTGGTTAGTATAGTTACCACAGGCTCTAGTAGAGCAGTAGGTCTAGGGTTGAGTCCTAGTTACCTAAGTTTGGATACTCCTATGGGGGGTTCCAGGGTAGACATTGAGAAGTTTGATGGGACAGGGGACTTTGGGATTTGGAAAAGGAAAGTCAGGGCTTTAATGGCACAACAGAAACTCCTAAGATCTATAGATGACCCAGATGCTTTCTTTGAAAGTATTGATCCGATCTTGAGGATCTGAAGTGATGGAGAATGCAATTGGTTGCATGCTCCGGAACATCACTGAGATGGGGTTATCGGGTGTCTTGATGAGGATGACAACACTCCTATTAAAGTTTGGAATAAGCTTGAGCAGATCTATCGGGAAAAAGAATCTAGGTAACAAAATTTATTTGAAGGAGAGGTTGTATGGGTTTAAGATGGACCCTACAATCAGCCTTGACAAGAACCTAGATATATTTAAGAAGCTGATTCAAGACTTGGCTAATACAGGGGAGAAGACTAAATTGGAAAATCAGGACTTGTCTATTATCCTATTGAATTCACTTCATAATGACTATCTTGTTGTTAAGAACTCAATCAAGTATGCTTGTCAAAACATTTCCCTAGAACAACTGATTGATGCCTTAAAGAATAGGGAGTCTGAACTATTGGCTTCTGGTATGACTAAGGGCAGTGGGGAGAATCTGTTTGTTAAGGGTAAAGGCTCTTACAAACAAAGGAGACCAAAAGGGAAGGGAAAAGTATTTGAAAGTCATGAGAATAACAATAAGAATAATAATGGGAACAACAAGTCTGATGCAAACCTCAAGAGATGCTTCTTTTGTAAGAAAGTAGGACACTTTAAGAAAGATTGTTTTGCATATAAGAGAAAACTGCAAGAAAATGAGACAACTAATAATAATGTGCCTAATTCTGGTGAAATAAACATGTTTGAGGTCCTTTGATGACCTAGGTGCTTTTTGTGTTAGCATAAGCCTTGTTTTAAGACCTGGTTGTTTGGTTTTCCATTGGGTGCACACTTTGGTTTATCCTATTTTGTTCCTTTGTTAAAAGGAGGTGGTCTATTTATTTTTAAGGTGATATGCTTGTGTAAGGAAGTTGTTTATTTTTCATAAATTTGAGACAACATGTTTTATGCCTGTTTTTCTATTGGTTAAGATATACCTTGTTGTGTGAGAATTCTTGACCAATTATGATAGTGATGGCATGTTATGTATTTGTTGTTGTTTTGTACTCTCATGGATGCTTTTATTGGCATTGGTATACTTGGCTAACTGTTTTTTTGTAATGCTAGAGTGGTAATAGGTGGTGTTGAGACTGTTTATTACAGTTGGTTACACATGAGGATTCCTATTTCACTTGGTATAACATTAGATATATCCCTGGTTTTTTGGAGAGGTATAGTCTCCATATGTAGCATGAGTGCTAGTTTTTGAAACAGTGTTGTCAAGTGTTTGGAGAGGTTGGTCTCCAGGGGGAGAGGTTTGTTCTCCAGTTCAGCATTGGTGCTGGTCTTGACATAGGTGTTGTCAAGAGGGTGTGTCCTCACAGGTTGGGGTTCACATGAGATTCAGGGGATATGGTTTGTCAGCTTGTATGATTTTGATTTGGGAGTAGTTATTGTCAGATTTATTGAGTTGTCTGGTAAGATGACTTGCACCAGTTTTATTGGTTAGGTTATGTCTTGTTTGCAGTTATATTTTTATGTGGTTATTGAGTCTGGTCTTGTTGGTCAGAGTTGTCAAGTCTTATTGAGTTTACTTCTTTTATCTCTGGTTTGGTTTCTACTCTAGGTGACCTAGATGTGTCTAGTTGTGACTTGTACCTGTCATGTGTAGTGAGTGGGTGAAGAGGTCTTGGTTTGAGTAGCAGTAGTAAGCCAGTGATGGATTGAGGAGTGTTATTGCCTATTGGGTTTGTTTAGAATATTTTTCATCTTGTTGGTTAAATGTAAGGCTATTAAAATGTTTGCTATCCTGAGTTACTCTCTTCATTATTTTAATGGGTAATTGGATACTTGTTGTCTTTCTTTACTTTAGTGTGGAAGAAAGAAAGATTTGCAACTTCTTTAGGCATTTTAACAACTAAGTTTGGAAATATGACTTGTTAATGAATTCTGTTGTGATTTCATTTGAATACCCTTGGCATTGATATATAAGACTTGATGGTTGAGTTTTTTGCATTGTATTTGCATTTTAGGTTGATAGTTGCCTCTAGTTTCTCATTTCATTTTCTATGTCTTATATCTGCATCTATGTGGTTTAACATATTGATTGCATGTTTGTATTCCTTTGGGAAGGTTTTAAAATCAGAATTTGAAATGAAAATACATGGATTTGTTAGGAATTTCCTAAGTTTTGGAATCTACTGATTGAGGGGGAGAGTTTTATGCTTACTTGTTATGTTTTATATATTTGAATTGTTTAACTCTCTTTTCTCTAGTTGGTTAAGTTCTCTTATGTATCATGTGATATGTTTTAGACTTGACTTGGCTTATATTGTAAGCATTTGTAGATTCATGGGCTGTATTGACATTGTCAATTATGTCAGGATCCATGTTGTTCATCTGTTGATGTTGTGAGGTTCTGTTAATCTAAGTTGGTTTTGGATATCACCATGGATTTCTTGAAGTTTATACAAGTCTCTTGTTTAAAGTCTTACTTGTTTTAATTCATATATTTATTATGCTTGTGTTGGCATGAGTAAGTCTATGTGGTGGGTTATTATTTTTTGTGGAGATTGTATACTTGTTTTTCATTTATCTATGGTGTGGTGATGTCCAGGTATGTTTGTGTTTGTTTATTAGGTTTGCATATGTTGCAGTTTTAGGGGAGATGCTGCACAAATTTTTATAACTCTTTCTCTGTTTGTCTTAGTTATGAGATATTTGCCTGGTATGTGCATGTGTGCTCTTCATAGTTATATGAGTGAGTTATGAGTTATGAGTTATGATTAGGGTTTCTCTACCTGTTGCATTTGTTGCATGGTGTGCCTGTTGTGAGTCCTTTAGTGTTGCATGTTTAGTGCATGTCTAGGTACTTTGCATATATTTCGGAGATGGCTATTCTTCTTCCTGCTCTTCATCTTCTACCTTCGTTTGATGGTTGATTCTTGTGGTACTTTGAGGCAAAGTGTTTGGCAAAGGAAGGGAATCACTCGGTGGTGTTCTTGAGTGATTCGGTGATGGCTTGGAGTTGTTCTTGATGTTCTGATCTCACTCTGTGTTTGGTTCTTTGAGGCGATACCAGAGGGCTTTCATTCCTCATATGAAGAGGAAGACTCGATGTTGATTTGAGCATCAACTACTGCCATATACGGTAATCTCTGTACCCTTATTTTTCCCTATTTATCTGTAATCTCTCAAGCTATAGTAGATTGGACTCTATCCCGAGTCCCGGAGACGTAGGCTCAAGAGCCGAACTCCATCATCAAACACCTATGTCTCTTCTTCTTCTTGCTTCCAATTTCTTGTTAAATCACACGATCGGTTGGCTTGACTAGGTTAGGGTTTATAGGTTGCGTATTTCATTTGATTCAATAGATAATTAATATGAGTTAATCACCTAATGCTAATGTGAATTGAGACCTGGGAACATCATTATTTGACGCATAAGAACGCAAACAAGGAAAACATGCACACCCAAAAACCCTGAATGCAGAATACTGTGGCTGTTGACCAAAGAGAATAGTAAGAGGATTACTCATACCTTACACCTTAGAAGGCAACGGATTTATGAGAAAAACAGAAGTCAAGAAGGCCTCTACCCAGAATCTCATCGGCAGGGAAGCATGGAACAACAAAGCCAAACCAAGCTCAACTAGCTGTCTGTGTTTTCTTTCAACAATGCCGTTCTCTGCTGACGTTTTTGGGCAAGATAAATGATGAATGATCCCACTGTTCAACAAATGTTGCTTAAAATCAGAAGGATCAAATTCACCACCTCCATCACTTTGAAGAAAATTTAATTTTGGAACTGTCGTTCAACCAAGGATTGAAAACGTAGAAAACACAGATAAAACTCAGACTTCTTCCTTAAAGGGTAAACCCAAATAAACCTTTAGTAATCATCAACAAACAAAGCATAAAACCTAAATCGTTGCACACTGGAAATTGGCGCTTTACCCCACAAATCACAGTGTATGCGTTCCAAAGGTGCCGAAGCTCTAGTGAACAAGCTTACAAAAGGAAGACGAGAGCTTTTACTATATTGACAGCTATTACAAACATGTGTAGACTTATAGATTTCATGAATCAAACCATTAGTTTTAAGAAATCTGTAACTTTAGAATACGGATGTCCCAATTGTTGATGCTAAACATCAGCAGAAGCATAAGTGAACCCGGAAGAAAAGAAACCCTCTCTTGCAGAAGAGTCATTAGCATCAAACACATACAAGCCTCCTTTCTTACTCCCTAATGCCAGAACCATCTGAGTGGTCCGATCATTAACAATAAAACCACAGTTAGTAAAATCAACACAGCACCCAAGATCGTTTGTCAACTTAGAAACATAAACCAAGTTATGTTTGATAGAAGGAACCACCAAGACATCTTTCAGAGATAAATAATCTCCAAGATTAACTAAATCAGTGTGTATTCGGCAACAAATCACCATTACCAATCATAATCGAAGAATCCCCTTTAAAAGAAAGCTTACCTTGAGAATCAGTAATGTGATCTGTAGCCCCTGAATCAGGAAACCAGCTCTCATCTTGGGCCGAATTTAGGCGAATAGCTGTTAAAGCCTTAGGAATTCCTTCATCTTGATACGAATGATCAAAACGACCCCAACATTTTAACGCCGCATGGCCGCCTGGTTTGTTGCAGATTTGACAATGAATAAGAGGCTTAACAGAACCCAAAACAGAATTTGAACAAGACTGATTTTCTTTTCCAGAAGCAAAAGACTTAGCAGTAGGAACAAACCCTCGATTCTGAGAGGAAAAACTTCCACCGCCACCACGAAATCCAGTGAGACCACCACCGCGACCATTCTTGGATATATACTTGAGCACCAAAAAACGCAAGAGAAGTGTTGAATTTATCATAAACATTCACACAAGAACTCAAGAATTAACGTGGTTCAGCATTCATTGTGAAGCCTACATCCACGGTAGGAAGACCCCAATCAACTTACTTCTGGGGTGAGGTTTCATTATCTTTAAATAGAAAAGAGTAAGAGTTTTACAAGAAGTTAAATTCTAACTCCCCCTCTCTGCTAGTCTCCTTATAGAGTTGGGAGACTAGCAAGTTACATTCATAACACTCCCCCTCAAGTTGGATCGAAAACATCATTTGAGGTCAACTTGCTCAATGCAATTTGAAATAATCCCTTTGACAAGGCTTTGGTGAATACATCTGCAAGCTGATTTTCACTTCTTACATAAGGGGTTTCTATAGTTCCATCCTGAACCTTCTCACGAACAAAATGACAATCAACTTCAATGTGTTTAGTTCTTTCATGAAACATCAGATTAGAGGCAATGTGTGTAGCTGCTTGATTGTCGCAGAACAACTTCATGGGTTTTTTAGAACCTCTCACCCCCAATTCTTGAAGTAGGGCACCAATCCAGACTAATTCACTAGTGGCAGATGCCATTGCTCTGTACTCTGCTTCTGCACTAGAACGAGCGACAACATTTTGTTTTTTAATTCTCCAAGAAACTAAATTTTCTCCTACGAATACACAAAAACCAGTAGTTGATCTTCGATCAGTAGGATTGCCAGCCCAATCTGCATCGACATATCCTTCAATGTTTGTGTATCCATTATTCTTCATGCAAATGCCCCTTCCTGGAGAAGACTTCAGATAACGTAATATATGATTAACCAATTCCATGTGCCCTTTGGTAGGATTATGCATAAACTGACTGACATAGCTCACTGCATATGCAATGTCAGGTCTAGTAATGGTCAAGTAAATCAATTTTCCAACCAACCTTTGAAAACAATTATTATCTTGCAATGGAGAATCATCATTAGTAACCTTACAAGTGTAATCCATAGGTGTGTTGGCTGGTTTCACACCCAATTTGCCAGTTTCCTTCAACAAGTCAAGAACATATTTCCTTTGAGAGATGAATAATCATTTACCAGACCTAGCAACTTCAATTCCAAGAAAGTATCGTAGTTGTCCCAAGTCCTTGATGTCAAAGGTCTTCTTCAAATATTCTTTGAGGGTATTGATTCCTTCATGATCATCTCCAGTGATTACAATGTCATCCACGTATACCAAAATTACTATTGTGCCAGTAGAGGTTTCCTTCACAAACATGGAGGAATCGGATCCACTTCTAGTAAATCCAAATCTAATAAGAGCTGCACTTAACTTTTCATACCATGCTCGTGGTGATTGCTTTAGGCCATATATTGCTTTCTTCAATTTACAAGCAAGTCCATCTTGTTTTTCTAATGGGTGGCCTGGAGGAATTTCCATGACCAATAAGTCCTGGGAAGATTCCCATGAAATAACAAAGATCGAGTCACCTCAAGTAAATGCCTGTTTTTGCGCTCAGCAATGCCGTTTTGTTGAGGAGTGCTTGCGCATGAAGTTTGATGTAAGATTCCTAAACTTTTGAGATATGATTGAAAGGGCCTATTGGTGTATTCTGTCCCATTATCTGTTTGTAAAACTTTAATGCGAGTCTGATACTGAGTCAAAACCATCTGACAAAATTCTTGAAACATCTGTAGTACTTCATTCTTGGAAGACAATAAATACAACCATGTAGCCCGAGATTTATCATCAAAAAATGAAACAAAATATCTGAATCCATCTCTAGAGTCTATAGGAGAATGCCAAACATCAGAATGCACTAGATCAAATAATACATTTGAAACATGAGTACCATGTGGAAACGGCAATCTGTGTTGCTTGGAAAAATGGCAGGCATCACAACCAGTAGAATTAAAAAATAAATCAGGATTTAAAGATCTTAAAATCCTATCAGAAGGGTGACCCATACGCCAATGCCAAAGTTGAGATTTCTCATGATTACTCATAGAAGTCAATGCAGTAGTTGTAGGATCTAACATATAAAGTCCATTTTGCAGTCTACCTTCACCAATCATTGTCCCTGTTAAATTGTCTTGGAACACTACTTTGTCCTTTGAAAAAATCACATTACAATTTAAACTCTGAGTAATTTTACTACCGATAACAAATTCACAGATAACGATGGCACAAATAATGAATCAGTCTTGGTTGAAAATAAGTTCAATGTCCCTTGACCTTGGATTGGGACAGTAGTACCATTGGCAACAGTAATAGGAGGATAAGATTGTAACTTATCAGTGCTCAAATCAGACAAAAGAACGGTAGATCGACACATGTTGTCGGTTGCACCCGAATCTACTATAAATGAATTCTGAAAAGTAGAGAGAGCAAGAGTAGTACCATGAGAGTGACTGAAGTTCTGCAGTAAAGATATAATTTTTCCAAGAGAGTGTTGTATTGCTAAAGAACTTGTTATGGGAAGTTCTCCGTACGAACCCATAATATCATATACCATTAGAGCAAAATCTCCTCGATCCGATGCTTCCACTGAGTCCAAAACGCCCAAAAACCTTAAAACCACTTAACCCCGTACAAAACACTTTCACACAAAATCCTGTGGAAATAACTTGTACGGTACCAATTTGAATAAAACAAAATATCTTTCTTTTTTTTTTTTTTCTTTCTTTCTTTCTTTCTTTCTTCGTCCACTTATTTTTTTTCTTCACTTCTTTACACATTCCTTAAACTCACACAACCTTCTTTTAAAAAAATCCAAAAAACAAAAGATCAAAAAACTGGATGGGCGTCTCTTCTTCCGGCCTCCTTCTTCTTTTCTTTTTTTTTTTCAACGATTTCAACAGGATCATTTTTTTTCTTCTTTAACGATAAAAAACCGAATCAACGATCTAAAGCCAGATCCTTTCAAAATTTTTTTTTCTTCTTTTGATCCGATCTAACAAAGCACAAAGAAAAGAAAGAAAAATAAATAAAAGAAACGTCACGATTCTAGTATTTAAAATCGTACCTTTGACCAATCAATCAAAACCTTCATTGTTCTCCTGCCACATATTTTCTCATGATTCTAAATCTCCACACAACTCGACAACAATTTATTGAACCTTGCTCTGATACCATGTTGAATTTATCATAAACATTCACACAAGAACTCAAGAATTAACGTCGTTCAGCATTCATTGTGAAGCCCACATCCACGGCAGGAAAACCCCAATCAACTTACTTCTGGGGTGAGGTTTCATTATCTTTAAATAGAAAGGAGTAAGAGTTTTACAAGAAGTTAAATTCTAACTCCCCCTCTCTGCTAGTCTCCTTATAGAGTTGGGAGACTAGCAAGTTACATTCATAACAAGAAGAATTCGGCTCAGAAATAACAACAGGATTTTTATTCCGTAAATCGTGACTCTGAAGAAGAGGAACCATATCTGCATAAGATGGTACGGGCAGTTTCAACATCGTCGTCGCAAAGGAATCATATGTTGGTCCCAGATTTGGATAAAACCATAAAAACCTTTCGCTAATCAAAGACTGGTTTCCCAATACTAGCTAACTGATCACAAAGAGACTTAAACTACATCAAGAAATCATTCAAAGAAATGGAATCCTTCTTGCGTAGAAAGTGAAGACGAGAAAGCAGTTCAAACTCTTTGGCGTCAAACGATTGGGAAAATGCGTTAGAAAGAACTTTCCATAATGCAGCATAACATGGAACATCGATGGCTAAACCAAGTACTGCCTCAGACAAGGTACCAGTGATCCTTGCTTTGACTAGACGATCCATTCGAAGCCATGCCTGAAAACTAGGATTAAAAGAAACCTCTCCGGCAGCATTAGAGATCATCTTAGGAGGCACAAAACAATCACCGGTAATAAAATCAACAACATCTTCACTCTCAAACAATGACATGATTTGAGTTTTCCAAAGAAGATAATTGTCCGAAGTTAAATGAAGGGTTACAAAATTCGCAACATTCAGAGTACTCGGGTAACAAAAGAGTACTGAAACAGGAACAGCAGATGACAAAACAGCCATAAATTAGAGTAACACAGTAACAATAATCTCAAAAAGAAGAGAACCACGACCAATATCTGAAAACTGCAACAAAGAAAACCTCGAAGAAGGTCAAAAAATAGAGGAAAACCTTGAAGAAACTGAAGCAACAACAAGAAAGTATAGAAAAGAAACTTCGTAGAGAGAATTCAGTACTGGTAAGAGACTGATACGATGTCAGAAGCTATAAATTGTGGATATGATTTTTCTATTACAATATGATACTGTACAACAAGACTATTTATAGATTTACATCATATGATCATGAAGTGACACGTGGCTCACTATTACTATACTCAATAATACTCACTACTTTGGTGAATCCAATAACCAAATATGCATTGATGATTACACCAATTCTGTATGCTATTGAGAATAAGCTTCTGGCTAATTATAAAAATATGCCCACAAGCCTCATGATTTGGAGTTCCTAAGTGCAATCATTGTGTGATGAAAATAAATCAAAGAAAATATGGGAAGAAAATAACACAAGATATAACATGGTTCGGTCATCCAAAAAGGAAGACCTACCTCCACGGAGATGAATCTCGTATTCTACTTACTTCTAGGGGAGAGTTTACTCCTTTTAAATAGAGACCAATACAATGAGTGAGAGGTGGAGTTACAATTGGAAACCATAGAGTGAGGGATAGGATTAAAATGAGATTTTATCTACGTTTCCATATTGGTTCGATTACAATAGGATCCAATCTTTATTCCCATATTGGTATCAATATAATGAGATTATGTCGTTGTTGCCATATTGGCTTCACCCACGCTAACATTGTGGCCTTGATTGTTCCATTCTTCGGGTCTCTAATGGCACTTGCGGGAGCATTTCTAAGCTCTACCATTTCAGTTATACTACCATGCATTTGTTACTTGAAAATTTCAGGAACTTACAGAAGATGGAGTAGCGAGCTGGTGTTTACTGTGGGTATAATGTTAATGGGTTTATTGGTTGTAGTTGTGGGTACTTCCAGATCTTTGCTTGAAATTGTTTGTCGTTTGTAAAAGTTGCAACTGGATGGCTTCGTTGCTGAGACTTTCCATCCTTAACATTTTACGTTTATAATATAAGTACCCTCTTTGGGCAGCGTTTTTATGTTTTCTTTAACATTATCTTAATCTAATCAGCAACCAAGGAGGACCCAAAGACCTCTTCACATGCCATAAGTGAGGGATAGCAACTATTTTTAATTTGGTTTGTGATGCATCCAAAATCTACTCAGCCATTAGATCCTTGGAGAATGACCTACAAAACAGTGTTAGACGTGGCCCAACCGTGGGGTCGGGAGGCCACCTTTGAAGGCTAAGTCAGTAATGGAATTGATCACAAAGCTCTGATGAATTATAGAACTTGAATTGAGTATAGAAATGGACGAAACAATTCAGATACCTTCATTGTGTGTTGCTTGTTTAAATAGGTTTTACCTTTGTTCTAAACTATTGGAATCATTTGTACCTCCTCTTAATGGCCATTTGATCTTAGGGTTTTACCCCTCTTTCACAGATAATGGCAGTTACCATGATTAGCATGATCGCCCACGTTGCTTATTGGTAGCTTTCGTTTATGACTCAATCCTACATCCAGAATGCCACGAGATCATGCTTATCTTCGAAACCGCAAGGTTTCTTCCCCCCTACGCAATTATCTGGCTCGAACCTTATGCTGGTCTTGATCATGGTCGAGCCGCTCTTGATCGGAATCCATGACCCAATCGTGGTTAAACCCGTGTTTTATCCTCATCATGAGCCCCCCCAAGCCAAGTAATCAAGAGAAGCCCCCAGACCAGACGATTGGCTTGCTTTTTTCAACCTCGACTATCAAAATAAAGTTGAAATGTCTTTTCATCTTCGAAACATCACATTATTGCTACTGGGGCTCGGGCCAGGGGGGGGGCGGGGGGCCCCCCCACCCCCCCGGGCGGGGGGGGGGGGGGCCGGGGGGGGGGGGGGGGCGCCACCACCATCTTTTTTGTGGCGGCGCCCCATCCGGGGCCCCCTTTCGGCTCGGGGGGAGGGGGTTGATCCACAGCCCGAAGATCAGGTATCGAGTGATCAACCTCCCACATAAACAATAACATAATCATGAACAATCATAATAAAAGTGCGGAAGATAAATCATAGATCCAATAAAGAAAGAATGAATCATAAATGAATCAGAATAATAGATATAATCAGAGTATCAAACAGATAAGTAAAGTGAGGCAAAAATCCCACTTTACAACCAGCGGAAAAGTAGCTCTAAAGAATAAACTAGACAAAACCTAATCCCAGTAGCTAGTACATTGGGTAACTAAATTGTTCTCCACTTTATAGACAACATCCTTGTAAGTGTAAATCTCATAAATGGCACAAGGACGCTTCCACCAATGGGCGGGTTAAGGATGGTTGGGGGGAAAAACCCCGGGGGGGGTCCACATTCGTAGTAATTGTGGTAACCGCAATCACCTTCCCGGAGATATGCCTCTTCGCCTTGCGCTTCTTCATAGGGACCGTCGTAGTACTCAAGCACTGCAGAATAGTCTAACAACATTGTACAATAAAGGAATGAGTTTCAAAGAAACTCAAGAAGGCGCTTAAAAATCCATAATAACATAAATGGCAGGATTCCGTAACAAACATAAATGCAATATGATATGAGACAAACAATGAATGAATGAATCTAACTCTATGTATGCTGGTCTCTATTGGCGTACATGCTTTAAGTCATAGCACCGTACTTCTTTAGGAAAGTCCACTCACATCCTCAACCATTTAAGATATCTTGGATTCTCTCACGGATCATTTCACCGGTCTTGAGCAGCCGATTGGTAATGGGTCCTTCATCCCTCGAGACAAACCTTGGCAGGGGGTTAAGTCAACACACTCTCACACAACCATTTGGTATAAGTATCGGCGCATGTCGGGTAAAACCTAGCCAAATGCAAGTCTTCTACTTAGTTACATCAAGTCGATCCAGATACTTCCATTCCTCGTCCCCGACGATCCTTTCCGGTATCCTTCACACTAGAGTCCTCATAGTCCCCGACTCACGGACTCACCAACCCTATTGATCATCCACATATGGTAAACGGGAAGCTCTCACGTCCTCTCACGAGTTGGTTACCGGTCTTAAGCGCCCGTGAGCCCAAGTCTAACCATATGCAACCCTACCAATAAATGGCCCCCACAATGTGATTCCCGTCCTCTCACGGGTTGGTTACCGGTCTTGAGCGCCCATGAATCCCCATTGCTACCACGGGTCGTTCGGTCTCAATACCCCTCCGATTAGGGTCCGACATAACAGGACATCCTAGCCAAACACTACTAGACAATCCTAGATATGTCATCCAACAGTTTAGGAAGGTGTCCAGAGGGCATCTCCGGAAACATCCCATAATATTCCCGTAGTAGTCCAAGAACGTATGTCAAAAGGACACCTCTCCTTTCCAAACCATACTTAAGCATACACATGCATCAATTCATATCATCACATATATGGTAACTTCATATATGGAAAGAAATCAATAATTACAATCACTTTTATAACATTGGTAAGTAAATCATACATGAATCAATTTAATATGAATAAGTAATGCTACCGTAATCAAAGTTATGCAACAAGTAGTATATCATTGTAAGAATCTAATTTAGGAATCATATCTATGATATTCAAATATAGAAACTAGATTCATGCTATCTATGTAATTAAGGAAATAACCATCCTTACCTTTTATAACTCGCAAAGGAATCCTAAGAAATCAAGTAAGATCTCAGCAAACTTGAGAAGAAGGTCCTAAACAAGTATATACAACATATTAGGAAAGATCCCTAACGTAAAAGATACCAAAACATCCAACATAGACCAATTCCGGAGTTGCCGTACTCATTGGTCGAGTGGATTGGTCGACTGGTCCAATCGACCAATCAGTCGACCAATGCAGACAAAGAGCCTAAAAAAACAGAGTTTTAAGATATGAAATCCGAATTTGGTGGTTAAAAAGGGTACTAATCAAGGGGTAGACTACATCAGTAGTATTCTAACATATAGGGGACCTCAAAACACCAATCAAATCAAGATATCAAGATCCAAATTAGGAAACAAAAAGTTACCATAATTAAATCAACCATGGATCTTGATGAATTTGAAATAGAAAACAAAGACAAGAACAATAGGAGGATAGATCTTTGCTTCGTGTAATGGTATCATGAAAACATACATAGATCTTCATGGAATAAGGCTTAGAAGCATCAATCTAAATAAGGAAATAAAACCTACCATATATGTATCTACCATGCATCATGAAGAACACATAGTAAGGTAGAAGAGGACAACTAGAAATTGATAGATTATGGATCATGGAAGGAAAACACAAGAATTAACTACTAACATGATCAACATAGAAGATCCAAAGAGATCAGAATTCAGATTAGGAGTTTAACAAAGATTAGATCATGGTTTGATCATGATTCCTTCAAAAGCTTGCAATGATCATGGTTAAGATCATTGTTCTAGCCTCAAATCCTTAGGATGATCATGAGAACATGTTCAGAGATGTTTGCAACAGAGAATGCAGCATCTCTTCTACTGTCTCAACTCAAAAAGGAAAGAAAAACAAAGATGGAGGAGAAGAAGAGAGAGTAGACATACCTTTTGATGCAAAAAGAAGAGTTTCGACGAAGATCCGTCAAGAAAACACCAAGGATGCAAGAGAGATGACTTGTAGAGGTCTTTGTCTGCTCCAGAGGGTTTGGAGGCAGCAAATACGAAGTGGACTCGAGATTGGACTTAAATAGAGCAAGAACAACCTAATTGCCAAAGACAAGACTCATTGGTCAAGTGGATTGGTCGATGGTCCAACGACCAATCACGACCAATGCCGACAAAGAAGACCAAAACAGGGAATTGAAGGTCCAGATCAAATCCAATCCTAAAGGGGTTTTGCACACAAGTCAAGTGACTTACCTAATAGGTAGAAATGCCTTCAAACCAAGATAGAGAGCACTCCAAGTCCATCAACTAATCAGATCTTCATCAGATTCAGTTTCCATAAATAGAACCTCATCATCAACTTTCATGGATTCAAAGCCGACACCAAGTCCTCTACCGGGATGGCCCAAAGCTGACTTCTTACTTTACTTCGGGTCATCGGACCTACAAATAACAAGGTTTCCGGGTCAAGGTTAGGGCTGGGTTTTACATTCTCCCCCCCTTAAAGAAATTTCGTCCCCGAAATTGAAAGCGTACCTGTGCTTCCAAAGAGGTAAGGAAACTTCTCCTTCATATCTTCTTCCTTCTCCCAAGAAGCTTCTTCAGGGGTATGGTTCTTCCACCGAATCTTCACCAAAGGAATGGTGCGATTCCGCAGCTGCTTGTCCTTCCTATCCAAGATTTCGGCCGGTTCTTCATCATAGGTCAAATCAGCACTAAGTCCTTCAGGTGCTTGCTGCAAAATGTGTTCCGGATTCTCTATGTATTTTCGGAGCATCGAAATATGAAACACATTGTGCACACCAGCAAGAGGCGGAGGTAATGCTAATCGATACGCAACAGGTCCAACCTTTTCCAAAATCTCGAAAGGTCCAATGTAACGAGGGCTAAGCTTTCCCTTAACATTGAATCTCATCACACCCTTCATTGGTGAGACCTTCAGAAAGACCTTCTCTCCAACTTGAAATTCCAAATCGGTCCTTCTCTTATCAAGATAAGATTTCTGTCTCGATCGGGCGCGACTTAATCCTTTCTCTTATCATATCTACCATAGCACTTGTAGCTTCAATCATCTCAGACCTAAGACTTTTCTTTCACCTGCCTCGACCCAAGACAAAGGTGTCCTACAAGTACTGCCATACAAAGCCTTGAATGGAGCCATGCCTATTGTTGCTTGATAACCGTTGTTATAGGCAAACTCAACCAAAGCTAGGTGTTCATCCCAATTACCACCCATATCCACCACACAAGAACCGAGCATGTCTTCCAATGTCTGAATTGTCCGCTCGGATTGTCCATCGACCGTGGATGATGAGCTGTACTCAAGTTCAATTGGGTTCCCAAGGCCTTCTCGCAAACTATTCCAAAACCTTGAGGTGAACCTAGGATCACGATCCGAAACAATACTCAATGGCACACCATGCAGATCTAACCACATTATCCACATAAAGCCTTGCTAGCTTATCCGGAGTATGAGTGATCTTCATAGGAATGAAATGGGCTGATTTGGTCAACCTATCAACAATCACCCACACAAGTGTCATTGCCTTTACTTGTCCGAGGCAAGCTAGTAACAAAGTCCATGGAGATATCCTCCCACTTCCAACTAGGAATAGGAAGAGGCTGAAGTAATCCAGATGGAGGTTGTCGAACGGCTTTCACACGTTGGCAAGTCTCACACTTGGCAACAAAATCATCAACATCCGCCTTTAGACCAATCCACCAAAAATGTTCCTTCAAGTCCTTGTACATCTTGGTGCTTCCCGGGTGTACAAGAAAGACCGACCGGTGTGCTTCCTTCAATATTTCTTTCTTAACTTCTTCATTTGTGTGCACACACACGTCTTCCTCTAAACAACAAAGCACCATCCATGGATATACCAAAGTCGGGGTCCGACTCAGATTCGAAGAAATCTTCTCAACTTTGATCAAAAACTCTTGATCGTAACTCGCAGAGCAACAATCTTATCTCTAAGACCAGATCTTGCCGTCATGGCAGAAAGAATAAATTCAGAATTCTCAGGAACGATTTCCAAATCAAAACCCTCAATAGAAGGCCACAATGGTAAACTCAAAGCATTCAAATCCAAAGTCTTCTTCTGGTTCTTCCTACTAAGAGCATCAGCAACAACATTTGCTTTCCCAGGATGATACTGAATATCACAATCATAATCAGAGACTAGTTCCAACCATCTCCTTTGTCTCATGTTCAACTCCTTTTGGGTAAAGAAGTATTTCAAACTCTTATGATTCGTGAAAATGGCAATCTTCTCACCGTAAAGGTAATGTCTCCAAATCTTCAAAGCAAAGACAACGGCGGCAAGTTCTAGATCGTGAGTGGGGTAATTCCGCTCATAATCCTTCAATTGCCGAGAAGCATAGGCTACGACCTTGCCATGTTGCATCAATACACAACCCAAACCAATCTTTGACGCATCGGTATAAACTGTCATACCACCGGAACTATCGGTATAGTCGAAACCGGGCACTTGTCAATCTATCTTTCAACTCTTGGAAATTCTTCTCACAAGCGTCAGACCAAACAAACTTCTCTTCTTTCCTGGTCAACTTAGTCATAGGAGCAGCCAACCGAGAAAAGTTCTCAATAAACCTTCGGTAGTAACCCGCCAATCCAAGAAAACTTCTTATTTCCGTTACTGACTTCGGTCTCTCCCAATCAGCCACAGCTTGGACCTTTTTCAGGATCGACACGAATACCTTCGGCTGAAACTACATGACCAAGGAATACCACTCTTTTAAGCCGTAAATCACACTTGCTAAACTTAGCGAACAACTTCTTTTCTCGCAACCTTTGCAAAGTGAAACTTAGATGACTCGCATGCTCTTCTTCGCTCTTAGAATAGATCAAGATGTCATCAATGAAAACAATCACAAACTTATCAAGCACATCATGAAATACTCGGTTCATGAGGTCCATGAACACCGCAGGAGCATTGGTCAATCCGAAGGGCATGACTCTAAACTCGTAGTGACCATACCGCGTTCGGAAAGCTGTCTTGAAGATATCACTAGACTTCACTTTCAATTGGTGATATCCGGACCTTAAGTCAATCTTTGAGAACACAACTGCACCCTTCAACCGATCGAAGAGATCATCGATTCTCGGGCAGCGGATATCTATTCTTGATAGTCAACTTATTCAACTCACGGTAGTCGATGCACAAGCGCATACTACCGTCTTTCTTCTTGACGAACAAGACCGGAGCTCCCCAAGGTGACACACTAGGCTGCACGAAACCTCTATCTATGAGCTCATTCAACTGATTTTGCAACTCTTTCAACTCAGTAGGAGCCATCCTGTACGGAGCTTTAGATACCGGAGCAGCACCAGGGACGAGATCAATAGAGAATTCAACATCTCTCGTCCGGAGGCACTCCCGATAGATCATCAGGGAAGACATCAACAAAGTCGCAAACAACTCGACTTCATCGACTCTTTTCTCCACTATACCCTTGCCTTCGGATGAAGCATCATCCACTAGGGCATAGACTTGCATCAGTGCAGATAAAGCACCTTCTTACAAACCCTTCTCTTTTCACCCCGAAATTCAAAGACCGGACTTCCACAAATATGGAACTGAATCCTCTTTGAGGAACAAAGGAACACAGCTTTGTGGGCTGTCAACCAATCAATTCCCAAAATAACATCTCCTTCATGTCAAGAATCACAAAATTGGCTTCCAAGTTCTTCACACCAATCAACACAGGACATTTAGATAACCCCTTATCTAGTTTCACAACAGACCAGTAGGTGTACTAATCAATAAACAACTAGACAACTTCTCGGGGCTTAGGTTAGTCTTCTTGATGAATGCAGATGACATGAACGAATGAGATGCACCCGTATCAAATAAGACAAATGCAGAAATAGAAGCGACTAACAATGTACCCGTAATCACATCATGGCTTGGATCCCGCTCAAAGACGGAAATACTGAAAACTCTACCAGAGGGAGGAGTAGGAGCACTCTTCACCATCGGGGCAGGCTGGCAATGTGCCGCTTTGGACAGCACGAGCAAAATGACCAGCTTGCTTGGCAAAGAGAAGCAAACAGGATTGCTGGATCCAACAGGGGTGGGTGGCTGCAACAGAGGGCTTCGAACAAAAGGCCTTGCACTTGCACTTGCACTTGCACTTGCACTTGCTGGTGGTCGGTTTCCGCCATACCGTCTAAACCGGCCGGGCTGCTGAAAACCCGTGTTCGACCTACACTCTTAGCCCGAAAGGTAGGAGTGGGGTAGGGTGTAGGTCTCACAAAACGACGGTCATTACGATCCACCAAACCAGAATTCCTTGATCGCCAAGGCTTTTGCTCACGAGCACTTTCCTTCTCTCGTTTCTTCCAACTTCTTCGAGTTCGCACCACTTGAGCATAGTTCACTATAGGCTGGACTCGTGAGGTAAGCTTTAATGGCGGGACGCAGTCCTTTGAAGAACTTCTTTGCTTTGGTGAGGTCTTCCTTCAAAGAATCCGGAGCAAAGAAATGAAGCTCCTCGAACTTCGTTGGTACTCCAACACGGACAGAGTTCCTTGAGTCGAATCATAAACTCAGCCTTCCTTCGCATCCTTCACCGCCTCGGGAAAGTAGTTCATACAAAAAGCCTCTTTGAATAACTCCCAAGTTACAACTCCCGCATGCAAACCTTCCAAAACAGACGAGTGGAGATCCACCATGCATCAGCTTCTTGTTGCAACTTCTGTTCAAGAATCAAAATCTTCTCGAGCTTCCGAGCATTGCGGATGCTCGGAAAGCCTTCTCCAACTCACGAAGCCACTTGTTAGGAAACAAGGGGTCCTTGGTAACTCCGGAAGAAAGTGGGTACTTGCATCTTCGGAAAACTCTCCATCAAAGCGAGTATGAGGAGTTCCAGACTAAACCTCCCGCATTCGGAGATCTGCGGCATGAGGATTCACATTAGCACCAGCCCGGGTCTCATTATGCAGAGTCATGAAACCGACCAACATCTCGGTTGAACCGAGCCGCTTGTCGCCGCATCATATTGCCCATAATATTGGCAATATCTCCCGAAACTTCCAACATTCGGGGCACCAGGGATCTCATGGGTACCCCGATCAACATTTGGTATCCCACCACCTCCATGAGGTACTTCACCACCTCCCCGAGGTACTTCACCACCTCCATGACCACCGGATTCACCACGCCCACTTCTCGGAGTAACCATTCTCGCAAAACCGAGAACATCAAAATACCGAATTTCGAAGATTCAACATAAACCACAAGTCCAAATGATTTGAAAACTTAAATCATGCTTAAATATATCCATATAGTCATCAAACAATATTCCATAAGGCAAAAATCACATTTTCCAAAAATTCAACAGCAAATGAGGTCTCTGTGACCATTGGTCGAGTGATTGGTTGAGTGACCCGGCCGACCAATGAGTCGACCAATGCAGCATGTAATGCGAAAATTCGCATTATAAGCCTCATTCTCACATTCCAACCTCATTCTAACTTCTTCCAAAGGTGAGAGAGCTTTAGGGAAAATCTCCAAGAGTTCCCACAAGTGTTCTTGAGGTGATTTAGTGCTTCAACAACAACACCACAACACACCATCTTCACAAACAAGGTAAACCTCTTAATCTTCCTTCCATTTTCATCTTCTCATGCTTGCATTTCAATAAAACCATGCTTTACTTGTATCCAATGCTAGAAATCATGCTTAGGAATGCTTAGAAACATATTCCTTAGGTTTTAAACACAATGCCATGCATAGACAACAAGTTTTAACACATTGGTGCTCATCTCGCAAAGTTTTATACCGAAATCGATATCTTTAGAAAAATTTCGTTTTCTCTCAAATCGCTTGAAATTTTCGCACGAGATCAAATGCTACATGCTCAAGATGACATTGTAGATAGGTCCATACAATTTGATTTAACCAATTTCAACTTTTCAAAAATCCAATTTTGACCTAAATTGCAAAATCCCCAATTTTCCTTCTTGCTGAATTTTTCGCTTTAATTCAAGTTTTCGATCGATTTTCAACAAACAAACTTCATAGGCATGAAATTCCAAGTATTGCGCACATGCTAGTATGTTCAAATCAAATTTCCCCCAAATTTGAAATTTTCCGAAAAATTACGAAAATACCCTTTTGGCTCAAATCTTAAAATAGCACTAATTGAAATTGTCTCTTGTCTCTTTCACAGATACACTATGCAAAGGGGAGGGCGAGGACGAGGTAGAGGTCGTGGTCGCATCGTAGGTGCTCTTAGGGGAAGAGGTCGGTTCCTTTCGAGCCTAGACAGGAGGTTAGGAGACCGGACATGTTTGACACACCTCGAGCCGAGTTCCCGTACGAGGCCTACTTCGGCCATCGCAATATCGAGATGGGACGTCTACTTCACTTACGCCAGCTCGGAGCCTTTAGGATTCGGCAGAGGTTCGACACATTGCAGTGGACTCATCTCTTCACCGAGGATCTACCGGTATACCCGGAACTAGTGAGGTTGTTCTTCAGCAACCTTACTTACACAGAGGAGGCTCGAGGCCAAGGACATCCACTTAGACTTGTCCTCGGGAGCAGTGGTCTTCCAGACTCGGATTCGCTTCTCTACCCGGACACCGGCTGAGATCTTGCAGGGTTCCTTACTATCCACAAGCAGGTGTGTGTGGATACCGCAGGAGCAGATCCGGGACAGCCATCCGATGCCGTACGAGCTTCGCGAGATATGCTCTACGCTATGGGATAGCCGTCGATGCTTCACTCCGTGGACTAGCGGACGGATGACGGGTTCTACATGGATTATCGGTCGCATAGTCGGCCGAAACATTATGCCGAAAGCCGGACATCACCATCGGGTCACGGTGATGGAGGCCTTAGTCATCTACCGCATCTACATGGGCTTCGAGATCGATCTCTCCTACATCATTCAGCAGGTCATGCTGGACTTAGTTCTCGCGGCCTAGCATGCGGAACCTTTGCTATGGGAGGCTACCGACTTTGATCTTCGGGCATTTCGGGGTGAGTTTCGAGGATACACCAGTGGACACTAGATCACGGGGATACCCTATTGGGACTCGGACCATTCGTCGGATGAGACTACGCACATGCCGAGAGATCTCCTGGTCCGGAGGGTGAGGATGATGATGAATCGAGGATGAGGATCGGGGATCGGGAGGATGGAGGAGAGGATATCGGTCCCGATAGTGATGATCAGGCCGGAGATGATGCAGATATGCGCGAGGCTGAGCCTGTGCATCACGAGTTTCCTTCATCACACTTCGAGGTAGGTGGCCCTTCACATGCGGTTCCGGAGACTTCGGATCTTGGAGCACAGATGAGATCGATGACTTCCATGCTAGAGAGGATGGAGGTCGGACAGAGCAGATGTACGAGAGGATGGAGTCACGACAGGATAGGATAGAGCATCGGGTGACTCAGCTAGCGAGAGGAGTTCGGAGCATACAGAGATCGGAGCGAGATCACCTAGATAGACCGTACCTTAGGATTTCCATTTATGCATTTCAGATGTAATCGTTGTAAAAACCTTTGAAATTAATGAAGTTCATTTTGTTCCTCTTTAATTATTGTATGTTATGCACCTTTCTTTTCCTTGCATTAGTGACATTTGTTCAAGTATAATTATGGTATGTTATTCGGAAATGTTCTGTTACGCTTCAAAGGTCAAGTTTCTAATTCAGTGTTCTATTATTCACTTCTAAGAGTAGAAGAGTCATGTCAGATCAATGACTCAGGAATGTTCAGTTGTTGTCTTTTGTGGTTAAGATCTCCTCGAACCTTGGGCTCGATACCAATCATCACGCCCTCCCGGCCCGGTACCCTATCCGGCATACCCGAGAGTGTGATCCACAGCCCGAAGATCAGGTATCGAGTGATCAACCTCCCACATAAACAATAACATAATCATGAACAATCATAATAAAAGTGCGGAAGATAAATCATAGATCCAATAAAGAAAGAATGAATCATAAATGAATCGAATAATAGATATAATCGTAGTATCAAACGGATAAGTAAAGTGAGGCAAAAATCCCACTTTACAACCAGCGGAAAAGTAGCTCTAAAGAATAAACTAGACAAAACCTAATCCCAGTAGCTAGTACATTGGGTAACTAAATTGTTCTCCACTTTATAGACAACATCCTTGTAAGTGTAAATCTCATAAATGGCACAAGGACGCTTCCACTCAATGGTCGGACTAAGCATCGTATGGAGCATAACCACCCGCGGGATCTTCAGAGTAATTGTGGTAACCGCAATCACCTTCCTGGAGATATGCCTCTTCGCCTTGCGCTTCTTTATAGGGACTGTCGTAGTACTCAAGTACTGCAGGATAGTCTAACAACATTGTACAATAAAGGAGTGAGTTTCAAAGAAACTCAAGTAAGGCGATTAAAAATCCATAATAACATAAATGGCAGGATTCCGGAACAAACATAAATGCAATATGATATGAGACAAACAATGAATGAATGAATCTAACTCTATGTATGCTGGTCTCTATTGCGGACATGCTTTAAGTCATAGCACCGTACTTCTTTAGGAAAGTCCACTCACATCCTCAACCATTTAAGATATCTTGGATTCTCTCACGGATCATTTCACCGGTCTTGAGCAGCCGATTGGTAATGGGTCTTTCAGGTATCCTTCACACTAGAGTCCTCATAGTCCCTGACTACGGACTCACCAACCCTATTGATCATCCACATATGGTAAACGGGAGGCTCTCACGTCCTCTCACGGGTTGGTTACCGGTCTTAAGCGCCCGTGAGCCCAAGTCTAACCATATGCAACCCTACCAATAAATGGCCCCCACAATGTGATTCCTGTCCTCTCACGGGTTGGTTACCGGTCTTGAGCGCCCATGAATCCCCATTGCTACCACGGGTCGTTCGGTCTCAATACCCCTCCGATTAGGGTCCGACATAACAGGACATCCTAGCCAAACACTACTAGACAATCCTAGATATGTCATCCAACAGTTTAGGAAGGTGTCCAGAGGGGCATCTCCGGAAACATCCCATAATATTCCCGTAGTAGTCCAAGAATGAAGTGTCAAAAGGACACCTCTCCTTTCCAAACCATACTTAAGCATACACATGCATCAATTCATATCATCACATATATGGTAACTTCATATATGGAAAGAAATCAATAATTACAATCACTTTTATAACATTGGTAAGTAAATCATACATGAATCAATTTAATATGAATAAGTAATGCTACTGTAATCAAAGTTATGCAACAGTAGTATATCATTGTAAGAATCTAATTTAGGAATCATATCTATGATATTCAAATATAGAAACTAGATTCATGCTATCTATGTAATTAAGGAAATAACCATCCTTACCTTTTATAACTCGCAAAGGAATCCTAAGAAATCAAGTAAGATCTCAGCAAACTTGAGAAGAAGGTCCTAAACAAGTATATACAACATATTAGGAAAGATCCCTAACAGAAAAGATACCAAAACATCCAACATAGACCAATTCTGGAGTTGCTGTACTCATTGGTCGAGTGGATTGGTCGACTGGTCCAGTCGACCAATCAGTCGACCAATGCAGACAGTAGCCTAAAAAAACAGAGTTTTAAGATATGAAATCCGAATTTGGTGTTTAAAAAGGGTACTAATCAAGGGGTAGACTACATCAGTAGTATTCTAACATATAGGGGACCTCAAAACACCAATCAAATCAAGATATCAAGATCCAAATTAGGAAACAAAAAGTTACCATAATTAAATCAACCATGGATCTTGATGAATTTGAAATAGAAAACAAAGACAAGAACAATAGGAGGATAGATCTTTGCTTCAGGTAATGGTATCATGAAAACATACATAGATCTTCATGGAATAAGGCTTAGAAGCATCAATCTAAATAAGGAAATAAAACCTACCATATATGTATCTACCATGCATCATGAAGAACACATAGTAAGGTAGAAGAGGACAACTAGAAATTGATAGATTATGGATCATGGAAGGAAAACACAGTAATTAACTACTAACATGATCAACATAGAAGATCCAAAGAGATCAAAATTCAGATTAGGAGTTTAACAAAGATTAGATCATGGTTTGATCATGATTCCTTCAAAAGCTTGCAATGATCATGGTTAAGATCATTGTTCTAGCCTCAAATCCTTAGGATGATCATGAGAACATGTTCAGAGATGTTTGCAACAGAGAATGCAGCATCTCTTCTACTGTCTCAACTCAAAAAGGAAAGAAAAACAAAGATGGAGGAGAAGAAGAGAGAGTAGACATACCTTTTGATGCAAAAAGAAGAGTTTCGACGAAGATCCGTCAAGAAAACACCAAGGATGCAAGAGAGATGACTTGCAGAGGTCTTTGGTTCGTTCCAGAGGGTTTGGAGGCAGCAAATACGAAGTGGACTCGAGATTGGACTTAAATAGAGCAAGAACAACCTAATTGCCAAAGACAGCACTCATTGGTCGAGTGGATTGGTCGACTGGTCCAGTCGACCAATCAGTCGACCAATGTCGACAAAGAAGACCAAAACAGGGAATTGAAGGTCCAAATCAAATCCAATCCTAAAGGGGTTTTGCACACAAGTCAAGTGACTTACCTAATAGGTAGAAATGCCTTCAAACCAAGATAGAGAGCACTCCAAGTCCATCAACTAATCAGATCTTCATCAGGATTCAGTTTCCATAAATAGAACCTCATCATCAACTTTCATGGATTCAAAGCCAGACACCAAGTCCTCTACTGGGATGGCCCAAAGCTGACTTCTTACTTTACTTCGGGTCATCGGACCTACAAATAACAAGGTTTCCGGGTCAAGGTTAGGGCTGGGTTTTACAACTTTCATGTTCGAACAGTCAGCGATCGTCAACCATTGATGAGCATTAATCTCGTTCGTTGATTAATCCCACTCGAACCGTCACTCATTCTTGTTCCTTGTGCTGATGGCACCATGTGGACCTTTAATGTAGTTGTCATCATTACTTTGATAAGTTTGAACTATCATTAATTGTCAGCCATTGATCCTCGTTTAATCTCGTTCATCAATAATTGGTACTCGAACAGTCTGTCACCCTTGTCCATTGATTGATGTGAATCTCAACCATTCATCGGCTATCCCCTGAGGCTATTTAAACCCATTTCTACTCAGTTCTCATCTTTCACTTCTTCATTTCGTGAATTTACCTGCACTTGCAGTTTTCAGAGCTCTTCTTTGCAATTCCCAGTTGTTCAACTTCTAGTTTCAGGCTTCATTTTTATTCAAGATTTGACAAGTAAGTTTCCTTTCTTACTCTTGTTCATTCCTCTATTCCTTGTTTGCATTCTTCCATAGCTACATCACAACTTTGTTGCCCTTAGATTTTTCTTCCTTTTCTACAACGGTTAGTGATAGAACATCAAATGATGACTCTATTGACCGTATGATTGACGGTGAGGGCTCTACTAACCAAATGAGCCCCTCTGTCTTAGTATAACTATCTGGTGACAAGGATGAGAGGGTTACCAACCGGTGGTATGCCTCCATCCGTTCTCACCCTTGGGAGCAACTTGTTGGCCATGGTATCAACAGTAAGAAGAAGAAGAGGGATGAGTAGGATAGCGATCAAGAGAGATAATCATACCTTAGAAAATGATAATGGAGGCAAGAGACAATGATTAGAGTAGAATAACCTTCACTAATATCAAGGAGGAGCTTTGGGGAACCTTCTCCACGTTCTCAGGTGTTGCAATGATTAGAATAGGGTTCAAAACACGAGACTAGCATAAATAGGGGTGGAATATTCCAAAAGAATCATTAACTTGCAGCTGGGCAGCCTTGGTCGATGCTCCTTGGTTGATGGGATCGACCAAAGAGGATCGACCAAGCATAGTTCAGCAATAGTTCAGCAACTTCGGACAGGGATTCGAGGGCTATATGGGGTCAAATTGAGTGGGGTTTTCTCCTACAAGTCAATCAAGAAGTCTAGTTTGAGGAAATACCTTCGGATCGAGCATGGGAGTTCATTAGGTACTTCAAATAATTCATCCCTCTTTGATGCGCAGTTTCTTAACAGTCACTAACAATGTTTCCAAGTATGGAGCACTATCCTCAAAATCCATGGGTTTCGGGTCAAACACCATGTCTTCCATAAAGAGGGCCCACAAGGACTTCTTCCTTCACTTCGGGACATTGGATCTACCCTAAGGAAAAGGTTGGACATGACCTCCTAAGGCTTTCAAAGATAGCAACATTGAAATCAATGTCCGACTTCAAGGTCTAACATTAAACAAGCCTTTCTTTAACCCAAAACAAATAGGGTGTCTTGGCTAGGTTTGGGCTGGATTTCACATTCTCCCCCCCCCCTAAAATAATTTCGTCCTCAAAATTGGGAGATTACTAGGCTTCTAAGGAGATGGAGGCACTTCGCTCTTATCTTGACTTCCTTCTCTCAAGATCTACGGAAAACAAATAACAATAAGTCTTTTGCAAGAAACAAGGGAGTAAATCTAACATGCTTTGAAATCAGAAATAAATAGAAGGGTTAACAAATCGTGAAGATCACACTTGATTTCTCTTCGAAATCATCATGTGGAGAATTCACAAGGTTATAGAGTGTATGGAGGTCCACTCTAGAACTGCATGGATAGAAGGATCAGTCATGGGAATGACTTAAGATCACCCTCCTATCAAAAGGGAAAAGAAGGCACTAGAAGAAATCGTAAAGATAATAAATCAGCTTCGGGGTAAACTTCTACCAAATGAATCTAGGTAACTCATATGACAAAGGGGGGGCGCCCCACGGGGGGGGGGGCCCCCCCGGGGGGGGGGGGGGCGCCCCCGCTGAGAAAAAAAAGAAAAAAATAGCATAGGGGAAGGCCGCAACACCACAACAAAAAGGGGGGGGGGGGGGGGGACCCCCCCCACGCGCCCAAAGTGGAGGGGGGGGGGGGGGGGGGGGGGGGCCCCCCCCCAAGGAAGGAGGGGGGGGGGGGAGGCACCCACGAAACAAGGGGAAAGAGAGGAAAGGGGGGGGGGGGGGGGGGGGGCGCCCCCCGCTCATAGGCTTGGTGGGGCCCACATCATGTACATTCCACTAGGGCACGTGACAATTCATTCCGTAAAAGAAACCTGTTTTTAACTACTAAAACCAGACTAAACATTCTTTAGCACAAACAAACAACCTGTCTGATAATTTGCCTCATAAACATATATATGTACACAGTCTAAAGTCCGGTTATATTTACATTTGACCTTTCTACAGTGTCTAGATCAATACATGCAGTCTCAAAGAAATATATACATTCACTGTCCAGTTATACAAACATCAAACGTAACGAAATGAATGAGATTACATTTTCAACTTTAAAAGCATTGACAGATGGCAACACCTTGCCTTTATCATGAATCTGAGTACCTGTCAACATTTACAATAATGAGCTTTGCGGCCCAGTAAGCAATAAAGACAACCATGTAAGTAAGTCAGGCAATTTATCATGTATCAATCATCACATCACTGTCATCAAAATCATATAACATCATACATTCCAAACTTTCCTTTATTTTTCCTTTTCCTGTTCATTTTTCTTTTTCTTTTCTTTTTCTTTTTTCCTTTTTCCTTTTCCCTTTTCTTTTACTTGCATTTCAGTTATCTGACATTATAGTCTTGAGCCTAGGCAAATCCAGAGGATGCACATATCTCTTCACCACCGAAGTGGCTTCTATCTCTTCACCACCGAAGTGGCTTCGTCCCTTCACCACCGAAGTGGCTTCAGTCTCTTCACCACCGAAGTGGCTTCTGTCTCTTCACCACCGAAGTGGCTTCTAGGCACAAGGCCTTGTACACCTCGTGGATTGCCATCGGCACAGACTCAATCTTTTCACTTTTCAGTCTTGCTTCATGCCTTCCCATTTGGGTACATAAGCACCAGGACTTACAGAAGCCATTACATTTTATTCCTTTTTCTTTTACTCTTTTCATCTGCAATTCCAGTATTGCATTACCATACTCTGCCAATTTCAATATACATTTTTCATTTCAATCATCATTCAGTCTCATATGAGTAAAGCTGGACACAATTCCATACAATTCAATCATTTAAACATGAGAGCATGATATCATTCAATCTCATCTGAACACAGTTCATGTAGTTCCATCATTTAAATATGAGAGCATGATAATTTACATTTAACATGCATAATCATTCTTTCAAATGCATAATTAACAGTTCAAGAATGCTATCAACATTCCATTTCAAGCAGTTCAATCAAGTCATTGAGCTGTCATCCAATCCATGCATTTTCGCACAATACACATAAACATATATCATGCACTTTCCATAAATTACATCATCGAATAAATAACATAAACTTTATGTTGCCATGTGCATGTTACATATCTATTAAAGAAAGAAAAACACCAACTTATCATACATAGGTTGGTCAATATTACTTACCTATTCCGTGCGTGTCCTGACCTTGGTTCCATCATAATTCGCTCTCCTTGCATCTCGATCGATCAACGGAAATTACGAAAACGCAGGAGCCAACAGGGAATTTTCCCCTTTTATATTATTTCCTCTTCATTTTCTCTCTCCTTCTTTCTCTCTCCTCCTACGGTTTTGCACTTTTCCTCTCTCTCCTCTCTCCACTTCTTCCCCTTTCCTCTCATTTCTCTCTCCTCCCTACGGGCTTCTCTTGTCTTTCTCTTTTCACTCCACTCCCTCTCTCTCCTCTTCTCCCACTTCTTCTCTCCCCTCTTCCTTTAATGGCTTCCCTCCACTTTCTCTATTTCTCTCATTTCTCTCCTCTCTCCTCTGCTTCCACTCCTCTCTCCTCTTCTCCACGTTCTCCTCTAAGGCCTTTAATGGCTGCCCTTTATCTCTATTTCCCTCTATGCTTCACTTCACTTCCACTTCTCTTTCTCTTTCTTTTCTACGGTCTTCCTCTTCTCTCTCTTCTCCTCTCCACTTCTCCCCACTCCTTCTCTCTCCTCTGCTATTCTCCTGCTTTTCTACTTCTTCTCTTCTGTGTTTTCTCCACTACGCAGCAATAATCCCTCTTCCCAGTTTCTTAAGTCGGTCCTCTTCATGAGTCGGTCCTCTTGAGTCGGTTGGGTAAATAATATAATATATATAATAAATATAATATATATATATAATACATATATAAATATTAAATGGCTAATGGGCTTTATTATGGGCTTGTGGGCCCGCTGTAATATCTTATGCAGGGCCCACTTTCAGGTGCTAATATTCATACCTCTAGGTCCAGAAATTTACGCTGATCATTTCGCGGGCGGGGGGGGGGGGTATGTTGGGTGGGGGGGGGGCCAAAAAAGGAGGGACCTCGACCCAATATCAATTGGATCTAGCCTCATTTAAACTATCATTTAACTATACTCAAATCATTTAATTAAACCGTCAAATCAATTATCGAATCCGTTAATAATCTTAAAGACTGACACATTCACACACAATAATAACATAATAATATAAAAAGACACGGGGCATCACATTGAGGGTGAGTGATTTGAGACCTACCCAGAGGAGTATGGTGCTGTGACTTAAAGCATGTCTTCCCATAGAGACCAGCATACATAGGGTTAGATTCATACATGCATTGTCTGTTTATATCATATTGCATCTACTATGTTCTGCTATGATGTTATTTATGTTGCTATGGAATTACTTGCCTTGCTGAGTTCTTTTTAACTCACTCCTTTTTGCAAATATCTTTGTTAGACTATCCTGCAAGTACTGACGAGTATGAAGGCCAGTACTATGAAGCACAAACCAATGACGCATACTACTCCCAAGCTAGTGGCTAAGGTGACTACGAAAGTGAAGAACTCATGGGTGACGACGTATCTCATCTGGATTAGTCGTACTCGTGTGCTTGTTACGCGCTACCTGGATTCTGAGACTTATACCTTTATAAGTTGTATTTAGAAGTTAGAAGAGACCTTAGTTTAGTTTGATTACTTCTTTTCTTTTCCTTTCATTTTGGGAATCGGTTGTAATCTTTCTTTTGACTTTCGATCTTCTATTCCCTGTGTTATGTTGAGTGGTTTTCCGCACACTCTACATGTGATTATTCTATTTGATTATTATATTGGTATTATTCTTTCCGCACTCTGATTATATTGTTTGTCTCTTGAATCTTATCTTGATCTCTCTGATTATTGTGATATAACATTGATTTAGTCTTGTTCTTGATTATGTGATTGTAAATGTGGGAGGATGGTTTCCTAAAATACTGGATCTTCGGGGTTGTGGATCACACACTCGGGTATGCAAGGTAGGGTACTGGCTGGATGGATGTGATAGAGTGGTATAAGAGCCCACAATTCAAGGAAATCCTAACCACAAAAAACAATAATTGAACATTCCTGAATCATAGATCCAAAAATGACTCAAGTATTCTTAGATGTGAATAATAGATAACTCGCACTAGAAACGTAACAAATGAAGCATAATTTGTTTGTTGAATAATGCACAATAATTATGATTTAACAAACATCACTTAATGCAAAAAAAGAAATGCATAATATACAATAATAAAGTGAAACAAAAAGGAACTTCATTAATATTATGAAGTGTTTACAACGAGTTACATCTGATAAAGCATAAAAGGAAATCCTAATACAATCTATCTAGGAGACCATCTTTAATCTCTGAGTGTCCCAATATCATCTGCAATCTAAGTGAGTTGAGACTCCATTTGCTCCTGCCTCGACTCCATCCTCTCTTGTCTACTGTACATCTGCTCCTATCTGACCTCCATCCTCTCTAGAATGGAAGTCATGGTAAGCATCTGAGCATACAAGTCCAGTGTCTCAGGAGCTGTGTGTGAAGGACCTCCGACCTCAAAATGTGATAATGCGAGAATCTCATGATGCTCTGGATCAGCCTCGCGCATCTTCGTGTTATCTCCTGCCTGTTCATTTGTATCTGGACCAGCATCTCCCTCATCCACTATAACATCGTCATCCTCATCCTCTGAGTCATCATCATCCTCACCCTCAAATCTCACAACATGGCTAAGTTGCATCTGCCTGATAGTCCTCGTCTTGATGGGATAACCCAGATCTCTAGTAAGCTCAACTGTGTCCTCCAGTCTCACCTAGATATGCCTAAAGATGAGTGTCAGAAGCCGCCTGAAACAAAGGTTCCTCGTACCCGGATGCTCTACTATCTCTATCATGGCATTCTGAATGATGAAAGACAAATTTATCTCGAACCCCATGTAGATACTATAGATGACAAAAGCCTCCATCACTGACACCTTATGGTGATGCCCGACTTTAGGTATGATGTTCCGGCCCAAGATACGACCGATGACTCTAGCCGAAGGTGTCATCCTACCACTTGTCTGTGGATGGTAACAACGATCGTCGTTCCAAAGCGTGGTACAGATCTCATGAAGCTCATAGAGAAGAAGGTATATGTATATCTCAGCACTCACTGGTATCCATCGCACGCATGTGGATCGAAAGGTACCTGGAAAATCCCTGCCAGTGTGCAAGTAGTGAATCTGATCCGTGTCTCCCGGACCCGACTCTCTACGACCAGCTGAAGAAGATCCACTCCTCTACCCTCGTCGAATGATGTATGGTTGCTGACGAACAACCTCACTAATTCGGGATATACCGGTAGATCTGAGGTGAATAGGTGTGTCCACTACATAACATCGAACCTCTGTCTGATCCTAAAAGTCCAGAGCTACTATAGTCGCAGTAGCCAACCATACTCGATATGGCAATGTCGGAAGAAAGCCTCATATAGGAACTCTGATTGTGGTGTGACAAAGCGGTTCCGATCAATGGCCTCAGCCTGTGGCTGGAGTGGTACTCTACCCCTGCCTCTACCTCTCATACCACCGATCTGCCGTCCTCGCGGTGGCATGATGAGTATATCTGTGGAGACAAAAGAAGTTTGATATTAGTGTTTTTTACAAAAAAAATTCAGCAATAAGGGTATTTTTGTAATTTTTTGGAAATTTTAAATTTTGGTAAAATTGCAATTTGAATATACTAGCATGTGCATAATACTTGGAATAACATGCTAAGAAGATTTATTTGAGGAAAATCCATAAAATTCATGGTCTAAAATAAAACAAAATTCAACAAGAAGGAAAAGGGCATTTTTGCATTTTAGGTCAAAATTGGATTTTTGGAAAGTTGAAATTGGTTCAATCAAATTTCATGTACACATCTACCATATTATTTCAAGCATGTAGAAATTGATTTGGTGTTAAAATTCCTAACGGTTTGAAAATGGTTGAAGTTTTTCAAATTTTGGGATTTTTGGTTGTGTGAATAGTGAAAGTGTGCTTGTTTGTGTTAGAACTTGTTGTTAAGGCTTAGCATTGTGTTAAAAATTCATGGAGCATGTTTCTAAGTGTTCCTAGACATGATTCCTAACAGTAGCAACAAGTATTACATGATTTTGGATGAATGCAAGCATGTATGGAAGCTTTGAAAGAGAAGATTGGTGCTTACCTTTTGTTGAAGATCAAAGTGAGTTGTAGAGTGGTTGAAGAAGACCCAAACAACCTTGAATCACCTTGGGAAACCTTGCAAGACTTTTCCCCAGAGCTCTCTCTCAAGTCTTGTGTGAATGAAATAATTTTGGAAGTGAGAAAAGTCACATAAAAGCTTAAATTCGCACATAGATCTTCCCCAGTCGACCGGCCAATCGACCAGCTGAGAACAGAATGCTCATTTTCTATTGAATTTTGGAGAATTTTGATTTTTGACCTATGATTGATTGTTTGATGACTATATTGATGATTCTAAACGATTTAAGTTTTCCAATCATTTTGTCAAGTGGTTGTTGACGAATCTTCGATTTTCGGTGTTTTGATCTCTTTCAGTTTTTGCAAAATGGTTGTTTTGAGGAATGGTCATGTTGGGTCTAGTAGCAATGCGAATGAAGACATACCTCATGGGACCATACCTGATGGTGGCTCTGACCAGCAGACTCATGTGAATGGTCAGACTGCTACTGACTCCACCTATGCTCCGCCGGTAGCTAGCTTCCATGATATTGCCAACATCATGGGCAATATTATACAGCAACAAGCTAATTGGTTCAATCAGGTGATGATGGGTTTTATGACTCTTTATAATGAAACTTGACCTACTGTGAACGGAAATCTTCATGCCGCTGTCCCTAATGCGGAAAGGTTAGCTGGACTCCTCATACCTGTTTGATGGAGAGTTTCCTAAAATTGCAAGTGCCTACCTTCACTGGTGTTTCGAAGGATACTCTGTTTCAGAACAAGTGGCTGTGGGAACTAGAGAAGGCTTTTCATAACCTGCAGTGCTCTGAAGCACAGAAGATGCTGCTTGCCGAACAGAAGCTCCAACATGAAGCCGATGCTTGGTGGACCTCCACCCGACCTATTCTTGAAGACTTACATGCTGGTGTGGTTACATGGGAATTATTCGAGGAAGCTTTTTGTAAGAATTATTTCTCTGAAGCAGTAAAAGATGCCAAGGAAGTTGAATTTATGGCTCTCATGCAAGAATCTCAGTCTGTGCTGGAATACCAGTAGAAGTTTGAAGAACTCTTCTTCTTTGCCCCTAATTCTATGAAGCTTGATTGTGCTAAGGCAAACAAATTCTTCAAAGGTTTGCGGCCGGCAATCATAGCATACCTCAATGTCCTCCTTATTGAGAGTTATGCCCAAATTGTATAGAACTCGAAGAAGTTGGATGAAACTGAGAAAGAAAGTGCTCGTGCTCAGAGGCCATGGCAGCAAAGGAATCCCGGATTTGTTGATCGTACTGAGAGGCAATTCACTAGACCTACGCCTTATCCTACTCCTGCACTTCAGCTTAGGAGCGTAGGCCAGAATTCTGGATTTACACATGCCCGGTCAGCATAATCAGTTTAGTGGGAATAGACTAGCAGTAACATCCCAGCTACTAGGCCTTTGAATGTGAATCCTAGACCAGTGATTCAGAAGCCTCCAGTGGCAGTAACTCCAATTGGACCAAGAGACCCTGTTTGCTTTTTCTGTTAGTAGACCAAACACTTCACTCGTGCTTGCCCTACGAAGACAAATCAGCTGTATGCCCCTATAGTGAAGGGTGCTCTTGCCCCTCCTTCTGGAAGAGTGTTTAGTATATATGGTGCTGAACAAGATGCGAATCATGATATTGTGATAGGTACATTGTTAGTCTCTTCTATACTTGCATTTGTTTTATTTGATACGGGTGCATCTCATTCATTCATTTCATCTGCATTTGCTAAGAAGACTGACCTAACACCAAAGAATCTATCTAGTTGTTTGATGATTAGTACACCTACTAGATATGTTGTGAAACTAGATAAAGTGTTAGAAGAATGTTTTGTCTATGTTTGTGAGAAGAATCTGAAAGCCAATCTAGTGCTGCTTGATATGAAAGACTTCGGTGTTATATTGGGAATTGATTGGTTGACAATCCATAAAGCTGTAATTCATTGTTCTTCAAAGAAGATTCAATTTCAGATTGGTGGAAATTTAGCATTTGAATTTCAAGGTGAAAAAGGAAGAGTTAGTAAGTAGACTTTGACCGCATTGATGCAAGTTTGTGCAATAGTGGAAAGTGCTTCACTTGGAAGCAAGGTCAAGGAAGGGAAGAAGCTTGAGGAAGTCAAGGTTGTTTGTGACTTTGGCGAATGTTTTCTCAGATGATCTGTCAGGACTGCCTCCTGATAGAGATGTTGAGTTTTCAATTGATTTGATCCTAGGAGCTGCTCCGGTATCTAAAGCCCCGTATAGAATGGCACCTACAGAATTGAAGGAACTATAGAACTAGCTGAATGAGCTCTTAGTTAGAGGTTTTATACAGCCAAGTGTATCACCTTGGGGAGCTCCAGTTTTGTTTGTGAAGAAGAAAGATGGTAGCATGTGTCTATGCATTGATTATCAGGAGTTGAACAAGTTGACCATTAAGAATAGATATCCATTGCCAAGGATTGATGACCTCTTCGATTAATTGAAAGGTGTAGTTGTGTTCTCAAAGATTGACTTAAGATCTGGATATCACCAACTTAAAGTGAAGTCTAGTGATATTTTCAAGATAGCCTTTAGAACGAGATATGGTCATTATGAGTTTAGAGTCATGTCCGTTGGTTTGACTAATGCTCTTGCTGTGTTCATGGATCTTATGAACCGAGCTTTTCATGATGTGCTTGACAAGTTTGTGATCATCTTCGTTGATGACATCTTGATATACTCGAAGAATGAAGAAGAGCCTGTGAGACATCTTAATTTCACTTTGCAAAGGTTGAGATGAATAAAAGTTTTATGCTAAGTTTAGAAAGTGTGACTTTTGGCTCTCAAGGGTAGTATTTCTCGGCCATGTTTCAGCCGAAGGTATTCATGTTGATCCTAAGAAGGTGAAAGCAGTTGCCGACTAGGCAAGACCGAAGACCGTGACGGAAATAAGAAGTTTTCTGGGAATGGCGGGATACTACAGGAGATTTATTGAAAACTTTATTAGGTTGGCTGCCTGCTAACTAGAAAATAAGAGAAGTTTGTTTGGACCACCGCTCGTGAGAAAAATTTTTAAGAATTGAAGGATAAAATGAAAAGTGCCCCGGTGTTGACTATACCTGATGACTCTGGTGGTTTGACAGTCTATACCGATGCGTCAAAGATTTGTTTGGGTTGCGTCCTAATGCAACATGGCAAAGTGGTAGCTTATGCTTCTCGGAAATTGAAGGAATATGAGAAGAATTACCCCACTCATGATTTAGAACTTGCCGCAGATGTCTTCACTTTGAAGATTTGGAGACATTACCTGTACAGTGAGAAAATCGCTATTTTCACAAATCATAAAAGTTTGAAATACTTCTTTACCCAAAAGGAGTTGAATATGATACAAAGAAGATGGTTAGAATTGGTCTCCAATTATGACCGAGACATTCAGTATCACCCTTGTAAAATCCAGCCCAAACCTAGCCAGGACACCCTTTCTGTTTTGGGTGAAGAAAGGCTTATTTAATGTTTGACCTAAAGTTGGACCTTAAGTACCATGTTGTTATCCTTGGAAGGTCCTAAGAAGTCTTTGTGGGCCATCTTAGTAGAAGACATGGTGTTTGATCCCGAAACCAATGGATATTTATGATAGTGTTTCCTTATGGAAACCTTATTTGATTTGGAGTTGAAGTGCCCATTGATGAAGAAGAACTTGGTTGATGGGCCTAAAGCCCAGTTGGACCTAGTTTGAAGACATCCCTCCATACTAGGTAACTAGTATAATGTGTTGAAAGAAGCCCATCCAAAAATATTGAAGTTAGGCCCATTAAATCCATATTTTTAAGCAAGCTTCCCAGGCAGGGGCAATTTGGTAAATTTCTATTTTTTTAATAGAGTTTTTTAAGCTTTATTTATTGGAAATTCGTGGTAAACAATCCCACTAGGTTTCTAAGTCTCTAGAGAAGGTGGAAAGGACCTTAGAACCTCTTACTTGGCAACCAATCAACCAACAGGGGTAGTTTGGTTAGTTTGGTGAAATCCTAGGAATTTAGGGACTTTTTATACTATTTAAAGGGGGGGGGGGAACTCCATGTTTTTCACTCACAATCAGTTCTAAGCCTTAGAAGAACGTGGGAAGAGCCCTAGAACCTCTCCTCCAAAGCCAAGGAAGATCCTCAAGCATCCATTCGAGTTTCTTCATCAGTTCTTCTTCTAAAAGGTTAGTAATCGATTTGTTTCTTCTTTGATTTGTTCTTTTTTCTATACTTCTGATCTCTTGTCTATGAGAAATGTATTACGCTACTGTAATGGCCTCTTCTCTAATTTTAGTGCCATTAGGCAATTATTCTTGAATTTGACTTTACCCATGATCTTGATCACTTCCTCATTATTATTCTACTGATTTGGTGATTGTGGGAAAGGTCTCATATCAGTGCTACAACCTTTCCTTCTATCCCCATGATTGTTAGCCATATTGGGTCATTTTGTGAGAGTTGATTTTGGGGTAACTCTCATGAGAGGTGACCAAATCAGGAAACCCTAGTCAGTTATTAATTGGTAGATCCTTTCCAAAGCCATTCTTGATTTTGAAATACTAATGAGATGTTTCCCTTATCTATCTTGGGTGATTTGTGAGAGTCCAAATTGCGTACTCATGAGCAGTAACCAATTAGGGAAAAACCTAATCCTCTTCTAAATTATTGGATCCTCCCCAAGACTTTCTTTATTATGATTTATTTATCTTTATTCCCTAGGGTGAATCTTTATTCTCCCTAGTCTTCCCGTGGAATATTAGAATTTCTTTTCTTTGACTTTATTTACATTGTTTTCTCTCATTGTTAGACCTTTCCAATACCTTCTTGATTTTAAAATACTATTCTTTCTTTCTTAAAGTGAATCCCCCATTCACTCTATATTCTTGAAACCATATGGTCATATTCTTGTTTCTCGACTATTCCTTCTTTCTTAGAGTGAATTCCTCAATTCACTCTATGTTCTTGAAGTTCTTGAAACCATATGGTGATGATCTTATTTCTTGATGTTTGTCTATGATCTTACCTAAGATTTTGATTACTCTTTCCATGATTTTTCTACCTATTTTTATGATTGTGGGAAAGGTCTCATACCATTACCATGACCTTCCCTTGTGTCCTCATGATTGAGGAGTTGATCCCTAATGTTCCTTGGACAATTGAAAACCATTATATAAAGAGATTTTTGGGGGAAAACCCTTGAGTAACCCTCATGAGAGAATATCCAAATTGGGTAACCCTCATGAGAGAATATCCAATTGGGGACCCTATTATTTCTAATCCTCCCCAATTGCATTCTTTGTTTTGAATTACTAATTTTATGTTTCCCCTTTCACTCTATCAACCTACCTTGGGTTATCTTGAGAACCAATCTAGGGGAACCTTCATGAGAGGATATTTATTTGAAAACCCTAACTTTTATTAATTATTGGGTCATCCCCAAATCTTTTCTTGACATGGTTAGTACTCTTTTATTCCCTAGGGTGAATCTTTATTCACCCTAGCCTTTTCGTGAGAGTCATGGACTATATGTTGAAACCCTAATCCTTAGGACTCAATCAAGAACCTATCTTTTTACCTTTACTTGATGCTTTGACCTTCTTGGATAGTCCTAATATGTTCTAGGAAGCTCCCTTTCTAATTTTGGACCAATCGGATTTCAAACGAAGAAGTTATAACCAAATTAGTATATTATGTCCGTACTGAATCTGCTAGGTTGATCCTCTTGGTTGATCCCATCAACAATTGCATCGACCAAAGGGCTACTGACAATAGAATTTACTTTGTTTTGTCTCCGTTTGACTCTTAACCTTCTAGGGCTTATTCCTAATGATTGTTATATGCTTGTTTAGGGTTAATTGCTATTCTTGGACCTCTTCCTCATTATTCTTCAGAATTTCTTCGACGTTTTAAGGTAGGATGTTGATCCCTAATAACCTAATATGCATGTTTACTTGTATTTGATTTAGAATACATGATCATATTACTGCTGTAGTTAATTTCCTATAACTATATTGCCACTATAGTTTCTTAACTATTGTAGTGCTTGTTCTTATAATTCAAATGTTACTTCAATTATGAATGATTGATTACTTATGTTTTGTATTATCAGTTGTGCTTGTGAATGACTGATTTGGAATGTGATTGGGGAATGGGGAATGCCCTTTTGGCGTTCCTGCCTTTGGACACCAGTGAAGGTGGTATGGGCCATTTTCCTATGGTGCCCCTTGGCGCTTTCCCTGATTACTGGTTGACATACCTAGGGCATGTCTAGAAGTGTTTGGCTAGGATGTCCCTATTATATCAAACCCGACAGGAAGGGAATTGAGACTAAGGAACTCATGGTAGCAATGGGGATTTGTGTGGCACTTCAGATACCGCGTTACATTTGTTAAGGACATGAATCACATTGCGGATACTCGTGAGAGGCCATTCATTGGTAGAGTTGTAGATGTGGAACATGGTCCCCTGAAATCAAGATCGGTAACCAACCCGTGAGAGGAAACGGGAACTTCCTGTTAGCGTGATGTAACTAGCCAATAGGGTTGATGAGTCCGCAGTCCGAGATGGTGGATTTTTACCACGAAAAAAGATGCGTTGACTCTAGGGTGAAGGATACTGGAAAGGATCCTTGGATGGGAGGAATGGAAGTATCTAGATCTAAGTTGATATAACTAAGTAGAAGACTTGCATTTGGCTAGGCTTAACCCTGACACGCGCCAATACTTGACCAATGGTGATGTGAGAGAGCAGTGACCTAAACCCCAGCCACGGAATGTCCGAGATGGATGCCTTAACCCAATTACCACGGCAGACCCAAGATATCCTAAATGGTTGAGGGGGAGTGATTGACGACCCAAAGAAGTATGGTGCTATGACTTAAAGCATGTTTGCCAATAGAGACCAACATACATAGAGTTATAAGCTTATTTGCATTGTTTGTTTCATATCATGTTGCATTTTGTTTGGTTTGCTTTCATGTATTATTATGTTATTATGGATTGAACTACCTTGCTGAGTTCTTTTGAACTCACTCCTTTTTGTAACATCTTTTGTTAGACTTTTCTGCAAGTAATACTACTTGATACCACTCTGTCACATCCAGCCAGCCGGTACCCTATATGGAATACCCGGAGGAGTGATCCACAGTCCCAAAGATCAAGTTTAGGAACGATCATATCCACTTAGCACAATAATATAATCAAAAGCAAGAATAAATCGAACGTTTAACTTTATTAATCAAAATATCAAGATACGATTCAAGAATACAATTAGAGTGCGGAAATAACAAGATACCAATCAAAGGAATTGTAGAGTATAGCGGAATTATACCCCACAAACAAAGCGGAAGGTAGATCAAAAGCAGAAAAAGATTACAAATGGTTCCCTAAAGAAAAAGGGGAAACGGACAACTAAGTCTCAGTAAACCTAATAAACGTCAAGACGAGGATGGAATAATATCCCATCACTAGGACTCAAGTGCTAAAGCCGAACTACTCCTGATAAGTATCAATCTCGTACTAATAGTCTTCACCAATGTAGTTACCATAATCAGTATTGTAAGAGTCATCAACTTGGTCTTCATAGTACTGACCATCATGGTCAACAATAGTAGTATTACCTATAGAAAATTCTAGCAAAGGATGTTGCAAAAAGGAGTGAGTTCAAAAGAACTCAGCAAGGTAATTCAATTCATCATAACATAATAATACATGAAAGCAAACCATACAAAATGCAACATGATATGAAACAAACAATGCAGATATGTTTCTAACTCTACATATGCTGGTCTCTATTGGCAGACATGCTTTAAGTCATAGCACCATACTTCTTTGTGTCGTCAATCACTCCCCCTCAACCATTTAAGATATCTTGGGTCTGCCGTGATAATTGGGTTAAGGCATCCATCTAGGACATTCCGTGGCTGGGGTTTAGGTCACCGCTCTCTCACATCACCATTGGTCAAGTATTGGCGTATGTCAGGGTTAAGCCTAGACAAATGCAAGTCTTCGACTTAGTTATATCTACTTAGATCTAGATACTTCCATTCCTCCCATCCAAGGATCCTTTCCGATATCCTTCACCCTAGAGTCATCGCATCTTTCTTCATGGTAAAAATCCACCATCTCGGACTGTAGACTCATCAACCCTATTGGCCAGTTACATCACACTAATAGGAAGTTCCCATTTCCTCTCACGGGTTGGTTACCGGTCTTGATTTCAGGGGCCCATGTTCCACATCTACAACTGTACCAATGAATGGCTTCTCACTAGTATCCACAATGTGATTCATGCCCTTAACAAATGTAACCCGGTATCTAAAGTGCCACACAAATCCTCATTGCTACCACGAGTTGCTTAGTCTCAATTCCCTTCCGATTGGGTTTGATATAATAGGGACATCCTAGCCAAACACTTCTAGACATGCCCTAGGTATGTCAACCAGTAATCAGGGAAAGCACCAAGGGGCACCATAGGAAAATGTCCCATACCACCTTCACTGGTGTCCAAAGGCAGGAATGCCAAAAGGGCATTCCCCATTCCCCAATCACAACCTAGGCAATCACATTCCAAATCAGTCATTCACAAGCACAACTGATAATACAAAACATAAGTAATCAGTCATTCATAATTGAAGTAACATTTGAATTATAAGAACAAGCACTACAATAGTTAAGAAACTATAGTGGCAATATAGTTATAGGAAATTAACTACAGCAGTAATAGGATCATGTATTCTAAATCAAATACAAGTAAACATGCATATTAGGTTATTAGGGATCAACATCCTTACCTTAAACAAACTTCGAAGAAATTCTGAAGAATAATGAGGAAGAGGTCCAAGATTAGCAATTAAAGCATTAACAAACATATAACAATTATTAGGAATAAGCCCTAGAAGGTTAGGAGTCAAACGGAGATAAAATAGGGCAAATTCTATTGTCAGCAGCCCTTTGGTCGATGCCTTGGTTGATGGGAGAGACCAAGAGGATCACCAAGCAGATTTAGTATGGACAGAATATACTAATTTGGTCATAACTTCTTCGTTTGAAGTCCAATTGGTCCGAAATTCGAAAGGGAGCTTCCTAGAACATCTTAGGACTGTCTAAGAAGGTTAAAGCATCAAGTAAAGGTAAAAAGATAGGTTCTTGGTTGAGTCCTAAGGATTAGGGTTTCAACATATAGTCCATGACTCTCATGGAAAGGCTAGGGTGAATAAAGATTCACCCTAGGGAATAAAGAGTACTAAACATGTCAAGAAAAGTTTTGGGGATGACCCAATAATTATTAAAGGAAGTTAGGGTTTTCAAATAAATATCCTCTCATGAAGGTTCCCCTAGATTGGTTCTCAAGATAACCCAAGGTAGGTTCATAGAGTGAAAGGGGAAACATAAAATTAGTAATTCGAAACAAAGAATGCAATTGGGGAGGATTAGAAATAATAGGGTCCCCAATTGGATATTCTCTCATGAGGGTTACCCAAGGGTTTCCCCCCAAAATCTCTTTATATAATGGTTTTCAATTGTCTAAGGAACATTAGGGATCAACTCCTCAATCATGAGGACACAAGGGAAGGTCATGGTAATGGTATGAGACCTTCCCCACAATCATAAAGATAGGTATGAAAATCATGGAAAGAGTCATCAAGATCTCAGGTAAGATCATAGACATAAAACATCAAGAAATAAGATCATCACCATATGGTTTCAAGAACTTCAAGAACATAGAGTGAATTGAGGAATTCACTCTAAGAAATAAAGAATAGTCAAGAATCAAGAAACAAGAATATGACCATATGGTTTTAAGAATATAGAGTGAATGGGGGATTCACTCTAAGAAAGAAAGAATAGTATTTTAAAATCAAGAATGTATTGGAAAGGTCTAACAGTGAGAGAAAACAATGTAAATAAAGTCAAAGAAAAGAAATTCTAATATTCCATGGGAAAACTAGGGAGAATAAAGATTCACCCTAGGGAATAAAGATAAATAAATCATAATAAAGAAAGTCTTGGGGAGGATCCAATAATTCAGAGGAGGATTAGGTTTTTCCCTAATTGGTTACTGCTCATGAGAGTACACAATTTGGACTCTCACAAATCACCCAAGATAGATAAGGGAAACATCTCATTAGTATTTCAAAATCAAGAATGGCTTTGGAAAGGATCTACCAATTAATAAATGATTAGGGTTTCCTAATTTGGTTACCTCTCATGAGAGTTACCCCAAAATCAACTCTCACAAAATGACCCAATATGGCTAACAATCATGGGGATAGAAGGAAAGGTTGTAGCATTGATGTGAGACCTTTCCCACAATCACCAAAATGAGTAGAATAATAATGAGGAAGTGATCAAGATTATGGGTAAAGTCAAATTCAAGAATCATTGCCATATGGCTTCAAGAATATAGAGTGAATTGGGGGATTCACTTTAGGGCTAATAAAATTAGAGAAGAGGCCATTACAGTAGCGTAATACATTTCTCATAGACAAGAGATCAGAAGTATATAAGAAAGAACAAATCAAAGAAGAAACGAATCGATTACTAACCTTTTAGAAGAAGAACCGATGAAGAAACTCAAATAGACGCTTGAGGATCTTCCTTGGCTTTGGAGGAGAGGTTCTAGGGCTCTTCCCACGTTCTCCAAAGGCTTAGAACTGATTGTGAGTGAAAAACATGGAGTTCCCCCCCCCCCCTTTAAATAGCATAAGAAGTCCCTAAATTACTAGGATTTCACCAAACTAACCAAACTGTCCCTAAATTCTAAGGTCCTTTCCACGTTCTCTAGAAACTTAGAAACCTATTGGGATTGTTTACCACGAATTTCCAATAAATAAAGCTTTAAAAACTCTAAAAAAAAAAAAAAAGAATTTTACCAAATTGCCCCTGGCTGGGCAGCTTGCCTAAAAATATGGATTTAATGGGTCTAACTTCAATATTTTTGGATGGGCTTCTTTCAACACATCATACTACTTACCTAGTATGGAGCGATATCTTCAAACCAAGTCCAACTGGGCTTTAGGCCCATCAACCAAGTTCTTCTTCATAAATGGGCACTTCAACTCCAAATCAAATAAGGTTTCCATAAGGAAACACTATCATAAATATCCATAGGTTTCGGGATCAAACACCATGTCTTCTACTGAGATTGCCCACAAAGACTTCTTAGGACCTTCCAAGGTTAACAACATGGTACGTAAGGTCCAACTCTAGGTCAAACATTAAATAAGCCCTTCTTCACCCAAAACAAATAGGGTGTCCTGGCTAGGTTTGGGCTGGATTTTACAACCCTAGTAAAGAAAATGTAGTTGCTGATGCACTTAGCAGGAAAAGGAAAAGAAAAGAGTTGGATTTGAATGCTTTGTGTCAACCGTTGTTCTCGATTTTGGAACTTGGATCGGAAATTATTCTTGAAGGTTCAGAATTTGTTCTTTCAGCCATGATGGCAAGATCCACCCTTAGAGATAGAATTGTTGCTTTGCAAGCTTCTGATCAGGAATTGAAGGAGAAGATTGAGAAGATTTCTTCAAATCCTGAGTTGGATCCTGATTTCGTATATCTGTGGATGGTGCTTTATTGTTTAAGGAAAGACTTTGTGTGCCTACTATTGAAGAGATTAAGAAGCAAATCTTGAAAGAAGCACACCAATCAATTTTCACAGTCACCCAGGAAGTACCAAGATGCACAAGGATCTAAGAGAACATTTTTGGTGGATTGGTTTGAAGGCCGATGTGGAAGATTTTGCGGCGAAGTGTGAAACTTGTTAGTGTGTGAAGGCCGTTCAACAACCACCATGTCACGTCCTCCCAGCCGGTACCCTATCTGGCATACCCGAGAGTGTGATCCACAGCCCGAAGATCAGGTATCGAGTGATCAACCTCCCACATAAACAATAACATAATCATGAACAATCATAATAAAAAGGCGGAAAAAAAAAAAAAAAAAAAAAAAAAAAAAAGAATGAATCATAATGAATCAGAATGATAAATATAATCAGAGTGTCAAACAGATAAGTAAAGTGAGGCAAAAATCCCACTCTACAACCAGCGGAAAAGTAGCTCTAAAAGAATAAACTAGACAAAATCTAATCCCAGTAGCAAGTACATTGGGTAACTAAATTGTTCTCCACTTTATAGACAACATCCTTATAAGTGTAAATCTCATAAATGGCACAAGGACGCTTCCACTCAATGGTCGGACTAAGCATCGTACGGAGCATAACCACTCGCGGGATCTTCAGTGTAATTGTGGTAACCGCAATCACCTTCCTGGAGATATGCCTTTTCGCCTTGCGCTTCTTCATAGGGACCGTCATAGTACTCAAGACTGCAGGGATAGTCTAACAAACATTGTACAATAAAGGAATGAGTTTCAAAGAAACTCGGTAAGGCGATTAAAATCCATAATAACATAAATGGCGGGGGTCCAGAACAAAAAAAAATGCAATATGGTGTGGGACAAGTGAAGGGTGGGTGTTTTTTTTTTTTTTTTTTTGTTTTTTTTTTTGGTGTTTTTTTTTTTTTTTTGGCCGTGTTTTTTTTTTGGGGGGGCCCGCTCCTTTTTTTTTTTTTTTTTTTTTTTTGTTTTTTTTTTTTTTTGTTTTTTTTGTTTTTGTGGGGTGTGGGTGGGTGTGTGGGGGGCTTCATCCCTCGGGACAAACCATGGCAGAGGTTAAGTCAACACACTCTCTCACAACCATTTGGTATAAATCTTGGCGCATGTCGGGGGTAAAACCTGGCCAAATGCAAGTCTTCTACTTAGTTACATCAAGTCGGATCCGAGATACGTCCATTCCTCGTCCACGACGATCCTTTCCGGTATCCTTCACACTAGAGTCCTCATAGTCCCCGACTACGGACTCATCAACCCTATTGGTTATCCACATATGGTAAACGGGAAGCTCTCACGTCCTCTCACGGGTTGGTTACCGGTCTTAAGCGCCCGTGAGCCCAAGTCTAACCATATGCAACCCTACCAATAAATGGCCCCCACAATGTGATTCCTGTCCTCTCACGGGTTGGTTACCGGTCTTGAGCGCCCATGAATCCCCATTGCTACCACGGGTCGTTCGGTCTCAATACCCCTCCGATTAGGGTCGACATAACAGGACATCCTAGCCAAACACTACTAGACAATCCTAGATATGTCATCCAACGGTTTAGGAAGGTGTCCAGAGGGCATCTCCAGAAACATCCCATATTATTCCCGTAGTAGTCCAAGGACAGAAGTGTCAAAAGGACACCTCTCCTTTCCAAACCATACTTAAGCATACACATGCATCAATTCATATCATCACATATATGGTAACTTCATATATGGAAAGAAATCAATAACTACAATCAACTTGTATATAATTGGTAAGTAAATCATACATGAATCAATTTAAGCAATGCTACTGTAATCAAGGTTATGTAACAGTAGTATATCATTGTAAGAATCTAATTTAGGAAACATGTCAATGATATTCAAATATAGAAACTAGATTCATGCTATCTATGTAATTAAGGAAATAACCATCCTTACCTTTTATAACTCGCAAAGGAATCCTAAGAAATCAAGTAAGATCTTGGCAAACTTGAGAAGAAGGTCCTAAACAAGTATATACAACATATTAGGAAAGATCCCTAACAGAAAAGATACCAAAACATCCAACACAGACCAATTCTGGAGTTGCTGTACTCATTGGTCGAGTGGATTGGTCAACTGGTCCAGTCGACCAATCAGTCGACCAATGCAGACAGTAGCCTAAAAAAAAACAGAGTTTTAAGATATGAAATCCGAATTTGGTGGTTCAAAAGGGTACTAATCAAGGGGTAGACTACATCAGTAGTATTCTAACATAGAGGGGACCTCAAAACACCAATCAAATCAAGACATCAAGATCCAAATTAGGAAACAAAAAGTTACCATAATTAGATCAACCATGGGTCTTGATGAATTCGAAGTAGAAATCAAAGACAAGAACAATAGGAAGATGGATCATTGCTTCAGGTAAAGGTATCATGAAAACATACTTAGATCTTCAAGGAAAAGGCTTAGAAGCATAAATCTAAATACGGAAATAAAACCTACCATATATGTAACTACCATGCTTCATGAAGAACGCATAGTATGGTAGAAGAGAACAATTAGAGATTGATAGATCATGGATCATGGAAAGAAAACACAGTAATTAACTACTAACATGATCAATATAGAAGATCCAAAGAGATCAGAATTCAAATCAGATGTTTAACAAGATTAGATCATGGTTTGATCATGATTCCTTCAAAAGCTTGCAATGATCATGGTTAAGATCATTGTTCTAGCCTCAAATCCTTAGGATGATCATGAGAACATGTTCAGAGATGTTTGCAACAGAGAATGCAGCATCTCTTCTACTGTCTCAACTCAAAAAGGAAATAAAAACAAAGATGGAGGAGAAGAAGATAGAGTAGACATACCTTTTGATGCAAAAGGAAGAGTTTCGACGAAGATCCGTCAAGAAAACACCAAGGATGCAAGGGAGATGACTTGCAGAGGTCTTTGGTTCGTTCCAGAGAGTTTGGAGGCAGCAAATACGAAGTAGACTCGAGATTGAACTTAAATAGAGCAAGAAAAACCTAATTGCCAAAGACAGCACTCATTGGTCGAGTGGATTGGTCGACTGGCCCAGTCGACCAATCAGTCGACCAATGCTGACAGCAAGTCCAAAACAGGGAATTGAAGGCCCAGATCAAATCCAATCCTAAAGGGGTTTTGCACACAAGTCAAGTGACTTACCTAATAGGTAGAAATGCCTTCAAACCAAGATAGAGAGCACTCCAAGTCCATCAACTAATCCGATCTTCATCAAGGTTCAGTTTCCATAAATAGAACTTCATCATCAACTTTCATGGATTCAAAGCCAGACACCAAGTCCTCCACTGGGATGGCCCAAAGCTGACTTCTTACTTTACTCCGGGTCATCGGACCTACAATTAACAAGGTTTTCGGGTCAAGGTTAGGGCTGGGTTTTACACACCATCTGCCTTCTACAAGCCCCTTCCTGTTCCTAGTTGGAAGTGGGAAGACATTATTATGGACTTCGTGACTAGCTTGCCTCGGACAAGTAAAGGTAATGATACGGTATGGGTAATCGTTGATAGGTTGACCAAATCAGCCCATTTTATTCCTATGAAGATCACTTATACTATGGATAAGCTAGCTAAGTTGTATGTGGACAATGTGGTTCATCTGCACGGAGTGCTTGTGAGTATTGTTTCCGATAGAGATCCCAACTTCACCTCAAGGTTTTGGAATAGCTTGCAAAAAGCCTTGGGAACCCAATTAAATTTGAGTACTGCTCATCATCCATAGTCTAATGGACAATTTAAGCTGACAATTCTAATTTTGTAAGACATGCTAAGGTCTTGTGTTGTGGATATGGGTGGCAATTGGGATGAAAACTTAGCTTTGGTTGAGTTTGCCTATAACAACAGTTACCAAGCAACAATAGGCATGGCTCCATTCAAGGATTTGTATGGAAACACTTGTAGAACACCCTTGTATTGGACTGAGACCGGTGAAAGAAAAGTGTTAGGTCCAGAAATGATTGAAGCTACATGTGCAATGGTGGATATGATAAGAGAAAGGATTAAGTTTGCTCAGTCAAGGCAGAAATCTTATGGGGATAAGGGAAGGACCAACTTGGAATTTCAAGTTGGGGAGAAAGTTTTTCTAAAGCTATCACCTATGAAAGGTGTAATGAGATTCAATGTTAAAGGAAAGGTTAGCCCTCGCTTCATTGGACCTTATGAAATTCTTGAAAATGTTGGACTCGTTGCATACCGTTTGGCCTTACCTCCGTCTCTTGTTGGAGTTCATAATGTGTTTCATGTTTCGATGCTTCGGAAGTACATAGAGAATCCAAAACACATAATACAGCAAGAACCTGAAGGACTTAGTACTGATCTTTCTTATGATGAAAAGCAGATCCTAGACAAGAAGGACTAACAGTGGCGGAATCGTACCATCCCTTTGGTAAAGATTCGGTGGAAGTATCACACCCCTGAAGAAGCTTCTTGGGAGAAGGAAGAAGACATGAAGAAGAAGTTTCCTCATCTTTTTGGAAGCCCAGGTATGCTTTAATTTCAAGGACAAAATTTCTGTTAAGGGGGGTAGAATGTGAAATTCAGCCCTAACCTTAACCCGGAAACCTTGTTGTTTATAGGTTCGAAGACCCGAAGTGAAGGAAGAAGGCAACTATGGGCCATCTCAGTGAAAGACATGGTTTGACCCTGAACCCATGGAGATTGATGATGGTGCTCCATACTTGGAAACCTTGGCAGTGTTAGAGAAAAAACTACACCTTGATGAAGAAGGGATTAGTTGATGGACCTAAAGCCTAGTTGGACATGGTTTGAAGACATTCTTCTATGCTAGGTGAGTCATTTGTTGAGTTGGGAGAAGCTCACTTGAATTTGAAGAGGATTGGGCCTTGATTTCTCTCTTTGGGCCTTGCTGTCAAGCTTGGTCGACTGGGCCAATCGACCAGCTACTGACAGGATCTGTGAAGATCTTTTGTTTAGGGTTTTTGAAGCTCTATTTATTAGGACTTCATGTTTCTTAGCCTCTTTTGTTTCTAAAACCTCTAGAGAACGTGGGAAGCCTCTCTTAAAGCTTATCCTTGGTGTTGTTGAAGGACTCTTGCAAGATCTCAAGTTCTTCATCTCTTGTTCGTCTTCAAGGTTAGTAATCTCTTAACTTTCTTTTGATTTACTCTTGTATTGATCTGATCCTATAGCTGTGATTATGAAGATGGTATTGCAACCTTACAAACACCTCTTCTACAATTTCTAAAGTTGAGATTGAATCTCCATTCATTCCAATGATGCTATGATCTTCATACTTGATTTTTAGAAGAGATCATAGTATTCTTCATGAAAGCATGATTTAATCTTATTATTTTGAATTCTCTAGCATGATAGATCTATTCTCATGTTAGTATTCATCTCTGATCTACTGTTGATATTCATCTAGAGTGAATCCTTATTCTCTCTAGTTTCTCTTTTGAATTCATGGTTTGTTTTCATTAAAAACTATGTTTTTGATCAAATTAGTAAGTATTGTTTTTTTTTTTATTTATAATTGTTGGTGCCTAATCTATGCTAGTTAGTCTTCGATTACTATTCCTAATGTTCCCTTGAAATTTCGGAGTGTTTTGAATCTCGAAAGATGAGTTTCGGATCAAAATTCTCAATTTGGCTATGTATCGTTCACCCGGTCGACTGGACCAAGCTGCCAAGCATGACAGCAATGGTTTTCTTCATCCGATTTGATCCGTTTGACCTCCAATATTCTAGGGCTTATTCCTAATGATGTATCTATGCTTGTTTAGGGTTTATTTGCTAACTTTGGACTTGATCTCTTGTTCCTCTGGATTTTCTTTGAATCTAATTAACATAAGGATAGTTGTTTCCATATTAACATAGATTTCATGAATCTTAGTTTCTAATTTGGGAATATCATAGATTCTCTGTTGTTCTTCTATTTTCTTAATATGATATTACTGTTGTAAGTACTTCAAGTACAGTAGGACCTTGTTCATGTATTCTTCTTATTACTTTGATCATGTATGGACATTATTCTCGTAATTTACATATTCAATTGATCGTGTTTACATGTTTATCTTTCTATATGTTGGAATATCAATTGTGTCTGTTATGACTGAATTGGGAATGTGATTGATTAGGTATGATTTGGGATTGGGGAATGTCATTTTGACGTTTTTGTCCTTGGACATCAGTGGAAGTGGTATGGGACATTTCCTATGGTGCCCTTTGACTCTTTCCTAGATTATTGTTTGTCATACCTAGGGCTTGTCTAGCAGTGTTTGGCTAGGATTTCCCTATTATATCAGACCCGATTCAGAAGGGTATTAAGACCGAGTAACTCGTGGTAGCAATGTGGGTTTGTGAGCACTCAAGACCATTAACCAACCCGTGAGAGGACATGGATCACATTGTGGGGGACATTCATTTGTAGGGTTGCAAGTAGTAGACTTGGGCTCATGGGTGCTCAAGACCAGTGTGCAATCTGTGAGAACATGAGACCTTCCCGTTTATTATTTGAGGATGACCAATAGGGTTGATGAGTCCGTATTCCGAGTTGGTTGTAGCCATAGGATACGTTGACTCTAGTGAGAAGGATACCAAGAAGGATCCCGAGAGGGGAGGAATGGAAGTATCTAACTCTGACTTAATATAACTAAGTAGAAGACTTGCATTGGGCTAGGTTTTACCTTGACAAGCGCCAATACTTAGACCAATGGTGATGAGAGAGAGCGGCGACCTAAAACCCAGCCAAGGAATGTCTAAGAGGGATGTAGGACCCAATACCACCGGAGAACCCAAGATACCAAGATGGTTGAGGGAAAGTGATTTGAGACCTACCCAGAGGAGTATGGTGCTATGACTTAAAGCATGTCTACCAATAGAGACCAGCATACATAGAGTCAGATTCATACATGCATTGTCTATTTCATATCATATTGCATCTACTATGTTCTGCTATTACGTTATTTACGTTGCTATGGAATAACTTGCCTTGCTGAGTTCTTTTGAACTTACTCCTTTTTGCAAATATCTTTGTTAGACTATCCTACAAGTACTGATGAGTATGAAGGCCAATACTATGAAGCACAAACCGATTACACATACTACTCCCAAGCTGTTGACTACGGAGACTATGAAAGTGAAGAACTCATGGGTGACGATGTATCGCATGAGGATTAGTCGTACTCGTGTGCTTGTTAGGCGCTACCTGGATTCTGATACTTATAACTTTAGAAGTTTTATTTATAAGTTAGAAGAGACCTTAGTTTGGTTTGATTACTTCTTTTCTTTTCCTTCCATTTTGGTAATCGGTTGTAATCTTTCTTTTGACTTTCGATCTACTATTCCCTTGTGTTATGTGGAGTGATTTTCCGCACATTCTACATGTGATTATTCTATTTGATTATTGTATTGGTATCATTCTTTTTGCACCCTGATTATATTATTTGTCTCTTAAATCGTATCTTGATCTTTCTAATTATTGTGGTATAACATTGATTTAGTCTTGTTCTTGATTATGTTATTGTAAATGTGGGAGGATGGTTTCCTCGAACGTTGGATCTTCGGGGCTATGGATCACACACTCGGGTATGCCAAGTAGGGTACCGGCTGGGTGGATGTGACACGAACCGTCTACATAGATATCCCACATGGTCGGGAAGGAAGATTCGGTGATTTCCTCTATTGGAGCTGTAGTTTCTACCATAAAATTAAACTAGGCATAAGCCTTTATAGATGTTCAGGGTTTGAAATCTACATGGAATTCCCCCAATTCTACCAACCATGCTACCATTCTTCCAGACAAATTAGGCTTATAAAGAACTTTTTTCAAGGAAAAAGTTGTTAGTACCTCAATCGAGTGTGCTTGAAAATAAGGCCTTAACTTTTTGGCTGCCATCATTAGAACCAATGCCTATTTCTCGATCTTTGAATATCTGGTTCCAACATCCAGGAGTACGTGGCTAACATAGTAGATTGGCCACTGCTTCTTCTGTTTCTCTCGAACAAGAACTGCACTTACGGCTGAAGAAGTTTCCAAAGACTTGTAAAGTCTCACCTTTCTTTGGTCGAGATAACAGGGGTGGCTTCCCAAGCATTGTCTTCAGGTTCTCGAATGTTGCTTGACATTCTTCTATCCATCGTGCCTCCTTGCTTCCTTTTAGATCTTTTAAAGCTTTGAAGAATGGTAGAAGCTTTTCTCCCGATTGTGCAATGAATTGATTCCAAGCTGCAACTCTACCTGTTAAGCAATGTATGTTCCAAACAGTCTTTGGAGGCTCCATATCAATCAAGGCCTGTATCTTGACTAGATTTGCTTCTATTCCTCTTTGGGAAACCATAAATCCTAGGAATTTACCTGAGGACACTCAGAACGCGCACTTCTCTGGGTTTAACTTCATCTGGTATTTTCTTAAGACTAAAAATACTTCTGTTAAATCTGTTATAAGCCCCGAGCGCTGAAGGCTCTTCACCAACATATCGTCCACATAAGCTTCTATGCTTTTCTCGATCAGATCTTTGAAAATTTTGTTCACAACCCTTTGATAAGTTGCTCCCGCATTCTTCCACCCGAATGGCATGATTTGTAGTAAAAGCTTTCACGATCAATCATGAAGGCCGTAAACTTTTCATCCTCTTTGTTCATTAAGATCTGGTTGTAGCCTAAATAAGTGTCCATGAAACTCAAAATTTCATAACCAGTTGTCGCATCAATCAGGAGATCTATTTTGGGCAAAGGGTAGCAATCCTTCGGGCATGCCTTGTTGAGGTCCATGTAATCGGTACACATCCTCCATTTCCCATTAAACTTCTTAACCATTAAAACACTGGCTAACCAATTCAGACATTCAATCGGCAGGATAAAACCCTAACCTTTCAGCTTTTTGACCTCGTCTTTGATCGCTTCGTGCTTCTCGATCGAGAAATTTCTTATTCTCTGTATTACAGGTTTGGCTTTTGGTTCTATCCATAGTTTGTGCTCTGAAACTGATCGGTCTATGCCGGGCATGTCATCAATCGACCATGCAAATACATCAATGTTTTCTCAAAGAAAACTCTTCAATTCCTCCGTGAAGTCTCTTGCTTGTTCAGATCCAATAAAGGTTGTTCTTCCTTGATCCTCAGAATCCAATTGGATTCATTCCAACTTTTCTACAGGTTCGGGCCTCTGCATCAAGTCTTCATCCCAATCATCACAAACCTCTATTGATAGGGTTGTGGCCTTTTTGGACCCGGCCTTGTCCTTAAAGTATGAAACATAACATTGTCGGGGTGTTTTTTTTATCGAAAATTACCTCTCCAATCCCTTTATAAGTCAGGAATTTGATCTTCATATGTTTGGTCGACACCGCTGCCCCCATTTTTGTAAGGGATGGCCTCCCCAGTATGACATTGTAGGCTAGCAACTCCCGAATGACCAAGAAGTTTACCTGAAAAGTTGTTTCTTTAGGGAAATTGTCAACTGTCAGATCTAGTTGTGTTGACCCTTTGCAATCACTGACGATCCAGCAAATCCATATAAATGAGTAGAAGAGGGCTTCAACAAATCCTCCTCCATCTTTAGTTTTTGGTATGCATCATAAGATAAAAGATCTGGAGATGAACTTGTGTCCACTAACACTCTGTGCACCTCCCGACGGCCAATCTTGACCTTGATAATGATCTCATCGTCATGGGGTGTGCATACATGTCTCTCATCTTCTTCATTGAATGTGATATTGTCCTCCACATTCGGTCTCTTTCTCTTTTGTGCCTCTCCTGAACCCACGAACTTAGACTTGGCCTTAAATTTTTTGAGAGATTCAGGCTCTGGGCCCCCGAATATGGTTAGGATTGGACATCAACTAGCTCCTACAATTTCCTTTCCTTTCTTGGATTGGGAGCTTCAGCCTGACAATCTCTGTTTCCCAAACGCTCACTTCTTTTTTCACCAGTCGTTCTTCTTTCCCGATCATCGCCTTGGCCTTTCACGAAGTTGGAAAGGTGCCCCTGGGATATTAGCGTTTCAATGTCCACCTTCAGATGTTTGCCCTCGTTTGTGTAATGTTCGTAGTCCTTTTGGAAATGACAATACTTTTCCATATTTCTTTCTCCCGTTTTGGCAATCATCTTGGGTGTTCAGTTCTGGATATCCTGATCTTTGATCTTCATTAAGATTTCCAACCGCAGAGTATTCAATGGTGTGTACTCCGATTGGTAGTGCGAACATTGTCTCCATCACGAACGTGATTTTTGGCTCCGATCATTGTTTGGCACCTTCGACCCTTGGCCTTTCTCTGATGCCTTTTGTTCTTTATTAGAAGCCTTTGTTTCTCCTTTATGAGAATCAAGGATCTCCATCACTTTAGCCTGATTTTGACATCTCTGCACAAGTTTGGGGTATGTGGCAGGCATATCATGAAGAAATAATTCCAAGAGTCATCTGTTGGTGAGGCCTATGAAGAGAGCTGTCTTGGCTACTTGATCATCCAAGTTCTTGATCTCCATAGTAGCTTTTTTGAATCTCTGTAAATAGTCCCAAATAGACTCATTCCTTCCTTGTTTTATAGTGAATAGCATCTCCTCAGTTTTCTTGGTTTGGATCCCACTTTGGAACCAACCAATGATTCTTTGGGCTAGTTCTTCAAAGTCTCCAATTCTTCTCGAAGGTAGGTTTGAGAACCACTTCTGTGATGCCCCTATGAGTGATGACCCAAACACTCTACACATAATTATTCCCAATTACCAACAACAGCCACAGTCTGTTAGTAGTAACTTATATGGGCAATTAGATCTCCCAATCTATCAAACGGGGAGAATGTTGGGAGTCTGAAATTATGGGGGAATTCATACCTGGCTATGGCATCCACAAATGGAGTTTTTTTGACGATGGAGTATATGTCTTCAATCCTTCTACCTCTCGTGAGTGGCCCCAATTTCTAATTAATGTCAACCAGTTCCCGATCGATGTGCACTACCAGAGTACCATCTGTTTGAACGCTATCTTGACCCGAACGTTGGGACGTTGGCGTATGTGTGCGCACCCCTCATTCTATTCTAGTACGAGTCCCGGTCTAACTCCCCTGCGCCCGATCTTGATCATTTTGTTCGTCTCTTCTGGGTAATTCCCAAGTTCTTCTTGCTCCCAGTCAACCTTCCCAAACTCCTTGCGGATCTTGCCTGAAGTTCTGGCCTTCATTTTGTTGTCTATTTCTCTGAGGGGAAAGCCCTCAGACTAGGGAAAGCCATATCCCAGCCCTTTGTGCTCACCCTTGAGCTTCCTCCTGATCATGGAGATTAGGATGTCTGGGTGCTCCTAAGCACCTGGCCATCGTCTGAAGCATTTTTTGCATCTCCAGAAATTGGATTTGCATCTGGTTCACTTGTTCCTGAAAGTTATTTGGGTTGTTCAAGTGTTCTCTTTCGGCCATTCCTTCGTTTTCATGAATTTCTCCGTCAAGAACATGGTTTCCTCCAGGGAGGTTCCCTCCCAAAGGAGGGGGTACATTCTGATTCCTCAGCAATCTTGTATCCACCATGACTTTTCGAAGTATTTCCCATAGACGGCGCCAAATGATGCATAAAAAATTTGCTCAGCCTTTAGATCCTTGGAGAATGACTTGCAAAACAGTTTTAGACGTGGCCCAATCATGGGGTCAAGAGGCCACCTCCGAAGGCTCAGTCAGTAATGGAACTGATCACAAAGCTCTGATGAATTGCAAAACTTGAATTGAGTATAGTAATGGAGGGAAACAATTCAGATACCTTCACTGTGTGTTACTTGCTTGTTTAAATAGGTTTTACCTTTGATTCTAGACTATTGGATTCATTCGTGCCTCCTCTTGATGGCCGTTCGATCTTAGGGTTTTACCCCTCTTTGCAGATAATGGCAATTACCATGATTAGCATGATCTCCCACTTTGCTTAGTGGTAGTTTCCGTTTATGACTCAATCATACATCCCGAATTCCATGGGATCATGCTTATCTCCAAAACCGCAAGGTTTCTTCTCCCCCTATGCAATTATTTGGCTTGAACCTTAGGCTGGTCTCGATCACGGACGAGCCGCTCCCGACCGGAATCCATGACCCGACCGTGGTTAAACCCAGTCCATACTGTTTTATCCTCATCAGTTTGTTTCTTATTCTTGAACAACCTCCATGTTAGATTTGATGAACCAATCTTCAGCAACTATTTGGTTCTAGGAATATTTTTTAGATTATGCTATAGTTTATTGATTGATCATGTAACTCATACTGTGCCTCATTTTGAATTCGATCTTGTTCGTAATCAATTATAAGTGGATGTTTTTCGGTAAGTTCAAATCTTCTTGCATAAACTGATGATAAGTTCATCCTGGAGTTGAGGCTTTGGGTATTGTTTTGAGAATTGAATCGGTGTTGTTTGAGTATTGAATCATGGGTTTCTCATGCTCGGCTCCTTCTCTATACGATAACTCTTTTTTTTTGTTTTGGGTAATTAGTCTCTTCTTCATTTGCTTTCCTCCAAGGTGCCAACTACAAGAGTCACCGGCTCATGAAGCTGTACTTTTACTTACTTTTCCCTTTCATTTCCATATACTACAGGTGTTCCTTCAGACCGTTCCTTTAGGCCTTGAGCATGGTGATGCAGTTCAGGTGAGAGGAGTTTTTCCCCTTTCTTTGTGGTGGATGGGTGGGTTGGTTTTTGCTTTGTCAACTATGTATAAATTAGGTGTGTCAGAACTTTCTGAAGCTACGTCTTTGAATGGGTTGCAGTCGAGATCAATGGTGCTACCTAACAGATACATTGATCATGGTTCACCAAAAGATCAGATTCAAGAAGCAGGACTCACTTCAAACACATATCTGTAACTGTATCGTGTCTCATGCAAGGGATAAAGAAGCACTTAAGCTGCATTTACTAGAAATAACGATGTAGGCAAAAAGAAACCAAATAATACCATTGATTTGTAAAATTGCTTGGTGCTGCCCAATAATTATTGCGCAGCAATTGCAGCGAACGGTTAAGATCGAGCGAGATTTCGATTTCGACCATCCATTTCCAAAACTGTGCTTTCAAACTTTTGTGAAACGGACAGTCAAGATTGAAATCTCAATCCAAATCTCGATCTCGACTGTTCGCAGCACAGTGCTACGCATTAATTGTGCAGCATTGAAGTGCTCTCTCTCCCTCTCTTAGTGGGTTGTCATGTTGTTTGAGAAATCCCATTGAAACAAAGCTAAATTTGAGAGTGTTCTTTTCCTCTTGGATGAGGGAAAAAAGAAAAGCATTATTTGCATGGAAAAAAAATTATTATTACAGGAATTTATTTGAGACTTAAATAGTGTTATAAAAAATAAAAATAAAAAGGAAATTTATCAGGTCCATTTCTGACAAAGGAATTTATTTGAGACTTAAAATAGTGTTATTAAAAATTAAAAAAAAATTTAAAAAAAAAAAAAAAAAAAAAAAAGAGGGAAATTTATCAGGGGAAATGGACCATCCATTTCGTTGTAGATGTGTGTCAAGTGTCCCAGCATCACATCAAATTCTGAAAATCTATTTACAACTCACATCAGTCAGTTGATTGATGTGACCGTAAAATGGATTTCCACCATTTGATGTGATGCTGGGACACTTGTCACACATCTACAAGGAAATGGATGGTCCATTTCCTTGTAAGAAATGGACTTGATATTGGTCCAAAAAAAACCCTTTCGCGATAGTAAGGAACTTTTGTAGCAAAAGTTAATAGGTCAACTGGACCCACTTACTATGACTAATGCAACGGGAGGAGAGGCCATGATAAAAAAAAAGTATTATTTGATGCGGAAAATGAAAATCATGGTATGTAGTGAAGTATTTGCTACGAAACTTAAGTTCCGTAGCTAGAGATTGTATAACCAAGGCATGCCAATTTCCATGGTATACTTTTACGATGGCTCTCCATCCAATAGAAAGCCAACAGAATATTGTCATTAGGAATAAGTTTTTGCTATGGTTTTAGGCTTTTGCTATGAAAATTTTCTATAGCAAAAGCCCTTATTTGTTGTAGTGTCACTAGTGAGAGTTTTGAAATTCACTAATTGCCCGTAATGAATACAATCCGCCACTTTAAGGGATAGGTTGTCCACCAACTCATGAGGAAAATCAACCTGATCGACAATAGTAAAGTCCCCCAACCAGTGATTTGTCCAAAAATTAATACACCTTCTATTGCACACCGTCCACTTTTTGTTCTAATTAACAAAGTTCCAAACTTCTTTCAGGCCTATAATAAGTGAGGAATGTTGCCCTAAATTTCTCAAATTTTCGTAAGAGTCCATCAATGTCCCTCTCAAAAATTTAGAGAAAAATGAATTTTTGACATTCCATGCCAATCTATAGAGGCAAGCGAAGTTGACATCCGGCAGACAATGAAGACCCAATGCCCCTTTACTTTTTGGTGCATATACTAACTCCCATTTAACTGATTTCTTTTTTAACATATTCGATGCTCCCTGTCCAAATAAAATTGTGCATCTAGGATTCAGCTTGCTTTAATTATGATGTTTCCTAGCCACTAGTACACCGAAAAGTTGTGAATTGGAAAACTAGAAATAACAAAGTGAACGAACTCCACTCTGCCTGCCAATGACCAAGCTTCCATTTAAAACCTAGAACCCAACTTTTTTATTTCGTCAAGTACTAACACTAACTTAGATTGAGTTACTCTCCCTCTAAAGATGTCAACCCAAGATATCTTGTAGGAAAATGAGTAATCGGAATATGGAGAAGATCTGGAAATTTCTGCTTCTTGTGAGGGGCAATTTGGCCAAGAAAGAGAGCTTACTTTTCTCTAGGCTTATATGTTGCTCAAAAAAGTCTTGATATTTTTTCAAAAACTCTATAGTCCCGTGACATATCTCAAAGATGCATTTGCAATTATGAATATATCATCAACAAACAAGAGAAGAAAAAAAAAAAGAACTTTCACACCCCTAGAACCAGGCAAAGCCGTAAGGTTCCCTTCAATCATCATAGGGCAAAGAACCCTACATAGAACTTCTTTAGCAAGAAGGAAAAGAAGAGGTGAGATAGGGTCCCCTTGATACAGTCCCCTCTCAACACTAAAAAGCTCTAATGGTCATCCATTCAATAGAACAGAAATTTTGGAAGTGATCAACATCTCGTGAATCCACCCTACCCATTTATCAAAAAAACCAAAATCTTGCAAGCCAACAAAAAGAAAATCCTATGATAATGTATCATAAGCTTTCTTGATATCAAGTTTAAGCCCTGTACCACCCACTCTAACTGAAGTATGCAACATATTGGTAAGTTTTGAAGCAACATAAATATTTTCAAAAATCAATTAGCTCTCTATAAAGCTCCTTGCTCTTCTAAAATCAGTTTGGGACGAAGAAGAATGAGACAAGAAGTCATGCATTTTGACACCACTTTGCAGAAAACATTGTCCATGCGAATTGGCTTGAATTTCTCCAAAGATACTGTGTTCTTCACTTTTTGAACCATGCTAATGAAGCTATTATTCACACCTTCAGAGAGTTTCCTCTCCCAAAAAATAGGCCTTAACAACAGCCCCAAAGTCATGGGAGATGATATCCCAACATTTTCTGACAAAAGAAATTTATTGGAAAGCCATCAGGGTCAGGAGCACTTTCTGGATCTAGCTATTATACTACCCTTTTGATTTCTTCATTATAAGGCAGCTCTTCAAGGGACCTACAATCATCTATGGATAGCACCTTAGGTATCATCTCCAATAAATCCTTATGAGAATAGTGAGTGCCTCTTTTATGGAAGCTTTCAAAAGAATTTACAACATAGTCATGTAACTCATCTTTTCCTGATGCCCAAGAACCATCCTCCTTCTTCAAGGTCTTAACAGGATTTTTAACTCTATGAATCTTTGTAGACGAATGAAAGCTTTTTACTATCACCTTCTTTCAACCAACATACCTTGGGCTTTTGTCGGAGCAAGGAATCTTGTCATTTGACTACCTCAACCAATCTAGTCTTCTTTGATACCTCTTGATCAATAAAAGTTTTGAGCTACCCTGTTGATCAGACTCCATCTAAATTTTTTCTAACTTCCATTTAGCTTGCTTCACTTCCAAAAAAAAATATTTGGAAAGTCTGTTTAGCCCAACCTTGAGACAACCCTTCAACTTTTAATTTTTGAGCTAGCACAAAAATTGGGTCACAATGACAAAAGCTTGACATGCATCCCTTACCACTTCCAAGAAAGATATATTAGTAATCCAAAAATTATTGAATCTGAAAGAAGTGTTAGAAGGTTTCTCACCATGCTTTGCCGACACCATAATAGGTTTATGATCAGAGGCTTAAACAGGAAGAGTGAATTGCTTTGTTTCACCAAATTTTTCTAACCACTCTATGGTACATAAGATTTTGTTCTAGAACTGATTGAGCATTACCACGGCAATGTTGATTTGACCAAGTAAACTTTCAATCAGATGACAGAAGCTCAACTAATTCATAAGCATCCACAAGTACCTGAAATTCTGCTGCAGAACCTAATTATATATATCTACCAGGACCTCTCTTTTTTTAAGCTTGCAAGGTAGTGTTGAAGTCCCCCATTACCACCCACCGAAAAATAGATAAAGGGAGGGCAACAAGGTCTAACCACAACTATCTCTGTATAGATCTAAAGCAGTTGCCATCAACCACAGTAAGGCCGAATCTCTCCCCTTTCCAAATGTATTCAAGCGAGACATGTTGGTCAGAGGAAGCCAGCACCATAGGATGGGGAGTATTCCTCTTCCAGAAAATCCCCAAATTTGGAACCTTATTACATCAACAATTATGAATAGAACCTCTATTATAACCCAATCTATTAAGAAGAAAAAAAATTAAAGTTCCCTAAAATCCTAATCTGATAACCCGTTGTTTTAGGTCCAAGATCCCAGACTTCTAGTAGAAGGCGACTTTGGACCATTAGATTTGAGACTGAAATTTCAGAATTCAAACCTATGGACTTGGATGATCTAGAAGAAGATCCAGCAACCGTATTTGACTTCAAGAGGATAGAGAAAGTTAGTTTGGAAGGCATAAAAAAGAGATTTTGGCATGCATGAAAACCAATGCTAGAGGACTCCAATGCCAAGACTAATTATACCATTGATTCAAAAATGTTTAGAGGATTCTACCCTTCGAAGCCCATCAAAATCGGCTTTAGCATGTGAAAGATATAGGGCCAGTTGATTGGGAAGGGTGCTCAGTTTAACCAACCACCCCTAGAAAAGGACAGTTTTGGGTATTAAAGTCAAAAAGTCCTATTTTATTTCTTTCTCACCTCATAAACAAATTGTTTATGCTAGTAGAAGGCTGAGAGCGCAGGAGAGGAGAAGAGCTTGGAATTTGGGGAGATTCTTGCACGTGAGGCGTGTTGAAGCGCGATTTGCAAGGATAATCGGGTGTGAAGGTAAGAGGACTCTAGAAATCCTTTATTCCAACTACGTTTCATGGTATTTTGATGGATGTTTGCAATAATGATGGTAGTTGTAGAATTTGGGTTGTAATGAATGCTTATTCTTGTTCCCCTTCATGTTTCCCAATCCCATTAAGTGACGAATCATTCTATCTTTTCAATTTAAATCCAATTCATACTCTTTGAGATGCCCGCGAGCGACTCTCGAAGAATCAATTTGGGTCTCTTTAATTTTAGACTACCTGGGATGATTGTAAGGTGTTTGGGACAATACTATTGTTCCGTTGAAGTCCCAAAAACCCCCCAAATCAATTTGAATTCAAAATAAGCTTAAACTAGGGCATTTTGGTTGCAATTAGGGGGTGGTCGAGCAGAGGAGTTGACTAGCCTTGGAAGGCTTGACTTTCTGCCCCCTATCTGGGAGTGCAAGTCGGGTTCGTTTGATGCATAGTTCATTTCCTGACTTGAACCTAACTTAGTCTTTATGTTTCTAGGGTTATTGTAGATTTTTTACTCTTGAATTTCTGGATATCTTGGACATTTGGAGATCATTATTGTCATTAACAGGTGACAAATACATTATCATGTATTGTATATTTGACTTGATTATATTTGTTGTTATTATAAATGTTGGATATATTCTTATGAATTGTGTGAGACTTTGCAAGAATAAAAGGTAATTTGAAGTTCATGTTTTTATTACTATTCAGTTCATTCAAGTTTTGATTGTGAATGTGAAGTGTTTGGAAACATGGTGGTAAAGTACTACGTATACATATGTATATACCAACCTGTGGTTGTGGTTCACCTATTACCCCTAGTGCCTATTAAGGGTGTCAATACGGTACGGTATCGATAATTTGGTACGGTACGGTACCGTACCGCATTTCAAACCATCCAACCATAACCATACCATACCATATAAATTCGGTACGGTAGGAAAACAATATTTTAAAAACGGTTTGGTACGGTTTCGGTACGAAATTGGTACGACAAAAACGGAACGGTTCGGTATATGGTACGGTATGAATTCGGTATAAAATCATATCACTTTCCTAATGAACCTTAATTTAGAAGGGCACTCCAATATATGAGAAAGAGAAGAGATTGATTAAGCCAAATAATAGCCAGGGGAAACATACCCTTAAGATAGCCTGAAGGACATGGATGAGACAAAAAAATGGAGACAACATTAGTTATTCTGGAATTCAAACTTGCCTACATGTTTGTCTATTCTTTCCTATACAAGACAACATTTTTTAGGCTTCCAATATAACGAAACACCCATGTAAATTTCATACTTGAAATGCTTGGAAAATTGCAAATACAAATGAAATGCTATGCTTTATTGGCTCTTGCTGCTAGGAGGTTAATGGTTATTAGGCAAGTAGGCAACTTGTTTGGTGGGGAAACAAATAATAGAAATAAATTTCCAAATTAGCACAAGTTGTTTAGAAACTAACTGGTTAAGATCTACAAAAATGGAAGAACCATCTATTACAACTATAGTCCTTTAGCACCTTGGTTATTCACCTATTAGGGTTTAAAGATTAAGCTAAAATTACAAAACTAACCTTAAAAACGGTATTCGGTACGGTATACGGTATGTACCAACAAGTATACCGTCGAAACCAAAACCATACCATACCAAATTCCAAAATACGGTTTCGGTACATACCATACCGAATTTGAATCGGTATGGTACGGTGCGGTTTAAACGGTATGGTACAGTATGGTTATATGGTTTCGATACCGTATTGACACCCTTAGTGCCTATGCATCCACTTAGAATAACCAGGTGCATGGTCAGTAGGTATCTAAATGTATTGGCCAGTAAATCTTGATGAGTGCTACTACCATTTTCGACAAGTGTATTGAAGTCGAATGACCCATGATGGTTGGGTCCTGTGAGCATCATGTAGGCCCACTATTATCATATAGTGGTAGAGTTGCATACGTTAGAGTTGGGCTCAAGCGGCATCCAAAATATAGCTTGAGTGTTGTGAGGAAACATGAGAAGCATCTGTCCCAGCATATGTGGATGACCACAGGGTTAAGGAATGGTAGTCCAAAATACGGCTTGAGTATCACGAGGAATAGCATTTGTCACATCCACCCAGCCGATATCCATTTACCAGAATACCCGAGGCAGTGATCCACAGTCACAAGATTCGGTTTCAAGTCACATCACACACCATTCCACATAATAACATAATCATAAGCAAGAATAAATCACATGTTCAATATTAAAAGTAAAATGTTACAAAGTAAACAGAGGATCTCAAAAGGAACTTAAAACTGGTATAAAGTTGATCCTCAAATGGAAAATTAAACTGGAAAGTAAAGAAAAGAAATCTCCTAAGGAATTACATCAAAAAGTGTTTTTAATTAAATGGTAAAAATGAATCTCAAACATCCCAATTTCCTAAGTAATCTTGATCTTCCCAAGAGTGGAACTCTGTAAGCACAATCGTGACATGCACATGAGTCATCGTGTATGTCATCACTCCTGTAAAATGGTACGTCATATTTATCGATCTCCAACATCTCGTAATCTTGAATTGCCATGGCATCTAGATCTACAATAAAAAACCACAGATTCTAGGAGGAGTCAGTTCCGAAGAATTCAACGAGTAATTCATATAAATATGCATATCTTTCATTCACACAAAAGTAATAACTATAATATGCTAACATGACATGAAGTGTCATGCTTATGCAGATGCAATAAAAATGATGCTCCTATACTCTAACCATTGTAGGTCTCTATCTAGGTAGACATGCTTTAAGCCATAACACTAGCCTCCTTTGGGTAGATCTCGTCACTCTAGTCCTTCTCAGACACTAGGGTAAGGAGTATAGTCCACATAGCTGGGGTTTAGCTCACCATTCTCTCACATCACCATTGGCATGAGTATTGATGCGTGTCAGGGAGAAGCCTAACCCCATGCAAGTCATCTACTCAGTCATATCATTCTAGGTTCTGATACTTCTCCTCATGCATCTCGTCTTCTTTGTTTAGTATCATTCCCTATCTAGAGTCAACGCATATTAAGGTTTCAACCAACTCGGACTATGCCTTCCCTTAACCCTGTTGGTCACCCACATATAATGGGCAAGAAGCTCTTGTGTCCCTCATGCATCTCGCATTTTTGGTTGCCCATGAGCCCAAGCCTATTATATGCAACCCTACCAATGAATAGCCCCCACAGCAATGTTGTGTCCCCTCATGCTTCTCGAATTCTTGGGGCTCCCACCAACCAAATACCGCTACCACGGGTCACTCAGTCTCAATGCCCCTACCAATATGGTAATGACATGATGGGGTGCCTAACCATGTTTCATCTAGACAACCTAGAGATGTCACCTAATCTATATGTTCCTTCTAGGTTCCTAGGGTAATGGCTAAACCACAACCCCAGGTTAATGTCCACTTTTATTCCGACTCAACAATGACTCTTATAAATCAGAAAACAAACATGATTCCACAAATTCAGATCTTCGCAAGAATGTAAAAGTCTATAAACAGTAGTATACAATTCATTACACATGTCCGATATCACATTAAGAATCAAAGACAAGCATAATTAAATAAATTTCCTCACCTTGCGAGTAAGTTGTATTTTTCTACAAGAATCAAAAGGTGTCTAAACATGTCCCAAATAATTCTATTTAAAAGTTGATTAAATGTTAGAAACAATCCTGGAAGTCCCACGCCAAAATAGAAGTGAAAACCAAAACTAGCAGTTAGGGGTCTTTTGAATAGTAGCAAGTAGGTGTGGCTCGGGGAGACCTTGACAAATCAACCCAGGAGGTACGGGTTGCATGAATAGTGTTTGGTAGGGGTTGATTGGGGAGACCTATGGGGGGTAGGGGTCACCTGGGAAGACCCCTTCTGTGAGACCCCTATCAAATTGAAAACCTAACGAATCACAAATGGGTTTTCTCCGAAATCTATCCGTAAAGAAGAGGTAGAATAGAGTGAATGTTGAATCACTCTAAAGCAAAGATATAGATAGGGTTTAGGTCTCTTTTAACTAAGGATCTCTCCACAAGGATCCTCTAACAGTGAAGAATAAAAAGAAGATAACTAGAAGATGAAAAGATATACTAACCTTAGGAAAGTTCAGTTGGTGAACAGAAAGCTCTCCACAATGTTCTCCCTCTTTGCGACAAGTTCTCTGATGTTCTCTAACGACTTAGGAATGAAATAACATGTTTTAGGTTGAAAAAAAAATCATTAAATAGGGGTTTAATGTCGAAATACCCAAACTACACTTTTTACTCGAGGGCAGTAGTAGGGGTCGTCCGGGTGGGGTTGCCCTGGGAGACCATACCTTAATTGACCCTGACCCCTAGAATTGCTCCAAGAGTAGTTTCAAGGGTGGTTCTTCCATTGGCTCTTCTCCAACACTTAATCCACACCTAGGGGAGTTCTTACCTGATCTCTAAGACCTTCCAAACGTATCACTATTGAACTCTTGATCCACTTTCCATATCTACCAGTGTTCAAGTGGGATCTTCTTTCAAAATTTAGCAAAGTTTCAGATTCATCATCTTCACCATCTACTTTCATTTGTTCAAATTCCATTCCAATGATCTCTATCTGGATGGCCAACAGTTGCCTTCTACCCATGCTCTGGGTTCTCGGACCTACAATATGAGTTCCTGGGTTAGGATCATAGGGGATTTTACAGCATTACTAGGTGGAAAAGATACTGGACCAAAAGATCACTAGGCATGAGGGAAGGTATCTAGACTACATGTAGCACAGGAAGTAGTTGACCTTGCATTGGGACTAAACTTATCCCTAACACCCGCCACTTCTCAAAACAAATAGTGTTGACGAGAGAGTGGTGACCTAATCCTCAGCCATGGTATGATGTGACCTAATCCCATTGCCATGGAAAACCCAAAAAATGGTTTGAGTGTTGTGAGGTAGAGTGAGAAGACTACCCAAAGGAGGCTAGTGTTATAATTTAATATGTATCTGCCATAGAGACTACATTTGTTAGAGTCTAGGACATACTTGCATATTCATTCATTACCTCACTATACTATATTGCATAATTATGTGTGTGACGAATGCGCGATGTGAGATTATGTTGGCCTTACTAAGTTTTGTGGAACTCATTCCTTTATATATTTTTCTCATAGATTTTACTACAAGTTATGAGGACTCCTTTTACATGAAGAGTTTTTCGCCTGCAGAGTCCTAGAAGGGACTAGCGGGAGAGGATACAGAGGCACATGGAGAGTCATATCCCTACTCGGATTGTGCTTATGGTGTCCGGCCCTTCTAAGGCATTGGAGATATCATTGGAGAAGGTAGTTGCCGTAGTCACGATTAGTTACATTATTTGTTTGTTAGGCAAGGGCACTACTTAAACTCTTAACTTCCTTTGAGAACAATACTTAAACTTCCGCTACTAAACAACTTCTCCCTTTTATACTCTAATTTCATATTCATTAACTTCAACTATGATTTGAGGATGATTGTAATAACCTTTGATATTTGCTTTCTTTAATTTTTTGCTGTTGGATTGTGCTATATGGTATTGTATTGTTATGAATTGGTCGTGAACCTGATCCTGTAGTGTATCACCCCTACGGGTATTCAGCTGTATCCTGAACCAGCTAGGTGGGGTGTGACAGAAGAAGTGGGCACTTTTTTACTTACACCTTAGGTTCAGTAATGCAAAACATCTCTGGCTGGTTAGTCTTCAACAATAACTTTAAGGCCCTCCTAGTAGATTTATTAATGCCTCTAATGTTCCAAAAGAAGAGATTCATAAAACTAAAAATAAAAAAAATTTTAATGAGCTGAATCCTCCTCCCTTGCAGAAGGGCCCCTACCTGAGTTGTCTCCTTCACCAGAATAGAGTCAACTTGTTCCTCCACCATTGCCACCCTATTAACCTGCCATTGGAAGACTTGTTGTTTTAGTGTTATGGTTTTTCTGGGAACCACATTCCTTACCAGCCGCGATTGAGGAAGAAGTGTAAGTTACCGTTTGTGGATGTGTTCCCAGTGTTATTGTTAGTTCCACAGTTCCTTCTACCGAAGTAGATTCTCCAGAAAATCCAAATAGCCTCATACCGCAAGGTTTTATCTTGACTGTATCCAACTTCAATCGCTGAAAAGCTTCATAAGACATTATGTCCACAGATGATCCTGTATCGACTAGAACCCTGTGAATATCCCTCTTTGCCACCTCAATGACTACCACAATGGCATCATCATGTGGTTCCTGAATTCCTTCCATCTCCTCTTCTGTGAAGACTATCTCCTTCATCATTTTGATTCTTCTAGGAATAACATGAGATTCGACAAAGACTTACATACCGGCATGTGCCTTCGACTTTGAAATTGAATTCAAATCTAAACTTCCCAAGATGGTCATGACAGGAGACTGCTTCTGTTGAACTTGCTGATTTTCCTGTTGTTTAGCATTTTCATCTGGAGAGTTGTACTGAAAATCTCCCTTAGGTCGGTCTTCTCTCGATGGTGTTTGATTATTCCACCTTCTTGGCTGATCAGCGGCATTTCTTCTATTGCCTCCATTTCTCCTTTGAACAAATTGATCCAACCTCCCCTGACTGATTAATCGCTCAATTTCATTTTTCAAAATTCTGCAATCATCAGTATCATGACCATGATCCTTGTGATATCTACAGAATCTATTCGGATTCCTCTCGTGCGCCTTTGCTATCATTGGTAATGGCCACTTCATAATTCCTTGATGTTGAATTCGCATCAGAATTTCTGATCTTCTTGCGTTGAGAGGAGTATAGTTTTCCTTAGACCTGTAAATGGATAGCCGAAATCCACCTCCGAATTCGCATTTGTATTCGTTTAAGGGTATCTGTATCTGAAAATTTTCTTACCGGAAAATATCCGTATCCGTTCGCTAAGCAACCGGATTCGGATTCGGATAATTGCTTATCGGATCGGATAATATCCGGATAGAGTAAAGTATTTAACATTTTTTCTTTAAAAATAGGTGATAATCGGATTCGGATACCGGTAATCGGATTCGGATAGCGGTATTCGGTAATCGGAAATTAGAAATTTATAATAAAACATGTAAAAAAATGACAATTATCAATCAATAATCGGATATTTTATCGGATCGGATTATTATTGGATATCCGATAAAGTTTCGGATACGGATTCGGATGCCTTCTCTAAATTTTTGCCGGATTCAGATAGCGGATTTGCTAATCGAATTCAAATTCGGATACTGGTGTTTCCGAGCCGAATCCAGTCCGTTTACAAGCCTAGTTTTCCTAGAATGGTCTTGGAATGTCCCTTCTGTATTGACGATTAGGAATATTTCTTGGAAAATTCCTACTATTCCTCCAATCTCTCTGATCCCTCTGATCAGATCTCACAACTCCATCATCTTTCTTTTTACCTCCATTGCCACCAGTTTCTTTTCTTGCCTGAAGAATGTCTTTCATATTTGCATATTGGTTACAGCGGGTCGTTAGTTCTGCAATATTTGTCTGCTTGTTCATGATCAGGAATTCCAAAAGATGTTCATCTGTTAGACCTCTGAACATAGCGTCATATGCTACTGCCTCATTCAAATTTTTAATCTGAATTGATTCTTGATTGAATCTCGTCATGTAACTTCGAATTGATTCTCCCGATTTTTTACGGATTGCAGCCAAATTATCAACAGTTTTTCTACTCTTCATACTACTTTGGAACCTTGACAAGAATATTTTCGTCAAATCTTTAAAATCCTTAATGGAATCTGGTAGTAAGTTAAAGAACCAAGTTGTTGCAGATCCTTTCAACGAAGATGGAAATGACCGACACTTTAAAACATCAGAATTACCTGCCAGCATCATAACAGAATTGAACTGAGCCAGGTGTTCCATTGGATCTGTGCTTCCATCATACATCGTGAATGTCGGAAGTTTAAAATTGCGTGGCAATGGTGCTGACATAATATCTTTAGCAAATGGATTTTGGTTCATCATTTCCTCAACTTTTTCTCCGTCATCTTTGTTCGCCAGTCGCTGAATTTGATCGTCAAGGATACGAAATCTTTTACTGATTTCCGATCCATGAACTTTAAATCTGCTATCTCCTGATCTTCCTGTTTCCTTCTTATCTCTCCGATCTCCAACGCTTCTACTCTTTTTGCTCCAGGTGTGACTCAATTGATCATCCTTTGGCGATCCTCGATCTTCGGTCTCCAGTGGAATATAGTTTGGATCCGCACTCTCTCCTGATGCTTCCTTTAGAATTGATCTTCTTTGGCTTCATCCTGACTTCTGAATCTGAGAATTCGGGACAGAGGTCGTCTTTGCTCGGGAAAGAGTTCGAGATCTTCCAGCTGATGAGATTCGAACTCTTCCCTTAGGATGGACTCCAATTTGCTTGATGAATGTCCTCATCAAATTTTGTGTCTCCAGGATTTGATGCTGCGTGCTCTTAAATCGTTCAGTGATCAGATTTGGATCTAGCTCTAGACGAGATGCCGCCAATGTATCCGCCAATTGCTTCTCTTGCCTTTCGAACTGATCAGTTGGACGAGGTGAATGATCCTCCACCATTCTCTGCCTCTGTCGAGTCTGCATCATCGAAATCTGTGGTATCGGAACCACTTCTCTCGTTCTTCTTTTTTTATTTACTCTTCTCGGCTCCCTCTGGCTTGTTTCCGCCATTTCTATCGGTAATTCTTCCTCCCGCTCAGGTGATTGAGCCATAGCTTCTGTTCTGAACTTGTTCCAGTTACTTTTCCCATAGAGGGCGCCAAAATGTTGGTGCTATTTCTGCCGATCGCCTTGAACCGTAGTTTTCTGCACCGAACTCCTCAGATCTGATTCGGTCTAGTTTGCTCTTCGATCGATCAACCTCTCACTCCTGAAAGAAACAGAATACCAGTAAGAAACGGAGCCGATCGTCTTGATCGGCGTCTCGTCTCCGGCGATCTAGTCAGTATGGTCCTGTTTATGCTTCAGAGCTCTCTGGAGCTTCTAAAGTGCTTGTAATGGAGTTCAATCAGAATGAGTTCTTAGTTTGGTTGATTCTAGAGACTTACCTTCTTACGAATATTCCCTCGCTTTTATACTAGCTTTCCCACTTATAACACTTTTTCAATCACAGCCATCGGATCATTGCTCCTCTGTGGACGTCTCTGATCATCCTTCCTTTATCTCTCAATTGAACTCGGCTAAGATTGGTTTGACCGGTATAAACCGGCAGTGGATATTTTAGTCACAACACATCCGTGTTGCACTTAAACCATCCTCTTCTAGGGCATGTCCACCCTAAAACTTCCAACTCTTTACTTGGATCAAGAACAGGGCTTCGGCATGTTGTCCAAGCTTCCTTATAGGCTCGATAAAATTTCTCGATAATGAGTACACCATTCCCTGGTCTGGAAAAATCCACCTCATGGATATCTCGATTTCGCCATCCCCAAAGAAATTGTAGGGTACACATAAATCGCTGAGGCCAATCGTTGCTCCATTTGGCAGCAAACCCACAGATATTCGCATAGATCCATTCTTGCTTTTCGCACATAAAAAACCATATTTGATATTGTGGTTTAACCATACATTTCCAAATGCTTCTTGCAAAGCAACAATCCCTAAATACATGTAATACATCTTCCACCTCTGTCATGCAAAGATTGCATTTTATCATTATCTTGAAGATGCAAGTGGCGCTTTCTAGCATTAGTCATCAACCTATTCTTTACAACTAGCCAAAAGAAACTGCAAAATCGGTTTGGGAGATGAAGTTTCCAAGAAGTATTCCAAAAAATTTCATCGAATATTCCCATATCTACAGCTGGTTCGTTCTTTATCAATGTCTCATATGCAAAGCGTATCGAAAAAATACCTTCAGTGGATGGGATCCAAGACATCACATCAAATCCATTGTTACTAGAGGGGAGTAGGAAATCCTTCAGTTTGGTGTAGATTTCTGTAGGGAGGTGTCCCTCAACTTTTGTTGTCCATTCCATGCCATTACTTTCCAAGTATTGGTTAACGACTTCCCACTGCCACTGACTAGGAACTGGAGAAATCACATGGTCTTCCAAATTACCTTCTATGTCTAACCAGTTGTCCCTCCAGAAACAAGTGTTCCTTCCATCTCCAATTTTTATTTTGCAATGCTCTTTCATTCTATTTTCAGCTCTGCAGATAGCTCGCCACAATGAAGAATCAGGAAAGGCTACTTTAAAGGGGTGTTTACGCATTTTTGATCCATATTTATCTTGAAGAAATGCTGACCACAGTGAGTTCTGCTTTTTATATAGATTTTTTTAATAAAATATAAGATGTAACAAGAGACTTGCTTTTTTTTTTTTTTTTTTTTTTTTTTTAAGACATTATATAAAAATAAAAAGACAATAAATCATTTATTTTACCTAATGATAACAAAAAATAATAATAATAATAATAATAATAATAATAATAATAATAATAATAATAATAATAATAATAATAATAATAATAATAATAATAATAATAATAATAATAATAATAATAATAATAATAATAATAATAATAATAATAGTAATAGTAATAGTAATAGTAATAGTAATAGTAATAGTAATAGTAATAGTAATAGTAATAGTAATAGTAATAGTAATAGTAATAATAATAGATAATAGATAATAGATAATAGATAATAATAATAATAATAATAATAATAATAATAATAATAATAATAATAATAATAATAATAATAATAATAATAATAATAATAATAGATAATAATAATAGATAAAAATTAAGTAGAGTCATTGGGTTGAAACAACTCGCAATCAAAATTTGGGCTGGATCAAGATTAAATTACAGATTAATGTGACAGACAGGAACTGTAGGGTGAGAAAACCACTAAACTCAGCTGCCTTTGGTTTTGGTTCAAGGTAAGAGTATTTTGGCCCTTAACCCCTCTTGAGAGCCAAAATTTTAAACCAAAACCATGTCCAAGCTCAAGAAAGGTCAAGGCAGGTCAGACACACCTAGTTTTTAAATACCATAGTAATAATAATAATAGTAATAATAATAATAATAATAATAATAATAATAATAATAATAATAATAATAATAATAATAATAATAATAATAATAATAATAGATAAAAATTAAGTAGAGTCATTGGGTTGGAACAACTCGCAATCAAAATTTGGGCTGGATCAAGGTTAAATTACAGATTAATGTGACAGACAGGAACTGTAGGGTGAGAAAACCACTAAACTCAGCTGCCTTTGGTTTTGGTTCAAGGTAAGAGTATTTTGGCCCTTAACCCCTCTTGAGAGCCAAAATTTTAAACCAAAACCATGTCCAAGCTCAAGAAAGGTCGAGGCAGGTCAGACACACCTAGTTTTTAAATACCATAGATGAAGAAAGTTTTCCCTAAAAAAAACCTATAATTTGGAAATATTGTTGAATTTGTATTGTTCATTGTATTTTATATAGGCTTTTCTAGCATAGTTACTGGACTATTATACGAATCTAGATTGATTGCCCACACAAAATATAGGTGGTCTTTCATGGGCTCGCCTCTGAGGTATGTAACTATACTCCATGGATGGTCCAAATCTTTCTCCACCTATATTCGTGTGGATACGAATTATCCTTGCTCGATGATACTTCTCATTGAGGGGGCAATAAATAAAAAATTTCATACCAGTCGAGCAGTACATTTTTATTAGTTACTCCTATTAGTACCCACTCCGTACCTCCAAATCATCACTTTCACAATGGAGATCTGATTCTCTGAAGTTTGAACAAATATCCATGAACTCAACTGCAAAAGCTCACTAGAATAACTTTAGCGTTTTGAAAATAATTTCATGCAATCACTTGGGAAAAAACTTACATAAATTGTGCAATGAAAGAAAGACAAGTACAAGAAGACTAATCAGAACTTGCTGATAGCACTTGGGTTGTTGGTAGTCGAATCCAGGAAAAAAAAAAAAGAAAAGAGAAAAGAAAGGAATTTGAAGCCCACAAACCCATGTTGCTATATTCCCACTCCCACTATACAATATAACAATCCTTCCAGCAACTCCTTTGAGCGACCAAATCTGAGCTTATTATCTGCAAACTCCTCTTCCCAACAACAACAAATCCAAAAGAAAAACATTCTAATCTAAAAGGCTCATCCGAAATCTTTCATAAAGCCAAAGATGTTAACATCAACTTTTTAGGCTTATAAGAAACACATAAAATCTTTCTCGTGATATTCTCTTTTCAGCTCATCCCATGTTGAAAGAGACCCTAACCCTCTCATTTCATTCCATATTCTCTATTCAACCAAACACCATAAACACTTTTTGGGTCCTCTTCTCGTGAATTTAAGTTTGTTCTAGCTAAGTTGATACATTAAAAAATATATTTAATTTGATCCAATAAAAAAAAATCCAAAGAATCTAATTAGTACTTGATAATGACTCAGCTGCATGGCTTGTCACTATCCTTGGGTATTTCCTCTCTGTTTCCTAAGTCTAACTAAAGTTGTGACTTGTAACACACACACAAACATAGAGTAGTCTAGTAGTCCAGCACCAGCCCAAGCATAGGTAGGATTTTTCACCTTCTTTTTAACTTGTGTCAAGGGTGGGTGTCAACAGCCAAGAAAATTTACCAACTTCTTCAATAAAAAGCCAAACCTTCCCAACCCCTTCAACAAACCCACAGTGTCAAGGGTTGGTTGTCAATATTTTTTAATATAAATTGTTGAGTTTTGCGATCGACGAATCTGACTTTTTCACATCAAGCTTTGGTGAATTGCACCAACCTTGTTTAAAAGAGAAAATAATCAAAGTGTATCGACCTCTAAGGATCAGGAAGCCGCCTCCAATGCTCAAGTTAGATTAGATTACAACATCATCCCTGGTCAGGGGCTTAAAAGTCTGAGCTAGCTAAAATCTGATAGAGTGAGAAGAAAATTTGAGAGTTACCATATAATGGGGGTAGGAAAGGAGTATTTATAGCTTAACCTGGGGTTGGCTTGACTATTAGATATTCCATGCTAGCGCTGACACCTTGGACGTCGGTGGGCAGCATATGTGCAGGCTGCCGTGATAGGTTCTGTCAAGGTTTAGTGGTGGGTAGACGAGCGCCACTTGAGGTGGATCAGCTACTTATGTATTGTCGTCCCGAGTATTGATATTAGTAAATGGTCCTGAGCTACTGTCCCGGGGGGTCCGAAGCCTACGTTTTGAAGCCCCTGCCTTGAAGTTAATGGCTGATTCTAAGGGACTGTTCGATCAATGATCAAAACCCACACTCCGACCTGGTGGATTTTGGCATAACATTGGGTATAAGAAGCGTTTTGGAGCAGTATGATGTTGCAACGTATCACAATCAACAGTACAGTTTAGAATTTAGGCTTTATTTATTGAAATCAAGCGACATCATTTGGATAGGAATCTGCTAAGACATTCATGGGAATTTTTCAATACCCTAATTAAAACTCATATAAAAAACTAGGATAAATGTAGTATTAAGAGGGAAAATGTGCATACCTTACACCAGCACATTTTGAAGATGATCGATTCAAACCATGAAACCTATAAGTGATGAAGCTTTCTTCAGTATTCATGTCTTTTCTTCCGTATCTCTTTCTTGTGGAGAGAATAGAGAACTAAAAGACTGAATTTGAGAGACCCAACATGACTATTTAAAATAATAATCCCAAACTCTGGTTGATTTTCACATGATTTGGCCAAACAGAATGACAATGCGTGGATCTAGTGTGTTAAGACCCTCATCAAATAATTAAACCCTGTAGATAATCTAAGCCCACGTAATGCCTAGGATAAATCTAACAAAATCAAATCACAAACTGTTTTTGGAGCTATTATCGGAGCTATTAGAAGCCGCTCCTTGTTGTGGATGATGGAGCGAGAATCGCTTTCAGACATTTCATTAACACGATCTCCTTCAAGATCAGACATTGCTTCAGAGAAGGTAATAATATGGCAGGTTCAATTCGTTTGCAGAGAAAGCAGCTTTCTCTAGATTTTTTGAAGGCTGTAGGTCGACCTTGTCGAATTTCACCTTGGAAGATCTCTCTTGGAATGGTCAAAGACTTTCCCATTACTGAGTCATAACATCTGATTTACACGTCTTAGTTTATGTTTGCTCTTTTGTTAATGGCAATGCCCAACGTGAAAAGAAAATAAACTGATGGCTAACGAAGAACCATACACTTTGAACCAAAAAAAAAAAAAAAAAAAAAGAACCATACACGCTTTTAATTATCACCTAATTATTTCCAACGAATTCTGAGAAGTTGGTCATTTCAAATCTTAAAAGGTTGTCCCTGTCCTTTGTTTCTTTGTCTCCTTTATTCCTTTGAGAAACTACGATGAAGTTGGCCCTCTTATCTTCCCTTCCCATGTTGATCTTCTTTTTCACACAGGGTCCCAAATTAGAAAAGGTCTCTCTCTCGCTCCCTCCTTCCTTCCCTCCCAACATATCTTTGAAATGAAATGAAATGAAATGGGTTTAGCCTCTTGTTAATGCTAAAAAAGCTTGTATCCTATAAGGAATAAAGCAACAAAGAGCCTCTCTTTCCCTGCTAACAGAAAGCAAAAATGGCTCAAAAAATGTGAACTCAGTTGCTGCGCTTCTCTTATTATAATCTAAAGATAAAAGCAATGGAGGAAAGAGACTGTCCCAGCTGCAAAAATACATCCTAACACAGGCCAAGTTAATATCTAAGACCTCCTTTAGAGGCATGGACAGTGATAAATGTCATTTGATCGATAATGTCGGTGAGACACTGTAGATAGAGCTCTTTGCTAAGAATCTGAACCCACCAATTTCACTATATTCTATTCCTACTTATGAAAAGATGTGTAGAAAGTGATGAACCAATGAGATTAAAAACCGCAAAACAGCCAAACCGGATAAAGAAAAAGCTTCAGAACAAGTTTCACTTACCAAAACTGGAAACAAAATTAAGAACCCAATTCATATTCTAAAGTCAAGAAAATCTCCACCTTCTTTATGTTTACAACATTACACAAGTGATAATCACAAACAACATAGCAAGCTTTGCACAGAATATTTTTGGTTGTTGCCTCTAAATACAGGAGAAGGAATATATATAAAAGATTAAAAAAATTATATTTATAAAAATGATGTTAAAGATCTTCTTGTAATCATGATGGTGGTGATTTTCATGCATGGTTTGTTTGCTTTGGGACTTGGGTTCTCCTTCTATCGTCAGCAAGAGCAGCCTTCCTTTTTTGCCTTTCTTTATGTCCTCTGAGGTTCACTTTCTTCTGTCTTGTCTTCTTTCCAACATGGATTATTGTACAGTTAGTAACTGGGTAGAGATCAGAACTTATCCAAGCCCTCGAAGTGTGCTTGGCTTCTTCAAGTGTTGGAAGCACAGATGACGAAGATCGTGATGATATTGTCTATAAAGCTTTTTTCCTAGTTTATTTCTTGCTCTTATCCATGTTGATCTGGGTTGTCAGGGTCAGGCCAGAAGGAATACTTCAGCCAATCTGTCTCTTGAGGGTTTGTGATGGATGCTTCCTGCAAGAACAATATTTCCAAAAATTGAAAAGATTAGGGTTAGGGTTTATATTCAGAGACATATTATTGCATTTCCTTTTTTGGGGTAAAATGTTATTGCATTTACCCCATATCATTTGAGGCTCTAGTTAGGGTTTTTGCTTTTCTTTGGAGATCCAGTGTCCACACTTGATTAAAGTCTTAAGTTTTCCTCTTCTTAGATAGAGATTTGTATTAGTTGCTTTTTCTTTCTTTCCTTTTCAGTACAAAGATTTGTTCGGTTCAGTTTTGATCTTGATGACTTGCTGGGTCTAATTGTCTAAATTAGTGAACACTCAATAAATGGGGACCTTAAAAGCTACAGTTTTCACTTTTGCTTCTGTGAGAGAAAAAATAATTAAAGAAAGGATCTGTTTCTTTCTTAACCCAAAATTGACGGACTGTGTCTTCATATACGTTTTCTGCCTTTTTGTGTTCTTGAGTGGATCCTATTTTTGTTGATATGTTGAATAGATGAAATGCCCTAGTAATATAAGAAATTCAACAAGAAGAAAGTGGGTGATTTACCATTTCAGTTTCTTATTGAATTTCCATTTTCTATGAACATATCTTCTTGTTATGATTTGTATTTCAATTTATTTGGCTAATTTCTAATTTTATGAATATTTGATTTAATTTATAAAAATTAAAATTAATTGAAAAACAAAGTAGTTTCATCCAGAGATGCTTGATGTATAGTTGATATGGCAGTTTAAACGACCATATAATGTAGAGGAGAAGAAAAATAAAACGTTTTCAAGTTCTCCATCTCTTTAAACTAAAGTATTAATATAGGTTTTTCAAATTGATAATGACAGTTGAGCTGACACATAGCGTTCATGGATTTCAGGGTCAAAAAGCTAAGAACTTACTTACCCCTTTTATGTCAGCTGAAGTGCAACCTATCAAGAGTTCCTCCAAACCAGAAGGAGGCCTTCCTCCCAGTTTTTGATGTTGTTGCTGATGCTGATGCTGCTGTTAGATTCATTCATAGTTAATTTAAAAAGAATAATTCTGCAACTAAAGATATAATTTTTTTACATCAATAATGACTGACATGGTTGTTTTTGCAACTGGGTTTTGCTTAGAATATATACCTGAAACTTTTCACTTTGGAGAATTATTCTTGAAACTTGGTAAGGGTCTTCATCAAGAACAATGGAAGTGTGATGGAGTGGAGGAGAAGTAATGATGGTAGAGATTGGATGTGTAGGCCTGCTAATATGGAAAGCCGCCGCGGGCATTTGCTGCTGATGGTGGTGGTGGTGGTGTTGGTGGTGGTGATGAAGAGCATCTGGATGATGTTGCTGATGCTGCTGTTCTTGGGTCAGTTGATCATGTCGCTGTCGGTGTTCGGTTTCTTCATGCGAATCGCACGTCTGAGATGTGGATGCTTCTCTTGCCTTCAAAGCTTCTCCCATCCCAACCTGTAACAAATGATGCCAGTTTTATCAGCTGATAGCAAGTCAATTTCTTTATCTATCTTTACTTGGATCATTTTGCTTTCTCTCTTTGGCTCCCTCTGGTAGTTTTAATCTTCTGATTGGTTTCAAGTTATCATTTTCATTCTTAATGAGTAAAAGCCAAATAGTATAGTTTATATGACAGTGATAATGGAGCTATCCTGATGGAGTCTGGATGCTGTATATGCAAGCAACTGGATAAAAGATAAACAAATAAAAAAACATACAAAAAAAGTTCCTCTCTTCTACTTCCTCTGGTTTTAATATTTTTAACACTGGAACTCAAATTATTATGACAACAAAATTAACTTACTGCATAGAGTAGCATCCATATGTATCCAGCGTAAAGTATGAGCATTGAATGATATTTATTTTTCTGTTTGTGAAAATTAAGGATCTTCTATCTTAGTTAAACACTTGGACCTCAGCTTTTTTTATATTAATATTGTTATTTTTGGTTTCTCGAATATCTTTTAACAAGAGCTATGCCGTCCCAATACTCCAATTACTATTGTTAGGTTTTCTGTGGAGTTGGTGATGTTGCTTGATGTAGATTTGAATCTTACACTATAAGGAGAAAAATGAAATTAATGATACCAGTTTCTACCTCATCAAAACTTTTTCTGAAGGGAGCAAAGCTGAAATGCTGATTAGATTTCATTTGATGAATATCCATAGCAGTGTAGTTTGACATTGCAGTCCCAGCACCAGACAGTTCATCTTTCTGTGCACTGACTTCTTTAGAAGAACAACTCCCACTGCTTCTATTAGGCTCGCCGCCACTCCCTTCGCCAGTGATCGCACCTCGGTCCACCCAATTGCATTGTCTAGGTTGTGTCTGATAGAATATCTTCGATACCACAAGCTCTCCTTCTTTCTCTTCTTCAAGCTGACCCAAGTGGTATTGATGCATGACCCAGTTGGTTTTCTCAGGTTTCCTATGTTTTCCAAAGTTGGTATAGAGGACTAGAATCTTCTTACATCCCTTCTGTTTTCCGTTCACCATCACCGGTCTCGTCTTGCCGGTCTTATGCCACCGGGTCTCACCACCTTGTAGATCACAGTCAGTCTGTATTTTCCTTCTCTTTCTTGTTCCTGTTGTGTAAGCCTTGGAGGGTCTGTGGAAGAAATGTCGGCTCAACCCATCTCGTGTGACTCCTGAAATGCAAATTCAAAGGTAGGTTTAATTTAGGTTTAACAAGCCATGACATAATGTATACAAGCAACCTACAGCCATGCCATCACTGGAAACTCAATCAAAAACCCATTTGAATAATCCTATTAGCTAATAGTATTGATTTAACTATTCAGTTGAATCTCACTGTTGTACGTGATAATATCTAGAGAGAGAGAGAGAGAGAGAGAGAGAGAGAGGGAGAGAGGGAGAGAGTCTTCTAAGGGTTCTAACCTGGAAGCTTTTCGGGATGGGTGTAGCAAATTCCATCTTCTCCATCTATAGTTGGGATGAATTCGTCAATCAGAGGATGAGATTTAGAGTCTTTGCCTTCAACCTTAGCTTCAAGGTGTTCTATCAGTTCTTGGTCTGTTGGATCAAATTTCACTCCTGCCGGAAGACCAAACCAGTCCTGCAAATCAAATTCAAATACCACAACTGAGGGAAACAAATCTTTCATTTTGTTATTATTCAATCATATTATTATTGAGAAAAGATTGTATATATTGGCTCAAAGAGACAATCAATAAATATTATAACCAAAACCTGCAAAAAAGCATATTATCATGCCTGAATCCTTTACAGCAATCTTTCAGTTGAAGCCAATAAGAATATCATTTCATTTTGTTCTCGGAACATACCGGTCTTCGTTCAAGCTTCTGTCCACAACCAGGGCACTGCTTTGATCCACACATCTGATGCTGTTCAAGCTTTGCATCAATAAGATCAGAACTGGTGATGGAACCAATCTGACTCTTATTCATGGCTCTTTTTTCTTTGTCTCCTGCTCTCCTCCTTTCCAACTAAATAGAAAGAATCTGTAAAAAAATTCTCCTTCTATGTGACAGTCCACTCATGTCCTCTTGATTCAGCTCTCTACAACCGGAATTTTACAAAAATACCAAAAAGAGGAATAAGATGAAACAAAATTCTAACACCCACAAGAAATCTGCTAATGGTTCATAAAATACCACAAAAACCAAAGAGGAAAGAAAGAAAAAACTAAAATTTTCCTCTTCCGATCTTCAATAGATGGATCAAACAACTAGAAGAACTGAGAGAGAAGAACAAATTAAATTATTTAATTCTTCAACTCGTGTACAGACAGTTCAATCCTAAACAAGAACTTTAGTAGAAAGGGTTGTGGAGATAAGAGATTAAAAATCACATGGACAAGCCTAATCAAAGAAAGCAAAGAGAGAAGAAGAAGAGGAGAAGCAAATGAGAGAGAAGAAAAAAAAACTGTCACTGTGAGATTGAGCTATAAACCTGCTTTAACCAAGGAAAACACCAGAATTCCCTCTACTTTAACCGAAGCCAATGAGAAAAAGGAAAAGGTATCTCAATATATCACCTTTAAGTCTTCGCTAATTTAAGTCGCCTCCAAGGCGGTTGTGAGAGAGAGAGAAAGAGAGAAAGAAAACCTATTCCCTCCCACACACACCTTTGTTTTAAGCCTCTTGACTAGTAAAGGAAAAGCAAGAAACGGCAAATCCCAGGTGTAACTCACAGAGAGTCACATTCAAAAGCACAAGAAACCCATCTGTGCATCTATTATAATTTAATATTTTGAATAATGTTTATTGATAGTAGAGAAACTGCAGTTCATATATAAGAGGAAACGATAGGCATATATAAAGTCTTAAAAAGCTTTTATTTGTTTCGAAAGGATCCCACTTTATGATTTTAAGTTGGCAAATCACTGAAATATTGGAGACAAATTCAGAAAACCCAACTCTTTCCTCTTGTGAAGAAAATCATATTATGAATAGGAAGCTTAGTTCTGTTTTGTTTAACCCCCAAGTCTGTGTGTGTGTGAGAGAGAGAGATAGAGGGAGGGAGAGGGAGGGGAAACTATGGAAATAAAACTCACATGGGTTTTGAGCTACTGTGGTGAAATCATGATTCTGTTGCCATGAGAGTTGCAGGAGAGAAGTGTGAACAGAAATGTTGCTTGGTTTGCAAGGCAAATAGATAGTACACTTGATGGACCCCCCCACCAGTTCCTTTAAATAATTCTAGTTAAGATTACATGTAAATGTTGACAAAACTTCAGCCAGAAGCACCGTTTTCCAAGACTAAAACAGGAAATAAATACTATGGAAGAAAAGCCCAAATTCTTTAATTTTTAAAAGTGTTAATCATTTGGGATATTTGATGATTTATACATATGGCTTCTGTGAGTTTCATCAGACACTGCAAATAGGAGTTGTAGGACCATCATCGTATGGTTCCACTTGAGAATCAAATGTAGTTGGGCTTGTCAAGAGGGAGAAATAAAGAGTTTCTCCGCTACACTCTTCCATTGATTTTTCTTTTGAGTTCTCCCTCAGGAATAAAGCATTAACAACGAGTAATGTGGCTAATATAGAGCCATTTTAACCGCTATTAATTGCTCAACACCATCATATGTAACTTTTGCTGTCATGTTATGTATGACATGAATTCTTGTATCCAACTTTAAAGCTGCATTAGCATTGAGATAATTCAATATTGTCGATCTGAATGATCTGATTTGAAGGATCCATGATGGAAGTAAAGTGTCGGCCAAAACTCAGAGCCCATCATTGATCTTGTTTTTGGATGGGGAAGTAGGGTGCAACCCCAGCGGTGTGGTATGACCCAACTTGGTGGGCCGAACGTTTACTTGATTAAACTCTATCAGTAGGTACCCTATGTTCTCTTGATTCATTATAAGATATGGGATTTTTGTGGTAGGGTTTTTGGGTGAGAGTTTTTGTGACATCATTATTGTGACAATTGGTTGGGGGATCTCCATTATAATTTTTTTCATATATAGTGGAAGATTTTTTTCTTCACCCTTAGACGTAGCACAAATACATTGGTATGTGAATCATGTTAAATCTCCGTATTCTTTTGATTTCTCTTATGATCATGTTATTGATCTCTTAGTGTTAGTTCTAATAGGCCATCTTATGCACTATCAGATTTTGTTTTTCTTTTTGAGGTAAATTAAACGTTAGTTATCCAATGTTTTTGACAATAGTTTAATTAAGTTTTCAATCTTTGAAAATAGACATTTTAAGGTGTGATTTTAAGTCAGTCCTAATGTCCTCTTTATTCTGCTTATTTATTTATGGGCTCTATTTGTTTGTTATCGTGTGGGTAATCTCCTATAGAACCCTCAGATCTTAACATATGGTATTTTAGACTAAACAATAGTGATCTTTCCCACCATTATAATCTAAGTCATTGAATTTCTAAAATGCCATGTCATGATCTAAGTGGTAGATTAGAGATACTCACACGGAAGCAAACAAAGGTTCTTGTCTCCGCTGTATATCTTTATTGGATTTAGACAAGGGCATACATACGTAGTGAACATTATGTTTAGGGGGCAAGGGAGGGCATTATGATGGAACCAGTGGGATTTTACTATTGCAAGTTTTTTTTTTGTGTGTTTGAGGTTCAACCGGGTCATCTAGTGCGCACCTCGATTACATCCTCAAAGGGAGCTTTGTCGTTTGCAAGGGTCGAATCCATGACCTCTCCACTGAAAAGTATGGATCTTACCACTCTACCAACCCTACATTGACAATGTTTATACTATTGCAAGTTGGGTGGAGAGAAGTTGAAGATCCTAAATTTGAAAACTTCATAACTTAGATTAAGACTAATTAAAAATGCATGGTAAGTGTCGATTTTTCAAAGATAAGACACCCAAAATTGATTTTCCATAAAAGCTAGACATTGGAGGTGTAATTAGCCCTTTTTAATTTTTTTGATACATTTACAAGATTCTTTTTTAACTTGAAATTTTAAACAAAAAGATATTGTTTAACATCTATGCATACTAGAAAAATATAAAGTAGATGATACTTGATTCCTAAATAAATACCATATAGAGTACCATCCATTCCCACGTGAACTAACCAAGATATCAATGAGATATTGATCCTTATCAAATATTTGGACATCCTTACTTCTTTTCTATGGTTATTGTTAGGCCTATCCCTAGTTCTTTTAGTTCACCAAATTTGGATCATGTCAATACTTTGGATTGAAATATCTGAAGACTTCATTATATATAGATGTATATTGAAGTTTCTTATTTGATTGCATGGTATATACTAGGGATAATTATTGTTGACCTTGTACTTTGATTTTATTACTACTTGTTGTATTATTGATTATTGAATATGATAAAATAATAAATGTTGTTATAAAATAAAGAAAATATTGAATACAAAGAAGAAAGACAAGATGAGTTCAATCAGAACTGATCCATTCAGTTGAGTGCATTACATATTTATAGTAGAAGGAACATCTACTCTGATATGGAAATATCAGAGTCTACAAAGAAATACAATATATGATTCTTACACACAATAAGATATTCTTGATATGGAAAGATAGATTGCCACCCAAGATAGAAGGTGCATAGAATGGAAATATTGACTGCCAACATTGTGTGTTGAGATCACTGTAATCTTCAATTAAGATGGGAATGTGAATCACCAAGATTGTATACTGAGGTGGTTGAGATCTTCAATTGGAAGTATTGTCTATTGGGGGGTGATGGATATCCACAATCAATATTATTTATAACACTCCCCCTTGGATGTCCATCAGTAGATAATGTACCTCGTTAAAACCTTACTAAGAAAAAACCCTATGGGAAAAAATCTTAGTGAAGGAAAAAGAGTATACATATCTAAATAATACGTATTGGTAGTTGCCTCATTAAAAACCTTACTAGAAAAACTCAGTGGGACAAAACCTTGGTTAAGGGAAAAAGAGCACAGCACGTATTTTACTCCCCCTGATGATAACATCATTGAGTATCTTTGAATACGTACATTCTAATATCATATACCAGCTTCTCAAGATTTGAAGTATGCAACTTCTCAATAGATAAATCTATCAAATTATCACTTGAACGAGTTTGTTGAACATCGATTTCACCATTTCATTGAAGACCATGAATGAAGAAGAATTTTGGTGAAATATGTATCATTTTATCTCCTTTGATGTATCTTCGCTTCAATTAAGCTATGCATGCAGCATAATCTTCATATAATATTGTTCAAACCTCTTCTTCTAATAGAAGATTGCATGCTTCCTGAATGTGTTGTATCATTGATCTAAACCAAATATAAAATAGCTAACATTCACTTGTAAATAAATAGCATGTTTGAGATCTAGTTGTATATAGATCAGATAAAAAATCTTGCATCTGCATAACAAGTAAGTTGATGTCCACATTCATAAAATAATATCATATCAATAATTTCTCGAATATACTGAAATATATGTTTTATAACATTTCAGTGTCTTCATATTGGAGAAGAGATAAATCTTGCTAATACACTTATAGAAAATGTTATATTTGGTCTTATACTATTAGCAAAATACATTAATGTCCCAATTGCACTAAGTATGATACTTTATGACCAAGAAAATTTTCACTATTTTCTTGGGGTCGAAATGAATCTTTCTTTATATTGAGCGATCTCACAACCATTGGGGTACTTAATGGATGTATTTTATCTAGATAAAATCTCTTCAAAATATTCTTTATATAAATTGATTGATGAACGAATATTTCATTCATCAAATGCTCAATTTATAAGTAAAGACAAAACATTGTCTTTTCAAGATTTTCATTCAACTTTCTTCAAATAATCTACTGCTTTTGGAAACTCTTAAGAGTTTCGATGATATTTAAATCATCATCATATATACTTACTAAAATTAGATACATATCCTTTAATAAAGGCACAATAATAAATTGGATCATTTTTATATTTTTCATTTAGTAAATATCCACTAAGGAGATTATACCATATATGCCTTGATAATCTTTGAAGCCTTATTGAACAAACTTTCTAGGAATTTTTATATGCTTCAGTCATTTTGAATCCTTCAAGGGATTTTCATATATATTTCACACTCGAGTGAGCCATATAAATAGGCTGTAATAATATCCATTAGACGCATGTCAAAATTTTCATATATTGCCAGATTAATAAGATATCTGAAGGTGATTGCATCCACCACAAGAGAACATGTTTCCATGTAATCAATGCCAGGCATCTGGGAAAATTCTTGTGTCATAATTCATGCTTTATATATCACGATTTCATTCTTTTTCTCATTTCATTTTCGCAGAAAACTCAATTGTACCCCACTGGCTTTATACCTTCAAATGTTGGACTACAGGTCCAAAAACTTTTATTTTCAAGCGAATTCAATTCTGCTTGAATTGCGTCTCTACATTTTGGCCAATCATTTCTTGATTTATATTCATCAACAAATTTATGTTCAAGATCCTCGTCTTGTTGTATTATTTCAACAATAATATAATATGCAAAAATGTTGTCGACAACTTTATCTTTTCGGTTCCATATTTTTCCTGCAATGACATAACTAATCGAGATCTCTTCATTATTTTCAGGTACCTGAACCTCTTCTGAGGTTTCATAGAAAGTTATGTCTTCAGGATTTTCATAATCAATTGTCTCCATTTTATGACCATCTTGATCATTTACTCCTTTTTTTTTCTAGGATTTTATCCTTGGAACCGATTGATCTTCCACGTTTTAAACGTGGTTTAATTTCATTTGCACTGATAGATTGTCCTACTGGAACATCAATTCTAATTGGAGCATTTACAGCTGGAATATGAGATTTAGTAACTCTTAGCAGGTTAGCAAATCTGGCAGTTGATTTATAATACTTATTGCATTATCCTTTGAACTTCAAGTTCATAGTGCTCAGTGCGAGGATCTAATGAGATAATGATAATGCATACAATCAATCTCTTTTTCCAACTGTTTATTCTCTCCCCCTCATGTTGGAAAAACTAATTCATCAAAATAATACTCAGCAAGTATTGCATTAAATAAATCTCATATCCTTAGCAATATATTGAATTAAATAAGGAGATTCATATTCAACATATATTCCCAACTTTATTTTGGGACTCATCTTTGTGCGTTGTGGTGGAGCAATTGGAACGTAAGCCGCATATCCAAAAATTTTAAGATGTGAAATATTTGACTTCTGACCATAAACTAATTGTAATAGGGAGAATTTATGACAACCTTTTGGCCTGATGCGTACAAATGATGCTTTGTTCTCATAAACAATGGTTTAGCCATTAATTGGAGATAATTAATAAATAATTTTACCAAACCATTTTGGATATAAACATGAGCAACATGCTATTCAACTGTGATCTCAGTTGTTATACAATAATCAGAAATCATGAGATGTAATTTCACCAGCATTATCAAGACAAACTGTCTTTATCTTATAATCCATAAATTATGCTCTTAATCTCATTATTTGAGCAAACAATCTCGCAAACACCAAATTGCGAGTTCATAATGAACATACATGTGACCACTTTATAGATGCATCTACTAAAATCATATATTATCTGAATGGTTCACATGATGGGTGAATGGGCCCATATATTTCACCCTCTATACGTTTCAAAAACGTAGAATGTTCAATCTCAACTTTAGCTGGTGAATATTTAATAATAAATTTTTCTTGAGAACAAGCAATACAAGAAAATTCACTTAATTGAAGAATCTTCTGGTTCTTCAATGGATGACAATTGAATTTTCAATAATTTTTTGCATCATACTTGATCTGGGATGGTCCAACCGGTCATGCCAAATAATAAAATTATTGGAATCAATGTTCATTTGATTTACCCAAGCATGTGTTTCAACCATTCGATATTTGTGTAGTACAAATTGGGAGAAATATCTAATACCTTTGTATAGATATTTACTTATACCATTATTTGTAGTCTCAATTTGATAATCATTTTGGCAAATAGCTTTGAAACTTAATAAGTTTCTTTGAGACTTACTACAAAATAATGAATTATTCATAGCCAATTTTATCTCCCAGATAATAATAGATTAGCTCTTCCGGAGCTTCCAATCAATGTTGTACTACCGATTTTATATGAACATTGGCTTCCGCATCATCAAATAAGAGAAATATGTATATTTTTCTCTCAGTATAATATGCGTCACAACATATAAGAGAATATTCACATTCTTCATCAAAATGAAACAAAATATATTAAAAGATATATAGAAAGTCAATAAAAAAATTATAGAGGAAAAAGATTAAATTTAAGATAAACTAACATATGAGATGAGATTTGAAGAAAAAAAAACTACAAACTAATATAATATTAATTTTATTTTTATTTGAATTCTACTAACATAATCAAATCTTCAACTATTATCTTCAAAGAAGTTTGTAGCATCTAGATGTGTAGTCTCTGTGAGGCCATCAAAATCATTCCTTTTATAGGCAAAAATTGCTCAAGTATCATGATTTTGGAAAATCCAATTTATCTTCACATTATTTTTATTTCTTTAATTAAGGCTTGACAAAGCTTAATTAAATATTGTGGAGTATGACAGATACATGTCTAATAGCTTTCATACCACATCGGTAACAAATATTATCTTTACTTCTTGAATTGTTATATTGAAAATCCTTATTGTTCTCTTATTTATTTCCATAATAATGACGGTAATTATTATGTCTTTTGCCTCATTCTCTTCCACAGTCATGACCATAATTTTAATTTTGCCTTCTTTTAGGCATATCATGAATTGTTGCATTCACTTCAGAGAATGAAACAGAACTAATAGGACGAGCTTTATGACTTTTCATTAATAGTCCATTATTTTACTCAGCCACAAATAGGCATGATATCATTCAGAGTATTTCTTAAAACTCCTTTTACAATATTGTTATTGTAACAACAAATCTGAAACTTGAAAATTTGCTGGCATATTTTCATGAATAATATTTTCTCCTTATAATTTCAATAGAGAATTAATTTCAAAAACTATAGAACTGTATTTATTTACAGTTTCAAATCTTGCAATTTCAAATCTTGCAACTTCATGTGCATCTCAGAAACTGTATTCATATACAGTTTCAAATCTTGCAACTTCAAGTGCATCTGCAAAACTATACTCATTTACAATTTCAAATCTTGCAACTTCATGTGCATATGTAAAACTGTATTTATTTACAGTTTCAAATATTGCAACTTCAGGTGCATTTAATAATATTTGTGGTGCAAAGCTAGCAACCACTATATACAATAAATAAAATCAATTGTTAATGACAAATCACAATTGTTAAGGAAATCTAATATCTTATTATTTGTTTGATTCTTAGATTCAATAAAACACATACCTTTTTATCATGATGCACTTACATTTCAAGATGGACAAGGTAAACTCCATTGTTTACAAAAACGTGCGAGGAGGTCGATCATTCTTTTCACTTTGGAATAGAAAACATAATGATACATAGTCGCAATACTTCGAGTGAAGTCGTTCACAATTACTTCAAGCGGAATCGTGCTGATAACGTGTTATAAAATAAAGAAGATATTGAATACAAAGAAGAAAGACAAGATGAGTTCAATCAAAACTGATCCATTCAGTTGAGTGCATTACATATTTATAGTAGAAGGAACATCTACTCTGATATGGAAATATCAAAGTCTACAAAGAAATACAATATATGATTCTTACACACAATAAGATATTCTTGATATGGAAAGATAGATTGCCACCCAAGATAGAAGGTGCATAGAATGGAAATATTGACTGCCAACATTGTGTGTTGAGATCACTGTAATCTTCAATTAAGATGGGAATGTGAATCACCAAGATTGTATGCTGAGGTGGTTGAGATCTTCAATTTGAAGTATTGTCTATTGGGGGGTGATGGATATCTACAATCAATAGTATTTATAACAAATGTTTCATTTTATTGGATTTATAAGTGCGGAAAACTTTCCTTTATTTATTTTAGGAAAATGTTTTTTATTTTGTCCCATATTGGAAACCAAGAAGTTGAAATCCAAGTTAATTAATAGGTGCTGTCTATTAACTTTGAATTATAATAATAAGACACGCCAATGAGTGTGCAGTGTAACAGCGAGGACGGTGTACCATCTGAACGCGTGGCGTGGGCGTAGGGATGTTTAAGCACTTTTTACACACACACTTAGCACTTTGTACGCTTGCATCGCTTCGAGTGAGATTAGATCTGAACCATGTATTTTGATCAATGGCAGATCTAGGGCGATGGAAGTAGATCCATGCATATCTATTCAATGGTTCAATTTGGACCGTTAGATCGTGTGGCCGAACAATCCGACGGCTCAGATCTAAACGTAGGCATTTGTATCCCTATAAAGAGGTGCACCCATACGAACAAAATCATGAACTGTTCAATAGAGGTAGCTCAATGCTATAAATACCCTCTAGCTTCTCAACAACAAGACATATTAAAAATTTCGAAGTTTTCTCTGTTCTTGGGTTTTGTATGTGCTTTGCAAAACTTGGCAGAAAACAACTTTGAGTTGGGCTTCTTTATATCCGGGGAGACGGTTCGCGGTACCTCATAGCACCTTCAATGAGCGAGAGGTACCTCATAGCACCTTCAGTGAGAGAGAATTACGTCTTAAGGACAATGACTATAGTAACGCGCCTAGAAGTTCCTGCTTTCACACTATGTTCTTGTGCTCCTAATACTTGTAAACTTTTACAATCTTAAGACGTAATACTTTTTCGAGATGGCACAGTCACTGAAGCAACTTGCCATAGACATCATCAAATTGGATTGTTTTGATGGAACTAACTTCAAGCGCTAGCAGAAGAAGATGCATTTCCTAGTGAGTCAATTAAGCGTGGTGTATGTACTGATGACACCCAAGCTAGAAGAGAAGGAGAACGAAACAGTCACAGAGACACAAAATAGGCAGAAGTGGGAGACTGATGACTATTGCTGCAAAGGTCATATTTGGAATTCTTTGTTTTGACACTCTTTTCGACATGTACCATGAGAAACAGTCTATGAAAGAGATATGGGATGCTCTATAGAACACCTACCTAGTGGAAGATGCGACGAGCAAGAAGTTCCTTACAAGTAAGTTTTTCTGATACACTACGGTAGATAGTAAAAAAGTGATGGAGCAGTTTTATGAAATCAAACAAATCCTCAATCAATTTTCCGTACATGGTATGAAAATGGTTAAAAGCATTGTTGTCTCAGCCATTTTAGATAAGCTGCCTCCTCCTGGAAAGACTATAGGAAAAGTCTGAAACACAAGAAGGAAGATGTCACTCTTGCAAAATTAGAGAGTGATATGCAAATTGAAGAAAAGGAAAGAATCTGTGATGGTACAAATACCTCTAAAGTTCTTGTAGTGGAGGAAGGCAAAGACCCTAAAGAAAAGAAAGATTTTGACAAAGGTAAAATGAAGAGGAAGGGGAACTCAAATTCTAATCCTAACAAGAAACAGAAGTATGATCAGAATCATTGTGGCAAGATGGGTCATATCAAGAAGGAGTGTTGGTTTCTGAAAAAGAAATAAGATGAAAGGAACAACCATAAGGAGAACCTAGTGGCTATGATTTCTGAAGCTAATGTTCTTGGTGTTGACACTTCCTAGTGGGTCGACTCTGGTGCAACCTAACATGTCTGTAATGACAGAAGTCTCTTTTTTGAATATAAGTCAGAAGAAGATGGGAGCATTCTCTATATGGAAAATGCTTCTACTACTACAATGAAAGGAGAAGGAACGTGGATCTTGAGTTCAACTCTAGAAAAACCCTCACTTTGACAAATGTTTACCATGTCCTAGAAGTTAGGAAGAACCTTGTGTCTGCTAGTATGTTAAGTAAATTTGGGTTCAAACTTGTATTTGAGTCAAATAAATTTATTCTGACTAGAGGTGGCTTCTTTGTGGGGAAAGGATATTTGTATGAGGGAATGTTTAAGTTAAATATTGTTCCTATTTCAATGAATAAAGTGAATAATTAGCTTACACGCTTGGTTCGTTTTCTTAATGGCATGGTCGATTAGGACACATGAATTTTCATAAAATGAATGATATAGTTAAACTAGACTTGATTCATAAAGTTAACCATGATGTAGATAATTGCAAAATATGCATGCTGACTAAGATTACTAGGAAGCCTTTTTCTAATGTGAATAGAGATTCTGATATTTTGGATTTGACACATAGTGATGTTTGTGACCTCCATAATACCTCTACTTGAGGAGGAAAGAAGTACATTGTAACATTTATTGATGGTTGTTCATGATTCTGTTATGTATATCTTTTGAATGCCAAAGATGAGTTTTAAAAGTGAGTCGAGAATTTTTGTAAGACCAGCATCAAGTGTCTTAGGAGTGATAGGGGTAGGGAATACTATGACCCTGAATACTTTAAAACTTTGGCATAGTACTTGAGGTTACAACACTTTATTCTCCTCAGCAAAATAGCTTGGCAGAAAGAAAAATAGACTTTAATGGAAATGGTGAATGCTATGATATCCTATTCTGGTTTAAGTAGTGGTTACTGAGGTGAAGCATTATTCACAACCTGTCATATACTAAACAGAGTTCCTTTCAAGAAGAGCCCAAAGACCTCGTATGAACTTTGGAAGAAACAAAAACCAAATTTGGCATACCTTAGGATTTGGGGCTGTAGAGCTATTGTGAAAATTTCATAACCAAAAAGGAAGAAACTAGGTGAAAGGGATGTTGAGTGCCTTTTCCTAGGATATGCTCTGCATAGCAAAGCATATAGGTTCATAGTTATTGAACCTAATGACTTAATAGAGTTAAACACAATTAGTGAGTCAATAGATGCCATTTTTTATGAAACCAGATTCTCTTCCATCCCTAGGACCATAAGTTCTTTAATGGTGAGAGATATGAATGAAAAGTCTTAAACACCTAGTGCAAAACCAAGGAGGGGTAAAAGGAAAAAGATTGAAAAGTCTTTTGACCCAAATTTCTTTATGTATCTAGTTGAAGGTACTAGAGAAATTCAAAGTAATCGAACCTTATTAGTTTTAAATGTAAAGACAGATTTTAAAACATATGAGGAAGCTATGAAGTCTCAGAATGCTGCTTTTTGGAAAGAGACCATAAATGATGAAATGGACTCCATCATGAGAAATAATACTTAGAAATGAGTTGATTTACCCCTTGGTTCTAAAACAATAGGGTGTAAGTGGATTTTCAAAAGAAAAGTGAAGGTTGATGGAACCATTGATAAATTTAAGGTAAGGTTAGTGGAAAAAAGTTTCACGCAAAAGGAGAGGAGAGATTATATGGATACTTGTGCTACAGTGGCTAGGATTGCTACTATTCGAGTTTTAGTTGCATTGGCATCCATATATAAATTTGTCATTCACCAAATGGATGTCAAAACAACATTTCTAAATGGTGAATTAGATGAAGAAATTTATATGCAACAACTTGAATAATTTGTTGTGAAGGGACAGGAGTGCAAGGTTTGTAAGTAAGTAAAGTCACTATATGGACTCAAACAAGCACAAAAATAACGGCATGAGAAGTTTGACAAATAATTTGGTCAAATGGGTTTAAAATATATGAGTTTGAAAAATGTGTGTATAACAAGTTTTCTGGAGGAAAATGTGTGATAATTTGTTTATATGTTGATAACATGCTTATATTTGGTACTAATTTAGAACAAGTAGAAATTACTAAGAAGTATTTGTCTACTAGTTTCGATATAAAAGATATGGGTGAAGATGATATCATTTTGGGCATTAGAATAATCAAACATGGTGATGGATTAATGTTGACACAATCTCATTACATTGAGAAAGTGTTAAAGAAATTCAACCATTTACATTGTTCACATGTTAGTACACCTTTTGACTCCAGTGTTAAGTTAGTACCAAATGATGGAAGAGTTGTGTCTCAAACAGACTATGCTAGTGCTATTGGTTGTATAATATATGCAATGACCAATACAAGACCATACATAGCATATGCTGTAGGAAAACTAAGTAGGTACACTAGTAACCCTAGGAACCTACACTGGAAAGTTGTTTTTAGGATTTGTAGATACTTGAAGGAACAACTAGTTATGGCTTAGGATACAGTGGTTATCGTACAGTTCTCGAAGGGTTCACAAATGCTAGTTGGATAACAGACAGCGAAGACCACCACCACAAGTGGGGATATGCTTGGTGGTGGTGCAAACGAGGCAAAGAAGTAGACGAGTTGACTACTATGGCAGAGAGTCATGGCGCACCTAGGGTAAAGAAGCGAATGGCAGGAATTTATTGATAGAAATCCCAATATGGCCAAAACTCATGCCACCAATATGCTCATGTGATAGTGAAGCAACCGGCAGAGCAATAGCAAGAACAATGGAAAGCGAGACAAGGACGACACGGGGAGGAGGAAGGATGGAGAAACCACGAGTAAGGCAAGCAAAACGGCAGATCCATAACAAAAGGCATAAGAGATGGCAAAAAACACAAGAGGGATGGGCAGCCCACCAAGAACACGAGGAAACCACCAAACGAGAAACAAAGAGCAAGAGAAGGAGAAGAGTGGCCAAGCACAAACACCACCCAAGAGGAGGCGGCCAAAAAGATGGAGAGAGGTATGCCAAAGAAAGCGGAGGGAACAAGACACGATAGACACCAAGGAGGAGAGGAGGCACTTTGAGTTGGGCTAGCCAAGGCACTCTGATCCGGGTGATGCGTCCAAAATCTGCTCAGCCCTTGGATCCGCACGAAACAAAAGCGTCGGATGTTGCCCGCCGCCGGGGTCGGGAGTCCACCTCTCGAAGGCTAAGTCCGCTTGATGAACTTAACTACTCACAAACGGCTACACTGTTAGAAGCACAGAGCTAATGAATGAAGAAACGGGAAAGGTGATCTAGATAGCAGGCAACTGATAGTTTGGATCTATTAGTATGTATCTGAACCTGAGTCTCAAATAGTATTCTTTTTGATCGATTGATCCGTCCCTCACCTTGTATGGTAGTGAGGTTTATATAGAGTGTACCTTCGAATCTCCTTCGTTGGATGCACTCGAGCCTTCTTCGGGTAGTCGTTGGATCTTATCAATAAGATCCGTTGAGCGATAGACTTCTACTAGTTTGGGCTAGTAGAGGACTCTGAGATAACCGTTAGGTTATGCGATAGTTATCCCTTTGATGATGATTATCCGCAGCCGTTAGTTTGAGTCTGCTTGTCATCGGGGTGATTACCCTAATCCATAAGTAAGATTAGGGCACACTTGCAGCAGAATAATCTTTCTTCTTCGACAAGCCATCTTCCGGATCCGGCTCGCTCGGGAGCGATTCGGTTTTTCTCCGTCTCGACCGGGGTCGAGGGTCGGACCAGGTATGAACCCGGTCGGATCATAAACTCTCCATATCACGAGCCCCCTAGACCAAGCGTTCGGTCGATCCCGAGGGCTTGGTTTTTAACTGGTTCGTCGTCGGGTGATGATCTCTACGTGCTTCATTAAATGTCATATCACATTTAATGCGGTGGTCACTTTTCCTCGAGCGTTGTGAGTGTAAGGCCACATGTCTTCATTGCGGTTGATCCGTCGTGGCTCACGTCATCCAAGCGACGGTTTCCGAACGCCTATTTCGGATTCGTGAGTTCAAACTTTCAAAACGTCTTTCAATCTTAATCGTTGATTTTGAATCAATCTCGATCGTTCGATTCCCGAACACTCGTGCGGGAGTTTTAAAAGCGGTTCGATGTCTTCGTAGGTTTCATTCTTCCTGTCTGGAATTTGAACCTTTGTTGTCGCTTTGCGCCTTCCTGCTCTCAAGCTTCCGTCCCCTTGAATCGGTAAGTTTCTTGGTCTTTTCTTTTTGTAGTTTATTGAAACAAGTAATGGCGGACGATAGGGCTTCTTTAGTACCCCATGTTGGTGATAGCAGTAATGCTCTTGCTTCTCCTGCTCCCGAACAGTCGGATAGTGATAACAAAACCCTAACCGTCCTTTGGCAGGAGTTCGCTGAAGTTTCTCAAAAAGGTTTTGAAAGAAAAACCGAAACTTCTCCCTGTCCTTCTCGAGTCCGGATCTTCCAAGATCGTTGACTCTTCTAGGCAACCTCAAACCTCCGGGTCCAATGGTGGGCCCGGCTCGCGTTCCTTCCATTTACAATGGAGAAACCCTTCTTTCAGCTGTCCAAGATTTTGACCTTCCTTCCTCCTATCGAGTTAGGGCTCCCCACCCCGATGAGAGGGTTGATTCATCCCTTTCGGGTGAATTTTCTCTCGTACATAGATGCACCGGAAAGCGGGGTTCGCTTTCCCTTTTTTAATCCTTTATTCTCCGCAGTTTTGAATCACTGGAACATTTGTCCCGGAATGCTCCTCCCCAATAGCTGGCGTCTCATCGTCGGCTTCTTGGGTTTGTGTTTTGAGCTTGGCATTACGCCATCTCTTTCTCTTTTTGTACATTTTCATGTTCTTTCTATCTCCCATCCTCCCGGATGGGTCTTCCTTTCCAAACGCAATAAGGTTGAACTTGATTGGAGGGGCAGCATCCTTGTCAAAGGAACTTGCCCTTCTAACCACAAAAGATGGTGCGAACGATACTTTTTCTCGTCGAGCGCCTCCATCAGATCTTAACTTCCCGACCACCGGAGGAGGTTTACTTCTTCGTCCGAAAGTAACCGGGGCCTTCCCTTATCCAAAGAAGACGAGGCGGCCATCAGGAAGATCAAATCCATTCCGTGGTATCAAGAGATACATGGATATGAAATGGAGTATAACTCCATCCTTCAAGATCTTGGGGCTTGGCTCATTGTGAGCTTCTAACCATCATCCTTTGATTTGCTGAAGTGATATGTCTTGAATTCCGATTCTTGTCCTTCTTCTTTGCAAGTGCCTCCCGGAATGAACCCCGAAAGCCTGCGGGTGAAGGCCGCTAGGGCCGTTGTGACAGCCGAGCAACGATCGCCCGGGGTCTTGATCGCAGATCAAGAGGCTTCTCTTCCCTCTCCCGACCCCTCTTACAGGGGTATGAGGAATATCGGGCCCGTAGCCGATGCTTCGGGCAAAGGGAAGAAACCAATGGTGGAGAGGGCTAGCGTCTCCTCCTCCATCCGAACCAAGAGGAGGCATGACACAATTGATGCTCCCTCCAACAAAAAATCCAAAGCTTCGACGGATGGTGAGGAAGTCTTCATCCCCTAGTGGACCCCCGAAGATGACCGGCGGGGTCACTTGGGATCCTGAGAAAGCTGCGTAGTGGAGCTCTCTCAGTCTTGCTCCTTCTGATCGCCAGGAGTTTGAAGCCCTGGATGACACCTCCCTTGTTAGTCAATCTACAAGGTAACGGTCTTCTTGCCTACTTATGTTTTCATAATTTCTTATGACTTCTTCTCGATATCTTCCGTCTTCCCGAGAATGCTTTGTGTTGAGCTTTTATCAACACATGGAAGCATTGAGCCGGGTTGGTCGCACCAGCTCCTTGCCTGCAAACTTGTGAAGAGAAATTGGCCAAGGCCAATTCGAAATAGACAGTGACCGCAGCCTCGTGGAGCTGCAGAAAAGCATGAGGAAGAAGTGATCTCCCTCAAGGAAACTCTTGAAGCTTCGAGAATTCGTGTCTCTGCTGCCGAGCGCGAGGCCGGGGAAGCAAAAGGCAGCTGCCACGTTGTTTGGTGACAGCCTTGAAATCAAGAGTAGGGAGCTCGAAGAACATCTGAAGTTGGCAATCCCTAGCAAGCCCGAGCATATAAAGCCAGACCTTCGGAAGGAGTGCATTCGGAAATACCCGAACAGCGTACCTTTCTCCGAATTGCTAGGTTTCTACAACATTCAAGCTTATCGCATGGGGTAGAACGACGTTTGGGAGCGGATCCTTGGAATGATCCCCGACTTCAACACTGCTCCTTTTCGTGAGGTATGCCACCCGAGGTC